>NC_054707.1:61318021-61663021 GCF_016097555.1 Gigantopelta aegis | reverse complement strand
TATATGTATGTATATATATGTATGTATGTGGAGTATGTACATACGTACGTATGTATGTACGTATGTATGTATGTATATATGTCTATATGTATGCATGTATGTATATATGTATATATCTATATGTGTATATGTATATATGTATATGTATGTATGTGGAGTATGTACGTACGTATGTACGTATGTATGTATGTATATATGTCTATATGTATGCATGTATGTATATATGTATATATCTATATGTGTATATGTATATATGTATATGTATGTATGTGGAGTATGTACGTACGTATGTATGTATGTATGTATGTATGTATATATATATATATATATATATATATATATATATATATATATATATATATATATATATATATATGTTCAAGATATTTTTTGCTAAACAGTATATATCTTGTGTCAGTTCAGCCAACCGTTTATTGCTAAGGCTTGCTACACTGATTTTTACGCTATACATTAAACCGAATGACCTCTTTGGGGAGAACCAGTCAAAATAGGTTGCAAAGATTTAGCGAAAATATACTTGCTGAACGTAGGCTCATAATCGACCGTCATGTGACTTAGGATTTTTGTTCGTGTCATGTGACTAGTTAGCGGTTGTGGGAGTTTATGATCAATTTATCAGTCCATTGTCGCTGTAAAACATGCTTTGCTTGAAGTGGCAAGCCCTGTTGGTGTACTGTGTGGGCATTATCTTTGTTACATTGGTAAGTTGCATGTAGGTTATAACTGGAGATGACTGCTTCAATTTCTTGACTTGAAACATTCACTCGACCAAGTCACGGCAAGTGGCCATCAAAGCGTCTCCATGTCAGGGTCGGATCCATAGAGGGGTGCTAAGTGACGTCATTGTGTCACCCTCCCCCGAACACAGAAGCGCTCCGAAAATTCAGTGATTAATCAATAGATATAATTTATTTATTTATTTATTTTTAGTTTGGATGATATCAGGGTTGGCTAGGTGTTTGAGGGGGATTATAGCTAAAACGGAACCGTGCCAAAACGGCACCAGCGAAAACGGAACCAAATTGGACAAAACGGAACCTGCGTTGGCTAAAACGGCACCAAAATTTATGGCTAAAACGAAACCTACGATGGCTAAAACGGCACCATAATTGAATTTTATTTTGAAGAATAGTAAATAAGACAAAAAAAACCCCAACAAAACAACTTAACTCAAATGAAAAGTTATTAAATAAATAATTTATTTATTAAAAGAAAAAATAAATGTTTTTGTATCACTTCTGATAGTTGCACAAACAATCTTCAGGTCAGGTAAATTTATTTACGTGCTTCCATCAGAGAACTGTTCAAGCACGCTCCCATTGGGAGCCGCCTCTGACAAGAGCCAGACGCCAATCTTGCTGAGGAGAGCTCTTGTGAACTTTTATTCAAAGTCAAAGTATGTACAAAGAGTGAAGTGTACCAATGCAAACAAAAAATCAAAAGGAATTCAGACATAGAGGGGGCAGGGGAGGGGAAATGCACTTGGCGCTCTTAATTTATATATTTACATCACGTTATAATCTATTAATATGTAATATTAGTAGTAACATTACATAAACAGTGTGGCCAGTCTACGTCATCAAAATGGAAATACTTCCGAATTCACACCCCCCCCCCCCCCAACCCCTATTCATCGCTCTGAACCCTAACCCTAATCCTGAAATTAAAAATAAGATAAGTTATATATATTTATATATGGTGCCGTTTTAGCAACGATAGGTTCCGTTTTCGCCAACAAAAATGGTTCTGTTTTTGCCAAAGAAAATGGTTCAGTTTTGGCACGGTTCCGTTTTAGCCTGTACCCTTTGAGGGAAGGTTGCATTATTATGATATTGGGCTACACCATTAAAAAAAAAAAAATAAAAAAATAGTAGTAATAAAAAATTAACAAAAAAATAAATAATAAAACACAAATGTGGAGTGAAATTTTATATTAATGGACATCGACCAAAAATATATAATTTTTGGCCTTTTTAAAAAACAAACCCCAAAATGGGGGTTGGTCTTTATCCTTTAGGTGGGAAGGCATAATTATTAATTTTTTTTAATGAAGAAGACTATATTATCTTGCCACAAGAAGACTTTCTACAATATTTTTCTTGTTGGTAGCTGGTAAATGGTTTTGAAGCGTGATATTGATACACTATTATTCAGGTTGATGGTGGGACGTTCACCATTGATTACGCAGGGAACCAGTTTTTGAAAGATGGCAAACCGTACCGCTACGTGTCTGGGAGTATTCACTACAACTCCATACCCCGCGTCTACTGGGAGGATCGGCTTAACAAAATGTATGCAGCCGGTTTGAACTCCATTACTACGTAAGTTGAAATGTTATTTTAGTAGGTATTTTGAAATTAAATCTTTTAAAATCAAATTTACTAGGTGACATATCTCATTGCAAGGCTCAAAGTTTACAAAGGCACCAGTAGCAGTTGCCATAGTAGCGATATGAATTGCTTTGCTGATTGCAGGATTTTTTTCGCTAGATACAAATTACTGCTGTTGGTTGAGATAATTTTTGTTATTTAAGCTGTTTATATTTGTTGCTGATCTAAAATGACTTTAGACAGGCTCAAAATTGCTGTATGTGAGAATTTTGCCTATGTGAAAACATTTTTAAATTGCCATATATAATAAATTCTTAAGTTTGAGCCCTGCAGCAGAGCCCTCAAAAGTACCCGGTCTCCTGTGGCAAATCGCCACCTGAAACAGCTTTTGCCGCCGCCTACTTTTTGTTGATGGTAAAAAAAAAGTGCTTTCTCTTCTTTAATAAAGTCTCCTACAAAAGGGATCCAAACAAGGTGCCAAAATAGTTGTTTATTTGTCTTGAAACGCGATTAGTTCACATCGAAATTTTTATCAAGCAGCGTTACCGTTTCGGGTGATGTGGTTGGTTCGTCGTTACACGTGACTGAGGGCCCCCAGACCCCCCGCTTTGCCCCCTGCTATCATCACTGTTGTAGCCTGCTACTTCTTAAACTATTGAGGGCGCTGCTGCAGTTGTGAATTTTAAAAACAGTTGGTGAATTATATTTTAATTTGGTGGAATAATTTCAAGTATTAACTTATACATGCGTTTTGTTACAGTAAAACTGGATTTGTGCAGTTTGTGAGAAGTTTAATAGATAATGTTTTTCTGACCCAGAGCTAGCCCTGATTGAAACATTATTTCAATATTTTATTTTATAGATGTATATATATATATATATATTAGATAAACCAGTGTTTCCTGACTCGTTTATTAAAGTATCTGTTATGTACTCTCATGTCTGGGAAAAGTACATATAAAATACGTCTTTCTGCTATGTTGCTTTTGATAGTTTCTAAGTTCTTTAAATACTTGTAATGTGCATCAGTGCACACTGGCATGCTTTGAACTGGAAGTGGACACCAAAAGCTGACATGCTGTTTGTAGAAAATTCTTTGAACTCATGCAAGTATGACACAGCCAGTGGTGTCTTGTTGCTTTCATGTGGCATCACGTCATGTGACTCTCATTACAAATGAATGCAGCTGGAACCATTGCTATACCATTGAACAAAGTGGTAGTGAATTCCAACTTCTACATACATAACAAATTACTTCCAGGGATAGCTTTGGGTGAGCAGAAAATTTTGCCAAATTATCTATTGAACTTCAAAAATGGCAGAAATCTACAGTTATTTCTAACTGAATATCAATCATTACATGAAATTCTTATGCCACATTAAAATAAAATTTGCCGATTGTTTTAAAAATTTGCAGTTGGTGCATTTAGTGAATGGCAGAGATAGCCCTGACTTTGTAACTAAAATTGTTATATCTAGAGCTCTACAACTGGAAGTACCAGTAACAGGGTTTCTGCCAAAAAGAAATTTTGGGGTATGGTATTATGGAATTGAGTTTTTAGAATGTGGGTGCCTTTGGGCCTCCCCCAGAAAGAAAATAGAATTTGGGATCCCTCAGACACATTTTTCTATCTCTGTTCATGTTGCTTTGTATATTCCTTTCATAATGTGTCATCCCACTGTACATATAAAAAGACTACTTTTATAATCATTTAAAGCTAACATTAATTGTACAGTAAAAAATAAAATATGTAAATTGGGTATGACACCATACGCTAATGATATTTTTGAGGGATGGCATTTTACCCTCTGGCAGAAACCCTGATTAACCATATTGAATGTGCAATGATTCACACAAAGCTGGAACAAATTTTGGTTTAGCCAGTTTTCAGATATGGTAGAGTAACTACTTGAAAATAATTAAAATGTTGTTAATTTGAGGAATATTTTATCAGCCAAAGACTAAATGTTGTAGCCACTTTGTATAACAATTATCAATTGGCTAATTTGGCCATGTACAGGGTGAGCCATGCTTCAGTATGATTCTTTGATGTGTCAGTCATATAAGAATCATTTTGCAATGACACATTTCCCACTCTTTAAAGCAATTGCACTATATGTTAGATGTCTAACTGGAGTTCATAATGTGCTACCCAAAGGATGTTATTTGATACAGGCCTCTACACTAACTTTTCCACCTGGGAGCCAGATGGCGCCTACTTGCATTTTTATATAGATAACAGGAAATGTTTTAGTTCCCAAATGAATTAAAAATAGTTGCTATCGGTCGCAATGTAGAGGGCAAGAATACAACATTCCTCTTTTTTGTTAGATTTGTTCCCTTTACCAGCTAGTTTAAGTTCCATTACAACATAAGTGGAGCTATTAGTCCAGTGATTATGTAATTAAAAAAAATCAGGTAATTTATATCCCTTCCCCTCATGTAATATTTTGTAATACCCTCCTCTAAAATTACGTAATGATAATACCATGCCCCCTTCATTGTTAACTGTGATCCTATCGGAGGCTGGACTCGGGATAGGCGTGCTCGAAACCCTAGTGGTATATGGACACGTTAAACAAGTTACTAAGCTAATTGTAACTGTGATATGTAAATTGGCCAGCATTACTGGGTTTTCTGTTTGTATTTTTATTTTAATACTTTGGTAATACATACTAGAAATTATAAAAAATTTTTATACCAGGGCTTCTAGAATTTTTATAAAATCCACTAGCCATGGGATCAGTGATTAAATTTTTTTACTAGCCACGATTAAAAAATTCACTAGCCATACTTAATGTTAAGTTAATACTATTTTACTATATAATAGTAATAATCAGATATGTCACCTAAAGAGGGAGATATAGCTTAAAAACACAAATATTTGGGAGTTGGGGTGGGGACAAGATATTCAAAATAGACTTAACAGCAACATTTGACCAAAAACATTCACTAGCAATAGCAGTTATTTACTAGCCCAACATTGAATTTCACCATGGGAATGGGCCTACCATAATCTAGAAGCCCTGAATTTATACAGTATAACAAAACTGAGTATGATTGGCTGAATATACTAGTACTTAGTGGATAAAAAAGAAAAGCATTTTAAAAACATTTGTTCTGTTTTAGCAAACACCTCCCCTCACCCCTAACAGGGCTTGAACTTGCTGTCATTGAAATAGGAGCATCACATGCCATCGGTGATGCTCCTCAGTGATGGCAAAATGTATTCACCTCGTGTATATTATCTGCAAGTATTTAACATTTGTACATTTGAAATATGTCTACGTACAGCAAAATAACCTTTCAGTCATGTTTCACTTTTTAAGAAATTGCAGTAGGCAATGTCAAAATTGCTGTCGATGGACATAAATATGAATATCCTGTCCCCACCCCTAACCGCCAGTGTTAATGTTTTTAAGCTCGACCTCCCCCTTTAGGTGACATATCTGATTATTACTATTATTTAGTAAATTGTATTAACTTAAAAGTAAAGTAGGGCTAGTGAATTTTTAATCATGGCAAGTAAATGTTTTAAATCTCTGATCCCATGGCTAGTGGATTTTATAAAAATTCTAGAAGCCCTGGGACTGCTGGTGCTCCCTTGCACCTGCCAGTGCAGGTGGTCCCCCCTTCTACCCATCCCATACCTTTCCTGTCCTGAACGGAGGAGCCGGCCGAGGCCGGCGCCTGTGCCCAGAACAGGCGTGCACTACAACAGCTTGCTCTGAATGTGCACATTAAAAAATTCCATCCATCCATCCATTGGAAAAAATTAGGGGCTTTTCTCACTAAGACTGTCAGAATTACCAAATGTTTGACATCCAATAGCCAATGATTAATAAATCAATCTGCTCTAGTGGTGTTGTTAAAGAAAACTTTTTTTTTTTTTCTTCCTGAGGTGCAGCATGTTGTGGGATCAGTTCCACTCAGTGCACCCATTCCGGCAACTGCTTCATGATTTCATCACCACAATTGCTATTGCTGTATAAATTTTTTGTTTTCATTTGTAGATATGTTCCATGGAATTATCACAACCCAAGACCAGGCGTTTACGATTTTGATGATAACTTAGATCTTGTCGGCTTCATCAAGTTGGCTCAAGACATTGGATTCACTGTTGTTCTCAGACCTGGACCCTATGTGGACGCAGGCTGGGATTTTGTAAGACTAACAAACACAACACACTTTTCTAGCTATAGATGTATTACATGTATTTGGTTAGGAATGTTTGGCACCAAATGTATGACCTATTTTAAGCATTTGTCATTATACTAGAATTATTAATAAAATTGGAAAATGCCAACAACTCCCTCTCCCAGAAAAAATACAGCAGTCTACTCCTTGAATGAAGTCACTGTATGCAAATTTATCAGCTGCATAAGTATTCAGCATATCAACTTTCATGGTAGGACTTTGCTTATAGGTACATTTATACATTATCAGTAGCTGGAGCCATATTTTGCTCATAAGCGTATGAGATAGGGGGCAGGGGGTGCACCTATCCCCCCCCCCCCCCCCTCCTATGAGCTGGAGCAGATACTCCAATTCGGGCCAAAAAATAGAAATATTCTGACAAAATGAACTTGCCTGAAACCTTTTCACCATGTATTTCCTTCATTCTAACCACAATATTAGTTGTAATCCATGTAAAAATGCGTAGGGATTCATTTGTAACCCTATGTAGCTGTTTGGCAGTAGTGCTAATATCAATCAATGTTGTTGCCCAGATTCGAACATTTTCGTTTAATTTGGGCAATTTAATCAGTACTATACATAATCTAAAGTTTGTTAATTAACTTGAATATATATATTTAAAAAATTAATATACTGTGCTGGGTGTAAATAGAGGCTTATTTTGATGTAATTTCATGTTTCATCTGACTTACTACTACTTGTTATTGTTTTAATTTTACAGGGTGGACTTCCAGGATGGTTGACAGCACATGTACAAAACATGGTGGTCAGATCAATGGATCCTGGTAAGATTTTAAATCTTTATAGTTTAATAATAATGTGTACATGTTTCATCTAAATAACCAGTTAAAAGTAGATTTTCAATAGTATTTAAAAAACGATTTGTGTGGGTGAACTCCAAACAAAACAGAACATCTGAAATGCATACTAGAATTTTTTAATATGTCTTCATTTGCTTCTCATGTTGAATTTATATCAGCTTTTAAAAGAAATACAAAATCATTTGTAAATAATGATAAAACATTTAATTATTTCTTTGTTTTGGGTAAGTTATATATTCTGAATATTGTATTTCTCTGCACCCTGTATTGATTATATATTACCTTATTTTGTTTAAAAATTTGTAGCTGAAAACCCACTAAATAAATGTTCTAAAGTTATCAATATAACTATGACCATGTTACTCTAATAGTCTATGTTGACAGTGTACATTCCTGCTGTGGAGAAATGGTTGAGTGTTCTGATGCCAATGGTCAAATCTCTTCTCTATCAGAATGGTGGACCAATCATTGCCGTACAGGTAAAATTTACATTTTTAACTTACAATAAAATAATATGCTGCCTGAAAATAACAGGGTTATTACTGATGATATACACATGTATTTGTCTTTTTGATGAGCGCGACGTAGCCCAGTGGTAAAGCGTTCGCTTGATGAGTGGTCAGTCTAGGATCGATCCCCGTCGGTGGACCTATTGGGCTATTTCTCGTTCCAACCAGTACTCCACAACTGGTGTAACAAAGGCCGTGGTATGTACTATTCTGTCTGTGTGATGGTTCATATAAAAGATCCCTTGCTGCTAATCAAAAAGAGTAGCCCATGAAGTGGCGACAGTGGGTTTCCTCTTGCAATATCTGTGTGGTCCTTAACCATATGTCTGATGCCATATAACCGTAAATAAAATGTGTTGAGTGCGTCATTAAATAAAACATTTCCTTCCTCATCTTTTTGAGATCATTGTGTTTGAAATTTCTATTCCATTATACACTCATACTTTTAACTGTGTAATTCTTATTATACAACAAAGAATAAATGCACCTTTCATTCAACCCCTGCAATTAAAAAAATGTATACAACCAAAAAAACACGCCATTGAAAAAAATCCCTGAATATAGTACATGGCAAAAAAGTGTCGTGGAGAATTAAAAACTCCATGATAGTCTCCACAGGATTTCCATGGGCAGTTGCTGTGGTTGTCATTCAGTGATGTAAGAAAACGATGGATGTTGTTTGAATGATCATAATATAGGTACATAACTCAGTATGCACAGAAATGTGTACAAAATATCCTGTCCCCATCTGACACCTCCGTCCTAATCTTATCCTGTGTTCTGTCATTCCATTCTGTTTGTTCAGTGAAGAGTTTAACCCCGATTCGTAATTTTAAACATTTTATAAGTCTAGTGTATCAGGGCAGATTTGGAGGGAAGCAAACTGCACCAGCAACATCCCCCTTTATTGTTTAACTGTACTCCACCAACATTTCCCCTGCTGTCTTTGGCTCATATTTAATGTTAATATTGCAATACAAAATATACACCTGCATTTTCACTGTCCTGAATTTTGTATGATTTGAACAGTTTTATTTTTTTTATTGGTTGTGACTGCAGGTAGAAAATGAATATGGCAGCTACTCTGCGTGCGATTTCAACTACATGAGATACTTGAAGAAGAAGTTCCGTGAATACCTGGGAAACGACATTGTTTTGTTTACTCTCGACGGAGGGGCAGACTGGTTCTTGAAGTGTGGAACTCTTGAGGGTCTCTACGCGACAATAGATTTTGGCACTGCATGTAAACCATTTTTCAATTGTTTTTATTTTTATGTTATTTATACCTCTACTAAATATCAGATGTCTTTTTTTTTGCTAATGTGAAATCCTTACTTTAGTCAAAGTTATTTAATATAATTTTGTATGGGTAAAACATATTTTCTATTTTTAGATTGAACATTGTATTTTTGGTAATTTAATCCATCCGTTTGTCCATCCATCTATCTTTTCATACTTAAATTGCTCCCATCATTCCATCACATTCACCCTTCCATTCACCCATCCATCCATCCAATTTTATATTTCTCCATCCATCCATCCATCCATCCATCTATTCATTCATCCATCCATCCATCAATCTTTTGTATTTATTTTTATGTGAGAGCCTTTGATGTAGTGTGTTGACATTATTGATTATATTTTCAGTGAACGCCACCAAGGCGTTTGAGCCTCAGAAGAGATGGGAGCCTCATGGCCCTTCTGTAAGTTTCAGTGTGGAATTGTGATAAATCTAATTCTATGCCTAAAGAATTTTTTTTTTAAATTTTACAACAGATTTCTTAAGAGTTGAGATAACTATTAGTGATAAAGACACCCATTGTTATTTTCTCAAGGTCCCTCAAATTTCATTTAGTTTAGAATCTGTATATTTGTCTGATAAATCTTGACTAAGGTAAGAAGATTTAAATTTCCAGATGATGTAAAAACATATTATTCATATGGTTAAAAATAAATGGTGTAAAACTTGTATAAAATACTGTAATGACTTCATACTATCAAGGGGCGGGATTTAGCTCAGTCATTTGGGTGCTCACCTGAGGTGCATGCATCACAGGATCGAACCACTTTAGTGGATTCATTCAACTGACTGTTTTTTTCTTTGTCAAACTGGTCAAAGGTCATGACATGTGCTTTTCTGTCTGTGGGAAATAAAAGATCCCTTGCTGCATTAGGAAAAATGTAGCAGGTTTCCTCTGATGACTACCAGTTAGAATTACCGAATGTTTGACATCCAATAACTGATGATTAATAAATCAGTGTGCTCTAGTGGTGTCGTTAAACAAAAGAAACTTTCATGCTATCAAGGACACCAATAGTGCTGTAAAAGACTGATTGGTATATCAAAAAAACATAGTATTGACTGTCCTGCAAGATGCAAATTTCCGACATGTTAATGGTGGTTTTAGTGTCACAAATGGATTTGATTAGCCAATCAAATTTCTCGTTATATGCAGATTGAATTAGATTATTGTTTCCTTGACCTTGTAGGTGTGTTGTTTTGTCTTTGACAGGTTTGTAATGAGTTCTACACTGGAGCACTGAACTACTGGGGCGAACCTTGGCACCATGGTGATGGGCGCCTTATTTCAAAGAGTCTGGATATTATTCTGGCATATAATGCCAGTGTTAGCATGTGAGTTGCTTTATGCTTGTTCAGGATCTTATTAGGATGCATATGGGTTATGGAAATCTCTCGAAAGTCGTGGAATTTACAAATATTTTCCAAACCTGGAATATTAAGTTGGGTCATAGAAAGTCATGGGGAAAAGAATTGGTGGATAATTACTTTTCTTCATGTTCAAAATAACATGAAAAGAGATAACTAGAGGATACTCCCCGAGTGTCTTGTGATGTCATAATTTATCAGCACCAGTTGATATAAGTATTAATAAATACTGCAAAGAAATAACGAAATGTTTCTTTCTATCTCCAGATTTATGTTTGCGGGTGGAACAACGTTCGGCTATTGGGCAGGTTAGTTGATACATTACTATTATTGAAAAAAAAAGAAGTGTATCTTGCATGTATTCAGAGCTTCAAAACACATAAATATTATTAAAGGTACTAAATGGTGACAACACATTACAATTTCTGTATTCTCTAATTATATTGAGGAGGAGCGAGATTTAACTTAGTTCATAGGGTGAGACGCTTGAGTTGTGGGATCAAACTCCCTAGGTGAACCCATTCTCTGATTGTAATTTTTTCTGTTCCAACCAGTACCCTCATGACTGGTATAGCAAAAGTATGTGCTGTCTTGTCTGTTGAAAAGTGCATCCCTTGCTGTTAAAGAAAAAATGTAACAGCTTCCCTCTAAGACTACATGTAAGAATTACTAAATTTTTGATATGCAATAGCTGATGATTAATAAATCAATGTGCTCTAGTGGTGTCATTAAACAAAACAAACTTTAACTTTATATGCAGATATTATGTGTGGGGTTGATTAATATGGGATTATTAATTACAATAAAATGTCAACATTGCCAAAAATTACACTTACCATTGTGATGTCTGGTAACTTTAAGCTCTGTTCTCTGTTTTGGTAATTAAATTATTATTAATGTTACATTTGAAACAGTTTTAAAACTGTTAGAAAGGTGAGTTATCTATTAATTTAGTGTGTAAAATGATAATGATTCTTTTAACTGGTTCCTGTAGGTTCATTGTGTTGCTAAGCAGCAAAATGTTTTACTTCAGGAGTCTTACTAGCACGACCACTGAGGATAATGATTCCGAGTTATGACTATGATGCTCCAATCACAGAGTCGGGAGATACCAACAGAAAATATTTTGAAATGAGAGATGTTATTAGGAAGGTATTTTAAACCTCTTTTTCAAAAAAATTTCTCATTTCTTTTAGGTTGAGGGTGTGTTGATGTGACGGTAATTTTATATATTGTTTTGCAAATAAAATTAACATAAATGATAAATACCAGTTTCTTGTAAGTCTTTTAAGAAAATATTATTGTTAAATAATCACTAACATATCTATTCCATACCAGCTTCCACAAAATAAGCAATTAATTCATTGTACTATATAATATTTGAAAGAATGTTGTATTTTGTATTTCATTTATGAATATTAACTTATTATTTTGTTTTTATTCAGTATACAAATAATAAACCCATGCCAGTTCCACCAAATGCCACCAAAGTTGCGTATGGATCAGTCAATTTAACTAAGGTAAGATGTTTTTGGATTGGATTGGATTGGATAACATATTGACGTGCCTATATCTAATCAAGGTTCAAGCACGTCTCTCCTGGGCATAATCTCTGACTTTTGAATTAGTAAAAAAGTTAATAGAATTTTTAAAAATCAAATAAAAAGTTAACAAGCCAAAAATAAAAAGAACTGACTGCTCAGCCGAATATTTGTTTAATTTGGAGCATTTTAGAAGGACAATCCAAAAATAAATAAGAAAAAGAAGAGAGGATAGGACTATTTAATAGTATTAAAAAAAGAAAGATTTTGACGTCAAATTTTGAACGAAGGTCTAAAAGTAAGTCTGATCTACATGTCTGTGTGAGTGGCCTCATTAAGGCCGGTAGGTAGCACAGCTTGTTGTGATGAGATGGGTTTGCCACCCATTTTTTTATTTCATTGTTGGAGTTAAGTAAAATAACTAATACTTTTTCTCACAGACCCATATATTATAAGGGGTGTAACGAATACACATGGTGGCGAACCATCTACATAATCAGCATATTCCACTTATTATTGATATTTTATAAAAATAATTGAATTATGTCGACGGTCCATAATTCAGAGAAAAATAACGGCTATTTGGAGTGCAGATATGTGACGTATTATTTTGAGTCACGTGACGGGTATCCCCCAAATAACCACAGTGTCAAAACGATTACCAAGCTTGTGTAACGAGAATGCTTGACCGTCCTCTGCGATGTAGGGTAAACAGAAAAAACAACAACAATGAAAATAAGTTATTAAAAATTAATAAAAACATGTACTGAATAATAATAAGCTTATACATTAATTTATTTTCGTAACAGAAGCATGTTAAATGGCGAAAATCCCGACTAGTTAGGCCTTTGCATCTATAGGTAAATTTATCATTAGTCGTACGCAAAAAAACCTTCTAAACATCTGGATCACAAACACCTTCATTTTCCATCTTGTCAAATATTGAATGATAGATGTATTCGATCTGACTCAATCAAACCCATTGCACTATTCCCTGTACCAGCCATACGGTAAAACAAAAGATGCATCTGTCATAGCAGAAAAAGGGGCCCCACCATATCTAACCATTTGTCTCACAGACCCATATATTATAAGAGATGTAACGAATACACATGGTGGCGAATATTATGCATATAATGAATATTGGGTGACAAATATGAATATGTATTCACGTCCATGAATACAAAAGTAAAAAGGTTTTGCAGAAAAGAAGAATACAGTATTTAATTTTTTTTTTTTAATTAATCATGGGTTTGTCAGTTGTCTAGTCCATGGTCATGGTAAGTTTTTCACATGCGTATATGCCATGAAAGCTTCATGCACGCCTGTCACGGGCTTAATCTCTGACTTTTGCCAGTGACTAGTCCGGGCCAGGAGGGGGGGTGGGGGGGGTAAGTTTGAGGTGGGCAGAATTTGGAATAAACAATTTAGTGGTCGGTCAAAGACCTAAGTCCTAAAGTGAATAACCTGCTGATCCTACACATGTCTGGACTGAGAAATTAAATCCAAAAGTATTTTTGAATGCTCGGCCTAAAAGGTTTTAAGGTGATTTCAGCAATTGAATGGGCGCCAAAGTAAAGTGCGTTGGACTGTTTACCAAAAAATAAACATAAGAATTTTGAACCGCGAAAGGAGGTTAGGTACCTGTCCTAGGTAAGGTTGGCCTATGGCGAGCTGTGGACCGGTGTCACACTCAGGGACGGGAGCAGCTGGCGTCTTGTGACCAAGTCTTTGAGGACGACTTCGTAGCCGTCACCGCAGATCGTCTTGACGATTTGATGGATGGTGGTGTTGTCCATGTTTGTCAGGAGAATTGCTTGGCAATAGATCTTCTGGTGCAACGCGGAACTCCAGTAAAGTTCCGAACGAAGCTATCATACCCCCCAGGTGGGGGGGGGGGGTTAAGTTGAGAGCACAAGTTACAGCGTCTTGTGTCATTGTGAGCTCGAGTCGAAGTCGGCGTAGAATGTGTCTAGTCCAATCATGTTCTTTTTAAGGAACACTAACATGTCCATATTTTCACAGGAAAGTGAAGCTCTCTGTGCTGTTACCACATCCCCAGCAGTGCTGAACTCATGCTCACAGTCTGCCTTAAAAACACACAGTCTGCCTTAAATCATATTAGTTCATCCTCCCCCCCCCACCCCCCCCCCCCCCCCCCCCCCCCCCCCCCCCCCCCCCCCCCCCCCCCCCCCCCCCCCCCCCCCCCCCTCGATTATTTGAATTTTAGTTTCATTTTGCTTTAATGAGCTATTTAAATGCATGCATATTAAAGTTACATATATCATACGCTAACAAAATAAGCTCGCCTCTCTCTCACACTAGGAACGTAACTCGTAAGGCTGGTTGAACGAGACTATGCGACGTCATACAGTTTTTTGACAGAAGCGAAATCAAGATACTGGTACACATAGGGTACCAGTCCAATGCATAGAATAAAAAAGGATTGGTCTGTGTGCTTGATCTAATACAAAACAGGTCCAGACATTATCAACACAATCAAATTGGTATTGCATTTTGTTAGTGTGAATTAGAAATGTAAATTGTACAGTTAGCATTACATATATGTATTCGGGTATTCAGTTCAGCTAGTGACGAATATGAATGCAACTACGATACAGATCATTGTTCACCGAATATTCAAATATATAGTTACACCCCTATATATTATTCAAAGGAATTAAACTTGTTTAGCATTTAATATTAATTTTTTATTTCCAAAATTCCATGTTTATTTTGTCCTGTGTTCCATACTTGTTTCTTTTGCAGTTGTTTTCAATACAAGATGGTGTTTCCGAACTGACATCTGGTGTCGTGAAGTCAGCATATCCCATCAACATGGAGAATCTTGGACAGGTCAGTATCAATGTTATTGAAAAGTTTGTTTTATTTAACAACACCACTAGAGCACATTTCTTTATTAATCATTGGCTGTTGGATATCAAACATTTGGTAATTGTGACATATAGTCTTAGAGAGGAAACCCGCTACATTTTTCCATTAGTAGCAAGGAATCTTTTATATGCACCATCCCACTGACAGGATAGCACATACCACGGCCTTTGATATACCAATCGTGGTGCACTGGCATGGCTCACCCTGGATCAAAAATACCTGTAGACAAAATATTAGCCAAATGGAATTTTTATTAGCCATATTGAAAATGCTTTAGCCAAATTTGTTTTATGCAGTACTTTATAGAGTATTTATATATGAATATGAAAATGTATCTTTTTCAGCTAATTGTGTACAAACTGGAATAAATAGGAATAACAAAACTTCAGTGGGGTTAGGGGCAGTTAATATATTACTTCGAGTTTTTTCAGCGGGGGTGGGGTTGGGATGGGGTTAAGCAATATCTTCAGAGTTTGAAGCCAGTACCCCATACACCCACCCACACTTCTAAGGCCTATGACATTAAATTAACATACAGAGATATGGGGGTGGGTGGATGTTTTGCATGGTGTTGTTTTTTCTTTCTTCCTTTTTTCCCAAATAAAAATTTGAGAGCTTTTTTTATATATATAGAACTCATTATTTCTTTAAATAGCAATCTTTATGTTAGTTTAAATAAGTTAGGGGTTTTTTGGTGTTTTTTTAAGTGACCCATCAATTCCCCACCCCAAACGATTTCATAATTTGTGCCATGTTGTTGCTGTTGATTTCAGCGTCGTGTTAAATGCTTGTTGTGATTTCTGCTTATAAAATACCTCGGCTAAGGATGCCGACTTCACCAAAGTATACTCAATTTATTAAAAAAATAAAAAATAAAACCAACAACAAATCCTTTAATAAAATTAATATTTACGGTCTTTTTAAAATTCAGTAACTTATTAAATGTCACCTTAGTCTTACAAATTTATATCTAAAATTATCTAACAAATATGATTATTGTAAACTAATTTTATTCAGGGTACATTTAACTGCAATTTGTATAATTTAAATACTGCATGTTCATTTCCGGCGATCGCGATCTGCATGCGTGCTCTCGACCATGGGTACGAAATTAACAAAGACAAAGGAATAAACAAAAACTGCAGTTAGGTATTCATTGATGCGAATAACTATTGTTTTTCTACAAATTTACATCAAGATTTACTTTTGCGTAATCGTATTGTTTAATGTGAAGCGTGACGTATATTCGCACCGAGAGCTGTCCTCAGTTCAGCCAACGAACGTTCTTCCTAAGGTTCGTGAACTATTTGATTGGTGTTCGTCGTGTCCATTTGGTTTAACGTGAAGCGCACAGACCAGTCTAACGAACGTTTTGTTTTCACTCGGTCTGGCTGAACTCAGCCCTTGAGATGGCCTACATGTCTTTTGGCCCTGAACTGGCATGTGTATTTAAATTGACACGCATTGTCGGTCTGTTTTTATTACTTTGGTTCAAAGATTTTACAAAGTAAAAATAACAAATTACAGATCTTCCAGACATTGCTGTCATACATGTTGAATGCATGCCGTTAAAATTAATAACCGTAATTATTAAAATAAGCAAACATTATAAGGCCTATGCATGACACCGTTTCTCGATACCGGTCGCGAGATCGCTATTACGCTAATTGAATGTTTGAGGTGTCGGATAGATTATGTAACCGTTTGTTCACACCAGAAGACAGAACATGGCTTAGCCAAAATTTTAGCCACTTGCAAATTTTATTAGCCATTTTTTGTAAAAATTAGCCAATGGCTAATTTGGCTACCGACAGCGCGAGCCCTGGCTGGCTAGAATGAGCAATAGCCCAATAGGCCCACCGATGGGGATCAATCCTAGACTGACTGTGCATCAAGCGAATGCTTTACCACTGGGCTACATCTTGCCCTCAGTGTTAATTGAATACAAAATACAAAATTAAAGAAATGCAAAATAATGAAAATTATTACCTCCTCCCCATCTTTTCTTGTCACTGTAATAATATCTTTATTATCCATATGATTATTAGTTTTTTTTTAAATGAATAACAAGAGCCATCTCAAAATGTTTCAACCAGAACTAGAGGACAACAAAATCACGTCACATTTCACATGCACAGTCTGAGCTTGGACTGGGGAAGCAAGTCATGTTATGATGTTGCTTCCCAAAATTACATCATTACACTTGTTATTACATGTGTGCTTCGAACGATTATTATTAACTCGCTCAGTTATGTTTAACCATATGGATAATAATGAATATTCTGTTTGTATTTTACTTTGTTTTCCTTTTGTAATAAATAATCAATAAAAATCATTTATTAAGAAACAAAATGGCTATGAATGAGTGCATTTTATTTCATGAATACAAATGAGTCCGTTTTGACAGTATTATGTAACTTATCACAAACCTCCCCCTCCCTTCCTCTTAACATTTAATTTTTTATTTTACTCTCACACCAAACTGACAATGTCAAGGTCTCTATTTTGTTATGCATCCTTCCCCAAAGAGCTTAACATATTTGTTGAATATGTACATGTATTATGAGTCTTTTGTTTTAGTATTATGGTTGCATCCTATATTTTATTTTGCTTTAGTATTATGGTAACATCTTGTATTTTTGTATTTTAATTTGTTTTAGTATTATGGTTACATTTTGTATTTTCACTATTTTAGTATTATGGTTACATCTTGTATCGACACACTATTGTTAAGAGTTACAACCAAGAGGAGTTGGAAATAGCTGGAATCAGAGACCGGGGTTACGTGATGGTCAACACAGTAAGTTTTAATTATTATTTCCACACACATCTGAGGGATTATTCTGTGAGATCTGGCATATCATGTGCTGATATCCAATATGTGTTAGGGATAAGTTGAATGGCTGTATCTTAGTAATATCCAAACTATCCATTGCAATTAAGATTACAGTTGCTACTAATGATGTATAGGTTAACCATGCAAGTGCCATAAATAACTTCTACTCAGAATTTTTAGTCCTTTTCTGGTTCAACTGGAGAGGACTATAGCTTTCATCTCTGTCTGTCTGTGTCTGTCTTTCTGTCTGTCTGTCTGTCTATCTATCTATCTATCTATCTGTCTGTCTATCTGTCCATCCTTCTGTTCCACATATTGTTTTATACACGTACTGTTATCTTACTAAGTTTGACTTTCATTTTGATTTACCCATGTTTGACAGTTATGGCCCTTGAACTTAAGAGCTATGGAAATTTGTATTGCAGAATTGTTTTCACAATGCCTCAAAATATTAAGATAAACATTTTTGTATAGCTTTATCATGTACAGTTGCAGATTAAGTTGGACTTTCATGGCAATTTACCCATTTTTGACAGAGTTATGGCCCTTGAACTTATGAGATACAAAAATTTGTTGGGCCCGGTAGAAGACATGTAGTGCTTTAGTAGTACTGGGACCTAATTCACTAAACTCTTTCAACTTTGCAATGGGTTTTTTAGGGGTTTTTTAAATTTGTATCTTGAGGATATGTAACAAATATAATCCTTCACTCATTCCCATTAAATACCAATCAGTTTACAATTACAAGTTTCACTCATTAGAATTTATATGTTTTGAATTAGTTCATAAAAGATATCTTAACAGATAATCTCTATTTATTGCTTGATTTTTAAAAAATATTTTTTTAACAGAAACCTGTTGGCATATTGATGCACCAAGAAAGTTATGTCCTGCTAGTGTCTGTCAAGCCAGGTGACACTCTGGATATTTTAGTGGAAAATATTGGTAAAGTTTTCTATGAACCTGGACTCGACCCAAATCAGAAGGTAAGTCACTTTTGGAAAATGGGCGGGATGTAGCCGAGCATTGCCAATAAATAGAATTTGTTCCAATAATAGAAATGGATAGATGCTTTGGACTGACATAAATAACAAAAGTGGGACCGTCAAACATAACTTTAAAAAAAAAAAAAATCAGTCTCGGAGATCAAGAATCAATTTCAAACTGGGAAAATGGGGCTTTTCCCCATCTCTGCATGTATTTCACTATAAAATATAATCTATACTACAGATTATTTGTAATACCAAATAATCCCATTTAATTTCAGTAAAATATAATTTGCAAATTAGGGTAACTTGAAAAGGATCATTTACACGCAAATGTTATAACAAAGGGAGCTAACTCTAATTGACAGATGACACTATAAAAGCACCATGCGTGGTAAAAATCAGTCTTTCCCATCTACCAGCCATCACGACGACAAGTCTCAAAATACCTTTAATGGTATCATTTTTGGGCTCAAATCTGTTTTCAATTTTCAGGGTATAATCAGCAATGTTACCATTGCCGGAGATACGCTGATAAACTGGGAAATATTTCCACTGTATCTGGAAAATATAACTAACTCCAAAATTAGCAAGTAAGTTGATTACTGGTACTAAGTTCTTACACTTGGGATAGTCAGTTGAAGTTCAAGTCTACAAGAGACTGTCATAAAACTTTTTATATTTCATTCACATTTAGACAGGGGACGTAACTTGCAAATTGCTAAGATAACTGCCACACATTCTCCAACATTTTTTTAATAGTCAAGTTTGGCTCTAGCTATTATTTCAAAGGTGTATACACACAGCTACTACTTGCTTTCCACAATCATATAACATTTTTATTTTGTTAACATATATATATATTAGGGTTGTACACTTTTGAGACACATAGTATACATAATCGCAACTGTGAATTCATTGAAAATCGATGCACATGTATGTGCCCTTAAAGGGACATTCCTGAGTTTGCTGCATTGCAAGATGTTTCCGACTAATAAAATATTTCTACGATTAAACTTCCATATTAAATATATTTTCTTGTTTGGAATATCAATGTCTGTATATTCAATGTGTTTCTGGTCTTCTGAATATTTGTAAGAAGCCCAACTGGATTTTGTCTTCAAATAATTTTGTATGTACGAAAAAATCTTTTTTAGGAAATAAAATTAAATTTAACCTAGTACAAATATTAGAACAATCAGAAACACGTTTAATATACAGCCACTAATATTTTATAGAAAAAAAAATATTTGATATGTAATTACAATCGTTAAAAAGTCTCTGTTAGCTGATAACATCTTAAAAATTGCAGCAAACTCAGGAATGTCGCTTTAAATCATTGAACCAAGCAGTGCATTCGGTATGGGATGGAGCCTGCATTGAAATGAAAAATTCCCAAGAAGCCTGCTTTCCATTTCTGCATTTGTATATATATATGATTCCTTGCGCTGAAAAAAACCCTTGATCAATGAGCGATTATTCAGCACAGTAACGTCATAACGTGAAGTATTTACCTTTGGCTTAAAAGTACACTTTGATGACATCAATTTTGTATAGTAATTTGCTTGCGAAAATGCAGTTATTGAAAAGCACATTTCCGCAGAATTGCGTTAATGGTAAGAAGGCCTGACGTGGGAAATAAAACCAGTACCTGCCAGTGTTTTGAATTTATTTGATTTAACATGGTCACATATTAAGGTCATATTTGTAATTATTTGTGGAAACTTTGTTTTCAGAATTTCTAGTCAACGACAGCCTTACAAAAGACAAAATGGAGGCAACTGGACAACACCAACCTTTTATACAGCATCATTTAAACTTCCTAGTGGTGCTGAACCCAGTGATACATTCCTAGACCCCCGGCCCTGGGGTAAGGTAGGTAACCTCTCCATATCATAACTTGTTGACTGGAAAATAGAATCTTTCCATATCATATCTTGTTGACTGGGAAATAGAATCTCTCCATATCATACCATGTTAATTAGGAAGTATAATATTGCCAAACATAGCATGTTGACTAGGAAATAGAATCTCTCCATATCATAGCATGTTAATTAGGAAGTATAATATTGCCAAATCATAGCATGTTGACTAGGAAATAGAATCTCTCCATATCATAGCATGTTAATTAGGAAGTATAATATTGCCAAATCATAGCATGTTGACTAGGAAATGGAATCTCTTCATATCATAGCATGTTAATTAGGAAGTATAATATTGCCAAATCATAGCATGTTGACTAGGAAATGGAATCTCTCCATATCATAGCATGTTAATTAGGAAGTATAATCTTTCCATATCAGACCATGTTGACTGGGAAACAGAATAATATAAAATAGAATTTGCCAGTCATTTTTAAAAGTTTGCAATTGGCGAATTTGGCAACTGCCAGAGCTAGCCCTGCTGGAATAAGTCTGGAGAGAACACACTGTGAGATTTCCGATATCACAATATTCAGCATACATGTATGTTGGGCATCTGTTTACAAATTTCTGACAGACTGCCTCATGGCAATGACTTTAACATGTAACAGATAAAAATCAACCTACACTGTGAAGATTCGAACCACAGACTCTCAGTATGAGAATCCAGCTACTGCCAGTAGGAGCACTTTATACCTACACTACTACATACTCCCCCCTCAAGTGAAGCTACATCCCGGAGCTGTGGGCCACGGGCAGTTGAACTGTTACGGGTTCTGACTGGGTTATAATTGTATTCTTGTGTTAAGAACACACCCAGTCCCTACGTCGGCTCCAAATGTAACAGATAAAAATCAACCTCCATTGTGAGGATTCGAACCACAGACTCTCAGTACGAGAATCCAGCGCTCTACCAACTGAGCTAATAGGGAAATTCCCACTAGCTACTGCCAGTAGGAGCACTTTATACCTACACTACTACAAACATGCCACATCAGTCCATGGAAGTTGACACTACAAATGCTGTTTCCCTTTGATATACAATATGTATTTATTCCTATGTTTTTCACAAATCCTTCTGCTCCATTTGACATATTTGCTGATGTTTTTTTCACTTTATTTTCAGGGTCATGTTTTCTTGAACAATTTCAACCTGGGTAAATACTGGCCATCCAAGGGGCCACAGGTGACTCTGTACGTGCCGAAGAATCTTCTGTTAGCATATCCTCAAGAAAACAAACTTCTCATCCTGGAACTTGAACATGATCCATGCGTTACCATGCCAACCAACTGTACCATGAGGTTCCTTGATAAAGCAGACTTGGGAAAACCAGACTTTTAGCTTACACTAATTTTAAAACTTATAGCTCAGGTTTTGTTTTTTAGATTGTTTGGTAGTACTTAGGAGACCTTTTAAATATCATTAAGATACACCTGCACTGTTAATTCAAATCACTGAAAATCTGTCCATTTTTGTATTTAGTAATATCCAGATGCACGTAAAATCCATGCACATGTGACCACAAAACATATACTTACATATATAATCCATGAAAGTCTATGCACATGTGACCACAAAACATATACTTACATATATAATAATTGTTTGGTGTTTTATAAGTAGGGGAATATTCTTAACTATCCATTCCTGGAAAATAATGGGACTCTGAACTAGTGGGCCTCATCTCTATTATTTTTCAGGAATGGAGTTATTTGGCCATTCCCCTAAAAATGTTTTAGAAAAAAAAAACCCAACTTTATAGGTGTGAATTAAAAATATTTTATACATGTAATATATATATATTTTTTAATTTTAATTTTATTTTGTTTTAAATTTTATTATCATAATTTAAATATACTGTATTTATTTATTTAGTTAACCATTTTATGCAATAAAAAAATTCAAAAGCCTGAAACAAGAAGAGAAGGCTTGTTATGCCAAATAAAACCGCAGTATTAAATATGTGTTTTAATGTAGCCATGTTTTTAAAACAAGCTGTGGATTCACTTGGTTTATTCACTATTAGTTTTATCTTGTTCCATGTTGGTACCGGTAGTTTTAACAGATTTATTTTATTTTTGGTTAAAATGTGTTTTTGTAGAAACTAGTACCAAGTTTTGAAAGTAGGTTAAAGTGTACCAATAGCCTTATTGTTTACAATATGCTCCTTGGCATGTAATATATGCTGTTTTTATTGATTAACTTTTAAAGAGACTGTTATGAGTTTGTTGCCATTCTTATGTTGTTTAATGACAACAATTACATATTAAATACATGGGGTTTTTTTCTAAATAAAATATCAGTGACCGTACGGTATATTAAATGTGTTTCTGGCCATCCTAGTGTTTATTCTAGGTCCAACTTCACTTTATTTCCTAATATATATATTTTTCATATGTAGAAAATTATTGAGAAATTAGCTGGTTTGGGCTACTTGCAAACATTAGGATGACAAAAAAAACACATTGAATATACAGACACTGATATTCTGAACAAGAAACTATATACAGTGAAACCCCTCTAAACCGGACACCCTTGGGACCAAGTAAAATGTCTGGTTTAGAGAGGTTAATTTCTGTACTGATTTTTAAAAAAAGACCATGAAAAATGTCCAGTTTTGAGGGAATTCCGGTTTACAGAGGGTCCAGTTTTGAGAGGTTTCACTGTATTATGCAATTTTAGTCATCAAAATATTTTTATTAGTGGAAAACACCTTATAATGACAGCGAACTCAGGACAGTCTCTTTAAATGAAATGATGGGATTTACTTTTCGTTTGGTGTTCAGAATTTTCCATTTGTCTCTGGACTTGTTGTTCAGATATACTGTAAAGACTTGTGTTCATAACTAGACTTGCACATTTTTCAGTGGCTAGATTTGATATTTGTGTTATGCATTATATCGTAGTTGCACATAATATTTGCACACATTTGATAACCAATTGATTTAAATCAGTTTTATGTCATCTATTTTTATGTTTAATATTGTTTTTAAATCCATCAGGATTCAGTACTCATGGTAGCATATGCTAAGAAATACAATGTTTTCATAAGATGCCAATACTTTACTTTTATATGACACAATGTATGCAAGGGGAAGCATATTTGAGTTATACATGTTTATGATAGGTTGTCTAAATGTGTGGTATGAACATACAGTGGAACTTGTTTTAAGTTTTTATAACAAGGTGCATAGCAGGGTTTGACCTTAGTTGTAGCCTGGGCTGTTTTAGCTACCAATGTCTCGCTTGGGCTACCAGATGTCTAAAATTGGTAGTCCGTCCGGCTACTAGATTCTGTTTTGCTCATCCAGTTCCTCTGCAATCAGCAAGATACTTAAACACCTAAAACAATATGTTTAATTAAAAATAAATGATTTTGCTTTTCTCTTTCTTTTTTAAAAAATGTATTAAAATTATGGGGCTACCAGTTTTTACTGAGGGCTACTAGATTTAATAACCGTGTAGCCCAGTGGGCTACCAGTGAAAAAGGTTCAAGTCAAGGCCTACATAGGTGTTAGAAGATGAAACCAAATGAGATGGGTGGGAAGTTACATATACTGCTGGGAAGAAATAGTTCACATCAACACTGAAATCGTTAGGGGTCTGCAATCAAAACCTTCATCACTACTGTCAGAAAGTTAATTGTGTTACTGACATTCAATCCCATATTACATCTTTATACTTTATACAGCCATTATTATGCCAATAGTGACTAACATTTGGTCTTCATGTTAATTTGTAGTGTTAAATTTTATTTAACACATGAAACAAACCCGGCAAATATGATAGTGTAGTTTATTTATGATAAAATGGTCAAATAAAAAAGCCATCTTTGTCTGTTCGTGTAAAATAATGGTTTATGTATACAGGACAGAGCTATCTCATAAAAGACTTCTATGAAAGATATTTCTCTTTCACGTGATTGTGTTTAACAAGGGGAGGATGTCATCGTTGGTAATACACATCATCATATTTAATGCAGGCTGGTTATGTCAGCTTATCAGATAACAGTTTCAGATTGATATTTTGTTATTAAAACCTTCATTATAAAAGCTGCCATGTTAATTTTTACTGTTAAATTGTATTTTAAACATAAATATAGCGAGAATTTACTATTGTACATGACAAAACAGGACATTCCTTGTACAACACTGCCATTATATATGTTATGGCACATGTGACTTTCCGGTATCTATTTATTTTATGAAATGTTTACTTTATTCTAGCACTGCTATGTATATTTGTCATTTGTGATTAAATAAATTGTAATTTGTTTTATAATTGTTGTTTTCTATATCAGCAATGATACAGTATGACTTTGATAAAAATTTGGTGCGGGATATTAGCTCAGTAACAAGAGTGCTCGCTTGATGAGTGAAGGGTCATGGGATTGATTGGTTTACATAGTTTTACACCATTCCAACCGGCAGTATATCAAAGGCCATGGTATGTACTGACCTGTTTGTTTCAAGTGCATATAAAAGATCCCTAATTGTTATATGGTGGAGTATAGCCCATGTGGAATGGTTGGGTTTTTGTGGGGTTTTTTTTTAATGTTTTATTTAACGACACACTCAACACATTTACTTATGGTTATATGGCGTCGTGACATGGTTAAGGACCACACAAGTGTTGAGAGAGGAAACCCGCTGTCGCCACTTCATGGGCTACTCTTTTCGATTAGCAGCAAGGGATCTTTTATATGCACTATCCCACAGACAGGATAGTACATACCACAGCCTTTGTTACACCAGTTGTGGAGCACTGGCTGGCATGAGAAATAGCCCAATGGGTCCACCGACGGGGATCAATCCCTGACCGACCGCGCATCAAGCGAACGTTTTACCACTGGGCTATGTCCCGCCCCATGTGGAATGTATGCCCTAGACATTGGAAGTGAGGAGTGGGTGGGCACTGCTAATTGAAAGTCCATTCAATATATAGCTGACCTCACTTACCAGTTGTTGTCGTCTTCAGAGGCCTGTGAGGCCAATTGTAAGATAAAGTGTATGTTAGAAACCAAATAGCCTTGGTTTAAAATGTGTTGAGAGACGTTTTTAAACAAACTTTCCTTTCTTGCCCTTCACTAGCTTTTTTGGGTCCCCAGTACAACAATCAAATCCCCTCAATTCTCTCTATTTTTTTTTTATCTGAATTAGTGCGCCACAACTGGTTTAAATCTAAGGCCATGGTATGTGCTATCATATCTGTGGAAAATTGCATATAAAAGGAAGGAAATATTTTATTTAACGACGCATTCAACACATTTTATTTACAGTTATATGGCATCAAACATATGGTTAAGGACCACACAGATATTGAGAGAGGAAACCTGCTGTCACCACTTCATGAGCTACTCTTTTTTTTCAGTTACCAGCAAGGGATCTTTCATATGCACCATCCCACAGACAGGGTAGTACATAACACAGCCTTTGATATACCAGTTGTGGTGCACTGGCTGGAACGAGAAATAGCCCATTGGGCCCACAACTGTGCTACGTCCCGCCCCCTGCATATAAAAGGTAATTTCTAATTGAAAAATGTAGGTTTCGTCTACTCTGAACCAGCGTGACGTCACACGGCCTAGTTACCAATCATCCAGGTCTTTGGGGGTGAAGCAAAGCCTTAGTGATTACTGGTTTACATAGAATAAAGTTATCATATCAACTTTTTACATGACTTACATATTGTCATTTATTTTCTGTAGCTAACACATAGTTGCAATACGTCTTATGTGTATTATAACAGCTTGGGTTGCCATATAAGAGAAACGAACAGCAGGAATCTGAATTAGTATAATCTATATTTAGTACCGATGTGTTTCCATGTACTTTGAATGTTGAGGGGACAGGGCAGGTTGGGCAGAATATAATTTTTGTTGATGCAATTTTCAGGTAATGTTAATTATAAATTTTAACAATTTTGAAATGATAAGATAATTATTAATATAATAATTATGTGGGCTACAAAATATATAATTTGTATTTATAATAAAATTTGTACATATGCATATGCATGATTAAGTTAATTATTTTTATGATTTAATAATTATTTTATTTCCAAATAATATGTAATAATTAAACAATGGCAAAGTTGTTACTTTACAAGTTCAAAATTACAATAGTATTATTGTCATATCTTATTACATAGATGTATTGGCAACAGTATAATGTTCCACTGAATACATTCTTTTATTCTTAAAACAAAATAGTTTCTTGAAATAATGAAATGATTTTGTTTTTACAGATTGCAAAATTACCACATGATGTTGCCCTTCCTTACCAGTTGAATGCAGGCAACAACAAATAGCAATAATAAAATATAGCCATCCTCAGACCTTGACATCTAGGGGGAGCAATATCTCTCTCTACTTACCCATAACACCTGAGATTAGTTTCAAGGAGAATAATATATAGTTTCCTTTGGCATGTGAATTTATATACATGTAGTATCAATATGGTAATATTTTAAATTGCCCCCCCCCCCCCCCCCATAAACTACATTAGGGAGCAAATAATCAGTTCCCTCAGTTATTTTCATGTCGAGGTCTACAACCTAATAAAACATAAGTGTTACCTCGTCAAACAAACATGCAAATGTTTTAATAATAGGGTTTAACCTGGTATATTTAGTAATAAAACACAAAAACTTACCTGAGTAAATAATGGTTAATATATATATGTATAATATTGGTGTTGTTTTATATCTAATCACAATGGATATTGCAGATATTTTCTTGTTCAGTCTTGTGCTGTATTGGAATTGTTATTGCAGTTCAATTTAAGTAATATCTACAAAACTAATTTTTAATAGTATACAGCTGGAGAAAAATGGCAAATATGGTTGTTAATAAACTGATCTATATCGGTCTGCCTTCTACTAGACTAGGCTACACATATTTAACCTAAGTTGCTTTTAACCCGGGTTAAATTACCTCATGTAGATGCACTTATGTAGCATATTCAAGGAAAATATATGAATGAGATAGTTAAATGCTATATTCTCCATGTCAAACAGTGTTTTCAAAATGGAAAACAAATATCAGATATGGCAGTTGACCATTCATTTTATTGCAGGTAATTTCTAAAGCAGATTACACACACACACACAAACACACACTGAACTGTAGAATACCATGAAACTACATATATATATATGTAAAAAGGTAAGTCCTCTAACTTGAACAAGTAAAATTTACAAATGTACCACAACCACCAAATTACATAGATCCACAATAGAATAGATTTTTATGTATTTTTAGATTTATGTATATGTATGTGTAGTGTTTTCCCTAGCTTGTTTTAGCACGGTGCAGCACCATGCCTCAATAGTCTAGCACCATCTTGCCTTAATCAGCACCATGCTGCCCTGAGATTAAATAAGCCTTTTTCACTAATTAATTCTAAAATTGCCTTTATAAAACACCCAAAAAGGTATTATTAATTAATAAAATATGCCTTTTACATCTTTTGCCATTCATTTATTAAAGCAAGCACATACATTACATTAATGTTTATTTCAATTAATTTTTGTGTATTTTTAATGAAAGAAAGTGCACCGAAAATGGTGAAAATGCCCCAAAAGTGTTTGGTCTACCATGCCTTGACAAATTTCTTGGGAAATCACTAATGTGTGTGTGTGTGTGTGTGTGTGTGTGTGTATATATATATATATATGTATGTATATATACACACACATATACATACATATATATATAATAACTTCCTAAACAACTAGTAGGCTGTCAGGATTGGACTGAACTGCGGTTGGACACGGTGGGGGGTGGGGGTGATGGGATGCCGGGAGTTAGGGCATTCTTTGCGGCTATATGCGTAGGCGGTCCGGCCTTAGGTTTTGAGTAGGGCCGGCCTCCCCTCCCTCCCGACCCTCACCTGGTCACACCAATGTTTAAAATATGACTGGCAGCCCCTTTCCTCTTAACCTCCCATGGGCTTAATGAATATTGTTTAAGAATTATTATTAATATTAGACCAGCCCATCTAAATTTGCGCTGAAAATATATTATATTAATAATTTATATAGGATAGGAATGTTGATATGTTTCTTTAAGAGTGCAGCCAAACTTTTTTAACCTCAACTTTTGGCGTTAATTTTCAAAATTTCCCCTATTTGTTAGGTTATCCCTGTCCCGAGTCAGACTCCCGATCCTATCGGAGGCCGGACTCGGGATAGGTGTGTTCGAAACCCTAGTGGTATATGGACACGTTAAACAAGTTACTAAGCTAAGCTAAGCATATATACATGTATATATATATATATATATACTGAAACAAAGGCACACACATTATTTACCCTCTGCACCAAAGTAAATACTAAACACACGGGGGGGGGGGGGGGGCGACCTATATTTTCTTACTGCTGGCCTGCTAAAGACACATTTGCAAAAAAAAAAAAAAAAAAAAAAATTTAAAGTTTAAACAAGAATTTAGGCCTATATTATAATTATTATATGTGTGTAATTTAGCAGTATAAACTTTTATTTTAAAATTAAAAAATAAATAAGATATAGTAGCTGTGGTATGTTTCAATGCCCTAAATTTGTACAACGCAAAATAAATACAAGTATAGATAATATCAAGCAACTAAGATTAAATGAAAAATAAAGACCACACAAATTTAATGATAAAGGAATATACTCTTTATTCAAGAACTGGATGCATCGTTTTGTTGGGCTTTTTTTCATGGAAGACGATGGAATTGTGTATTTTATTTACAGTATAATGTGGGATTTGTATCACTGCACATGCTTTAACCATTTTGTTTGCTAAATTAATCTCTGTTGGTGTCAACATGCAACAACATTAAAGTCAACGTAGTCACATTCTGTGAGGGAAGCCATGGAATTCCATCAGGTTTGTCGTTTTAATGACCCTACCCACAAGCGGCGCCTAGTCTCTTCTTTTGGAAATTTGTAAAACGATATTTTTTTTAACATCATGTTATGGTTTATGCAGCCAACTGCACAACATGTGTTAGGCATCGTGACTGTTAACTGTTGTAAATGATCGACCAAAGTTGCCTCATTTCACTATCAAACCATACGTAACTAAGGAGAAGCTTCACCGCATCACGTGATAAACAATGGCGGCCAGCGGTCGAAGTACCCATATGTTCGGTTCCGAGAATAGACTATGTCAGAATTACTAAATGTTCGATATCCAATAGCCGACGATTAATAAATCAATCTGTTCTAGTGGTGTCATTAAACAAAACAATCTTTTTTAAAACAAACATTCTTTTCTTTCACCTCAGCTTGTTCTGAATGTGTACGTAAAACCCTATGACATGACACATGACATGACACATGACATGACAGTAGAGGTGTGATCGCCTGCCGGTGTAGACAGCTAATTACTACACGAACCGTTCTTTTGTTCTTGAATTTGCTTCCGAAGTCCGAAGTCCGGAATAGAAGGCATTCGTTGTCGACAGATTTTTTTTGTCTTTCCCCAAATAAATTAACGGTAGTTGAACGGGACTTTAAAACTGTGCCGGTTTACACATAATGCCGGTTTAGACATACGACGGTTTGGACAGTCCACAATGCGTGTGTGTGTGTGTGTGTGTGTGTGTGTGTGTGTACAAAAAGGCAAACGTTACTGTGACACACAAAAGACAAAGATAATTGATGATAAGTTTTTACTGCCGTGTATGAAACCTTCTAACATGGAAAGAGAAATGTTCGTAGGTATGGAAACAAGCAATAGTCCTTGAAAAGGGCGCACCTGCCATATGCAAATGAGCCACATCACTAGATGGGGTCCAGAGCGAAGTTCACACAGTCAGTAGCGAGTGTGTCCACCTTGACCATTGATACAGGCCTGGCACCATCATCTCATTAAGACCACTAAACGCTAGAGAAAGTTTCTGGGAATGCCATTCCAGATCTGAGGAACGATCAGCCGGCGTTCGTGCAGTATTGTTGGAGGATTTGGAAGACGTCGCATGCGTCGCTCCATTTTATCCCAGACATGTTCGATTGGTGACAAATCCTGAGACCTGGCAGGCCAGGGTAGCACATCAGCATTGTTCTGATTCAGACAATGCTGCACAACTCTAGCAGTGTGTGGTCTGGCGTTTACCGTGTTGTAATGTCATCCAAAAACGGTAACAGTTGTTTGCAAAATTTCATCTCGGTACCTCACAGCATTCAAATTGCCTTCAATTACAACCATCTGGATCCGGCCTGTGGCTGTAATTCCACCCCATATCATAACGCCACCACCTCCAAAACGATCCCCTTCAAAAACACATGGCATGACGTAACGTTTACCTTGACGTCAGACCGTCAGACCTGTGGAGAAGGAAACGAGATTCATCAGTGAAGAGGCCCGGTCTCCAGTCACGTGCTGTCCATCGCAGGTGTTGTCTGCACCACTGGAGATGTCGACGTCGATGTTTTGGCGTCAGGATTGGTCTTCTGGCTGGGTGTCTTGCACGGATGCCGTAGATGCGTAGACGTCGTCGGACTGTCCTCGCTGATACACCTCTGTTGCCAGGGATGGTACGGGCTGTGAGGGTTGCTAGCTGAAACCTGTTTCGCAGATACGTGATTAGGATCCATGTGTCTTGGCGAGGGGTCGGCCACTACGGGGACAGTCTAATTAAAATTATCTCCACTATTACATGCGGCTCTAACAGCAGCCCGTTGGAGCTCATGTCCAGTTGACCTTTCATTCGACCAATCAAAACCTTACTTGCAAAATCATGCCAGAGATTTGAAAAGAATTTAAAAACATTCGAGATTATGCCGAGGGTATACGAAATGATTCGGGTGAATTACGAAGTATGCCGGAAACTAATTTCAATATAAAATTGTATATAAAATTCGTTTCAAAACGAAAAAAAAAGTGATGGTATAGCCATAAACTCTGTTTATACTAGTATACAATCCAGAGTTTATTACTGCACTTTCCCCACTGTTTTTTCAATGTTGCAATAGACCAACAAGTTCGCCTATTGCATAAATAGTCTCGACCGATATTTTTAGAATTTGTATGCTCCCGAATAAGTGTAATTGGTCGATATTTAAATTGTTATTTATAGATGAAATGACACCTGGAACTGGGAGTCCACGCAATGCTGTTAGATCTACTGGTAGACCAGTTAAGCTAATTTTAATTAGATTGCTACGGGGACGGTCCTTGACCTGTTTGTTTTGTTGATATCGTTGCCATAAGTGCCTAGCTTAGCTTAGTAACTGGTTTAACGTGTCCATATACCACTAGGGTTTCGAACACGCCTATCCCGAGTCCGGCCTCCGATAGGATCGGGGGTCTGACTTTGGACAGGGATGCCATAAGTGCCATATGGTGTTTCTGTGGACGTTGAATTGACGTGCGACTTACGCTGCGAAGTCCCAGATTCAAGCATTCCTATGACTCGCCATCTATCATTTTGACTGAGGCGTGGCATGACAAAATTGCATCAAACAGTTCACTAATGGTGTTTTTCTGACTTCTGGACTTCTAAAGACTGCACAGAGTGGCAATGATTTGCGACTGAATGTCTGGCCTTTTATGGTTGCATTTCTTCGAGCTGTTTCATGCACATTTTCTCTGGTTTACATCCATAAATCCATTCACAAATTTAGTACTCCAAACAATCCATGTCAGAATAACTTTTGCCTTTTAGTATATATACAAACTGTGTGTGTGTGTGTGTGTGTGTGTGTGTGTGTGTGTGTGTGTGTGTGTGTGTGCGTGTGTGTGTGTGTGTGTCTTTAATTATGAAATACAAGCCCCATATTTTTTATCGTTCTAGGCTTGGTACCCTCCACTAGGCAGGATTTTATATTGGGATATTAAAAACCGGTAAAGTTTAAAAAATTTATTTTATTGATATTTCATATATATTGTAAAAGGTATACGTAAATACCAAACAATAGTGATTTACGTTTTTGATAAACATGGACCTTTAAGAGTCGTCTGCAATGATAACTAATAGGGGACACTGGGCGAGTCTCGGTGGAGTAGTGGTTAAACTATCAGACATAAGGTTGCTAGGTACTGGGTTCATCTCCCTGTATTGGCTCCCACCCAGAGTGAGTTTAATGATTCAGTGGATAGGTGTAAAACCACTACAATGACTTTTCTCTCACTAACCACTAACACTATATGTCCTGGACAGACAGCCCAGATAGCTGAAGTATGTGCTCAGGACAGCATGCTTGAACCTGAATTGGATATAAGCATGGAAATAAGTTAAAATGAAATTTATAAAGCAGTTGTTTGTGTTGTAGGATCTGTGTGATTCAGTGGAAAAAGGTATTTCCCGTGCACTACAACTGAGTGATCCTCAAATGGTAAAATACATAGGTATGTGATGTCCCATCTTGATGCAAAACATAAAAAAAAAAAAAAAAAAAAAAATCCCTTGTGGTCCCCCCAAAAAGTAGCTTACATTATTGCAACAATATGTTTCTTCACTTATTGTCAAGAAAAAGTGTCACAATGATATGCTGAACCATAGTGGTAAATATTTAAATAATTTGTCATTAATAACTTTCTTACTTAAATAACAGGATTTTTGTATTCTAAGCATGAACACCTTTGTCAATAAGCGAATCCATGTAAATCATATATAATTATATGCTAAAATATGAGATGTCCAGTCTCTGTTGCCTTTAACCCCCTTTTTTTCTTTTCTTCAACTGCTGAACCATAAAATCAAGATAAGAATATGTTTTGCAATTTATAATTTCATTGAGACTATAAAAAACTTAAAACGGTTTTAAATTATTCTAATAAAAAATTTAAAAGGATTTTTTTTTTTTTTTTTAAATCCGCAACCCCCCCCCCCATTTTTTAAAAATAAATAAATAACAAAAATAAAAAATAAAATAATAGTAATAAATTATTACTCGCAAACATCTTACAATACAGCAAACTCAGGAATGTTCCTTTAAAGCAACAGTACTATTTATCAATTATTTTCGTGTCTATTTTATTTGAACAGTATACATCACGATCGACCCTATCATGTGACTTGGTGCTTCGTTTGTCATGTGATCATGCCCTGTAACATTTGTAGTCCATTAAAACGTTTTCTTTTGGTATTAAAATGCTTTGCATGAAGTGGCAAGCTATTTTGGTATACTTTGTTACATGTATCTCTATTACACTGGTAAGTTTGACGTGCCAGTTTTATTTTATTTTGTTTGCAGGTGATAGATTAGTTGAGTTCAGCCAGACCCAGCAGAATTTTTTTCTGCTAGACTGGTTTATGCGCTTCACGGTAAACCAAATGGCCAGGTCGGGAACGAATCAAATAGTTCGCATACGTTAGCGAAACATTTGCTGGCTGAACTTTCGTCTAGACTCGATGACAACACACAAAGGACCGCAACTCTAGACTATAGGTTGCACTATACCAATTAATTTCCGGCTGGGTCGAAGTTCGAGGTGCAGCGAACTTTTGATAGAGAAGTTAACACCACAAGTCCTGTGATTGGTTATAAATGTGAGTGTGTTGGTTGTAAAAAAAAAAAGAGTTTCATCTGGGCTAAAAATGTATGCAATTTTATTTGATGTAGTACCACCGTGTCAAGTAGCCTTGTGCTTGGAACATGTATGGGGTACCTGTAAAAAAAAGTACTCAAATTTTGTGCGAAACTAGGGGTGTTGCAGAAACATCTGGTTACACCGAAAATGATCCATGAAAGGTACCATTTTCTGCAGTTAATACTTTGAGGTAGGGGTTGTAGTACTGATATTTATGGGTCAAAGTTTGGTTGATATATTGCATATAGTATTCTTAAGCACAAACGTTAACATGGTCGCGTATGGGATTTGAATTGTTATAGTCCAACCTAAAGGTCTTTTCTCATTTTGGGTCTCACTACGCAGATGTCATCTGCCATTGAAACCCATGTTAAATTGCCCAACTTCAAATTGAGAACATTTCCGTCTGCGTTTTTTGCTATATGACTGCATCTGGCTGTAGTACCGGTCCGAACAGGTGGTTCATTAACCGATTCACTCTGGCTGTCACTTGCGCTGTATACCCATGTCCCAAAAGGTCGATGCACAATATTACAAAATAACATAGGCAAAATACAGCCAGAAGGCTTACCATTAAATATACATATTGTTTTAATTCTTCACCATTTCCTAGAAGTGAATATGTGAACCATAACATGTGTCACAATTAGGAACTATAGTGATCAATCAACTCTCACCCGGAAGTTATCTGTGTAGTGAGACCTTGGCAAAAACTCGTGGTTGCACTGAACCAAATCAGTCACCTCCGTGTCAAAGTTCGAGACAGAAGGAAAGAAGGAAATGTTTTATTTAATGACGCACTCAACACATGTTATTTATGGTTATATGGCGTTGGATATATGTGGCGTTGGATATTGAGAGAGGAAACCTGCTGTCGCCACTTCATGGGCTACTCTTTTCGATTAGCAGCAAGGTATCTTTTATATGCACCATCCCACAGACAGGATAGTACATACCACAGCCTTTGTTCCACCAGTTGTGGAGCACTGGCTGGGACGAAAAATAGCCCAATTGGTCCACCGACGGGGATCGATCCTAGACCGACCGCGCATCAAACGAATGCTTTACCATGGGCAACGTTCCGCCCCTTAAGTTCGTGACGGTGGCGTGGTGAAGCCATTGGACATAAGGCTGGTAGGTACATAGTTCATCAAGATTAACTTCGAGTGCAAGCACAATGCACACTTGAGGTTAATCTTGATGAACTAGTAGGTACAGGGTTCACAGCCCGGTATTGGCTCCCATCCAGAGCGAGTTTTAATAACTCATTGGGTAAGTGTAAGACCACTAAATCCTCTTCTCTCTTAACAACTAACCCCCTGTCCTGGACAGACAGGCCAGATAGCTGAGGTGTGTGTCCAGGACAGCGTGCTTGAACCTCATTTGGATATAAGCACGAAAATAAGTTCAAATAAAAACCGAGATGTACCGTCAAATATTTATGACCATAAATAATATCTATGTAAGTAATTACAAATAAGAACAGCGATGAGTTACATACAGGGCTGTAGCTAGCGTGGGGTGGGTGGTGGAAAAAATTATAGAAACTTAAAGAAAATTCTCTTCTTAACCGTCTAAGGAGTTTGAGTTTTAGACTCAGTTGCCCCCCCAAATCCACCCCCACCCCCCACCCCCAACAAAAAATCCTAGCTACAACCCTGACATATCAATATAGGCCTATGTATTTTTAAATCTGAAAGTTAATTTACCATACTTTTCCTTTGTGGCTCATAATAACTAATTATTATCTGATCATCTTAAACAATGTGATATTGATGTACTTTTCAGGTAGATGGTGGAACATTCACCATTGATTACGCAGGGAACCAGTTTTTGAAAGATGGCAAACCGTACCGCTACGTGTCTGGGAGTATTCACTACAACTCTATACCCCGCGTCTACTGGGAGGATCGGCTTAACAAAATGTATGCAGCCGGTTTGAACTCCATTACTACGTAAGTTTGACGATTTCATTTTGAAATTTTTTCTTCTTTTTTAAAATTGCATTTCTATGACTGGTATGTCAAGGAAAGGAATATGTGTTCATTACATTCAGGACATTTTACAATATGGCTATTTCTGTATATCTGTCTTTCTGTCCATATGTCTGTCCCACATATAGTTTTGTGGATGTTTTTTGTTAACATTGCTTTGAGATTGAGTAGATATTTTGTGTATAGCTTTATTGTGTACTGTTACAGATCAAGTTCAACTTTCATGGTGGTTTACCCATTTTTGACAGAGTTATGGCCCTTGAACTTTGAATATACAGATATTTATTTTCCAGACCCTTTTTCTTGCAATGCCTCAAGATATTGAGATGGAATTATGTGTACAACTTTATCATGTTCTGTTACAGATTCAGTTTAACTGTCATGTCGATTACCTATTTTTCACAAAATTATGGCCTTTGAACTTAGGATATACAAACAGTTTTTGGGGACATGTATTGTTTTTATATTAGTAATATGCTAAGAATGCTTGGTGTTTTTTTTTACACTTTTCCATAGACAAATTATATATGGTACTGGTACACTTTTCCATGAACAAATAGGCTACATTTGTTATGTATTATCTACAACATTTTCATTTTATTTTATAGATACATTCCATGGAATTATCACAACCCAAGACCAGAAGTTTATGATTTTGATGATAACTTGGATTTTGTCAGCTTCCTCAAGTTGGCTCAAGACATTGGATTCACTGTTGTTCTCAGACCTGGACCCTATGTGGACGCAGGCTGGGATTTTGTAAGACTAACAAACACAACACACTTTTCTGTCTATATGTGACCCCCCCCCACCACTCCAGATATTGTTCATATGGGCCTGAGCCATTGTAAAGCTAATAAATCTATTATTAAAATGCCCCATATTTTCATACACCCATATATATATATACACAGTCAGACCTTGTTACAACGACCGTCGTTACTACAATATTTACACCATCCAACCACAAATTGTCGGGAACAAACGTACATCAGTGTTATTCTGATCATTACACCGTAATTCACACCACCTGATGCCGACAGAACAAATTAGGAACAAACGTGCATCCGACGTCTGAAAACACCTCTTTACAGCGACATTACATAATCACAGATACCGTAGCACGTTGGCAGTACACACACAGCCACTTAGAATCCTTGATTTCGTAGTGAGCCGACTGTTTCACATGCTGTCCGAGCTACCGATGTCTGCGAAATCTGTAGACAGGTATTGCTTTTGCAAATAAGCCTTTAGTTAACCAATTAAAGGATTAACTTCAAACAATAAAATCTTCTATTTTCATGATATTTTATAAACGACACATGTATGTATGTGTATTTGTTATTTTTAATAATAAGTTCAATGCATTCATTATTTAAATGCTATTAAGTCATCAGGTAATATTAATTAGTATTTTTGTTATGATATATATATATATGATTGCATAATAATATACCCAGCTAGTACTTGGCCATAAAATGCTTTGCTCAGTGATGACAAAATGTCATCATGGATTTTCTGATTTAGGACACCCTAAATGACATAAAACCTGTTACCACCTTAAAACATTGTATGTACCCTAATTCAAGGTATAACCCTTATTCTGCCTGACTATTCTTGTTAGTCCTCTAGCTGTCCAACCAGAGGATAGGGCCTCCACGAGTCCAAAATATTGGTCTCGAGTACTTGAGGGTCAAACTCTACTTGGACCTGAGTACCTGACACTTACACTAGATGATTAATGAGACTAAGGAATAAAGTAAAATAACATTATGCATCTTAATTCCAGCACTGAACATGGATGCCAGATCAAGCCATTTTATTGCATGCCACACATTGGACTTGTTTTTCATCCATGTCTTATAGGCCTATAATGTAACTGACAGCAAAGTTCTGTGAACAGACTCTGCCCGTACTCGAGTACTTGTGCAGACCCTACCAGGGGAGACTAACTATATGGTTTTGTTTCCATATTTCTGTCTGTCTGTCAATCTGTCTCACCCATCTGTCCAGACTTTTTTTTACTTTTTTTTTTACAATATCTCAAGAAATTGAGTAACTTTCATGGGGTTTACCCAATTGTAACAGTTATGGCCAGATCAAGTTTGACTTTCATGGGAATTTATTCAAGGAACATAACTCTGTCAGACATTTACCTTAGTTTGACACCCAATAGCCGATATATTTTTCATGCTGGAGTGTGATTAAACATTCATTCATTCATTCATTCATTCATTCATTCATTCATTCATTCATTCATTCTGTCAAAAATTGAATTTATCCATTTTTCACAGAATTATGACCCATGAATTTAGGAGATATGCACATTTAGCAGTACTCTCAGAATGCTTGTTTATTTGTATAATGTTACAGGGTGGACTTCCAGGATGGCTGACAGCACATGCAAAAAACATGGTGGTCAGATCAATGGATCCAGGTAAAATTTTAAATCTTTTATAGTTTATTATACATATTGAATATCTAATCTAAAAGTCAGTCAAGCAATCAGTTGAATATGTTTTAATATCAGTCTTACGTAGTCTTGTTTTCTGAACAAAAATTAATTATTATTTTTTTTGGGGGGGGGGGGGGGGGGGGCATTAAACAATATAATAAATGTATATAAAATGTATACTAAAAATATTACAATTGTTTTCTTTGAAGTACAAAAACATTTAAGCATTGGGTATTCAATGCATTTCATCTTTATCGTGAATAAACTAAGATATTGCATTTGATTTCTTTGTTTATTGTAAGCTATTCTTTAAATGCTTCTTTTTCAGGTCATGTCTGGACAATTTACCATCAACATGTATATATGATAATCTTATAATAAATTCTCTTCTAATTTAAAAAAATATTTGTAGCTGAAAATTCACTAGTTAAAAATTGTCTAAAGTCATGCAATACAACTACACATCTATGACCATGTTATTGTAATAGTCTATGTTGACAGTGTACATTCCTGCTGTGGAGAAATGGTTGAGTGTTCTGATGCCAATGGTCAAACCTCTTCTCTATCAGAATGGTGGACCAATCATTGCCGTGCAGGTAAAAGTGACAGTACTAGCCTACAGTAATGAAATCAGGGCCCCAATCTATGAGTGATCTTAAGGCCCTGAGCTGTGTTCCACAAAGTGATCTTAGCACTACTATCACCGTAAATACCTGTCAGTGTGACCTTAATTTTTTTCTATGAATGACAGCTCGTTCCACAATGCAACGTAGCTTACCATCGTCATAAATTACAGTGAAAATGTACAGTTGGTATGAGACCGTTATAAGCCGCTAATGTAGATGTCAAATGACACTTCATTTGCTACTCTTTTCAGTTAGCAGCAAGGGATCTTTTATATGCACCATCCCACAGACAGGGTAGTACAACCACAACCACAACGAGAAATAGCCCATTGGGCCCACTGACGGGGATTGATCCCAGATTGACTGCTCATTGAGCGAGCACTTTACCACTGGGCTACATCCCACCCATAAACCAACAAAGTTACTTCATGGATGTCTGAAACCAATGAATGTTTCAAAAAGTTGTTAACCAATTTATTATTTAGCTAATCTTTGCAAAGAATATTTTAATCAATAAAGGGGCACTTACAACTACCGTAAGGTTGCTTTGTGGAACGACTGTAAAGTGCCATTTGTAAAACTCACCTTAAGTCACTACAATTAACCTTAGCTACAATTCGTTCATGGAATGAGGCCGAGGATTGTTACTAAATGTGTAAAACATCCTGTTCCATCCTGACCTCGTCTTCATCATCAGCATCTTGTCCCATCCCATTCCTTTCCATCCTGTGTCACCCGATTCTGACCCTTCCTGTCTTATTCTGTTTTTTCTTGTTTAAAAGTCTGGATTAGGTATCAGCCTAAATCCAAGACCTAATGATGTTTTATAACCATTTCAGGTAAGATGCAGTCTTTGGGTAGGGGTGGAGGGGAGGGGTGGGGGGCAATCTGGTACTAATTTCTCACTATGTGGTGGCTAACTGCATTCTTCCAGTATTGTTCATGTTCCTCACTCATATTAATACTAGTATTATAAGTCTATATTTAATACAGGTATTATAATTCTATATTTAATACTGGTATTATAATTCTATATTTAATACCGGTATTATAATTCTATATTTAATACCGGTATTATAATTCTATATTTGATACCGGTATTATAATTCTATATTTAATACCGGTATTATAATTCTATATTTGATACTAGTATGATAATTCTATATTTAATACCGGTATCATAATTCTATATTTAATACTGGTGTTATAATTCTATATTTAATACTGGTATTATAATTCTATATTTGATACTCTATATTTAATACTGGTATTATAATTCTATATTTAATACTGGTATTATAATTCTATATTTAATACTGGTATTATAATTCTATATTTGATACAGGTATTGTAATTCTATATTTAATACTGGTATTATAATTCTATATTTAATACTGGTATTATAATTCTATATTTAATACTGGTATTATAATTCTATATTTGATACAGATATTATAATTCTATATTTAATACTAGTATTATAATTCTATATTTAATACTAGTATTGTAATTCTATATTTAATACTGGTATTATAATTCTATATTTGATACTGGAATTATAATTCTATATTTGATTCTCTGTATTTAATACTGGTGTTATAATTCTATGTTTAATACTGGTATTATAATTCTATATTTGATACAGGTATTATAATTCTATATTTGATACAGGTATTATAATTCTATATTTAATACTGGTATTATAATTCTATATTTGATACAGGTATTGTAATTCTATATTTAATACTAGTATTATAATTCTATATTTAATACTAGTATTGTAATTCTATATTTAATACTAGTATTATAATTCTATATTTAATACTGGTATTATAATTCTATATTTAATACTGGTATTATAATTCTATATTTAATACTGGTATTATAATTCTATATTTGATACAGGTATTATAATTCTATATTTAATACTGGTATTATAATTCTGTATTTAATACTGGTATTATAATTCTATATTTGATACAGGTATTGTAATTCTATATTTAATACTGGTATTATAATTCTATATTTGATACAGGTATTATAATTCTATATTTAATACTAGTATTATAATTATATTTTTAATACTAGTATTATAAATCTATATTTAATACTGGTATTGTAATTCTATATTTAATACTAGTATTATAAATCTATATTTAATACTAGTATTATAAATCTATATTCAATACTAGTATTATAAATCTATATTTAATACTGGTATTGTAATTCTATATTTAATACAGGTATTATAAATCTATATTTAATACTGGTATTGTAATTCTATATTTAATACCAGTATTATAAATCTATATTTAATATTGGTATTGTAATTCTGTATTTAATACTAATATTATAAATCTATATTTAATACTAATATTATAAATCTATACTTAATACTGGTATTGTAATTCTGTATTTAATACTAATATTATAAATCTATATTTAATACTAATATTATAAATCTATATTTAATACTGGTATTGTAATTCTATATTTAATACTAATATAGTCGAATCCACTTATTGCATATCTTTAATACCAGTATTATAAATCTATGTTTAATACTACTATAATTATAATTCTATATTTAATACTAATATTATAATTCTATATTTAATACTAATATTATTATTTTAAATAACGACTGTAAAATGCCATTTGTAAAACTCACCTTAAGTCACTACAATTAACCTTAGCTACAATTCGTTCATGGAATGAGGCCGAGGATTGTTACTAAATGTGTAAAACATCCTGTTCCATCCTGACCTCGTCTTCATCATCAGCATCTTGTCCCATCCCATTCCTTTCCATCCTGTGTCACCCGATTCTGACCCTTCCTGTCTTATTCTGTTTTTTCTTGTTTAAAAGTCTGGATTAGGTATCAGCCTAAATCCAAGACCTAATGATGTTTTATAACCATTTCAGGTAAGATGCAGTCTTTGGGTAGGGGTGGAGGGGAGGGGTGGGGGGCAATCTGGTACTAATTTCTCACTATGTGGTGGCTAACTGCATTCTTCCAGTATTGTTCATGTTCCTCACTCATATTAATACTAGTATTATAAGTCTATATTTAATACAGGTATTATAATTCTATATTTAATACTGGTATTATAATTCTATATTTAATACCGGTATTATAATTCTATATTTAATACCGGTATTATAATTCTATATTTGATACCGGTATTATAATTCTATATTTAATACCGGTATTATAATTCTATATTTGATACTAGTATGATAATTCTATATTTAATACCGGTATCATAATTCTATATTTAATACTGGTGTTATAATTCTATATTTAATACTGGTATTATAATTCTATATTTGATACTCTATATTTAATACTGGTATTATAATTCTATATTTAATACTGGTATTATAATTCTATATTTAATACTGGTATTATAATTCTATATTTGATACAGGTATTGTAATTCTATATTTAATACTGGTATTATAATTCTATATTTAATACTGGTATTATAATTCTATATTTAATACTGGTATTATAATTCTATATTTGATACAGATATTATAATTCTATATTTAATACTAGTATTATAATTCTATATTTAATACTAGTATTGTAATTCTATATTTAATACTGGTATTATAATTCTATATTTGATACTGGAATTATAATTCTATATTTGATTCTCTGTATTTAATACTGGTGTTATAATTCTATGTTTAATACTGGTATTATAATTCTATATTTGATACAGGTATTATAATTCTATATTTGATACAGGTATTATAATTCTATATTTAATACTGGTATTATAATTCTATATTTGATACAGGTATTGTAATTCTATATTTAATACTAGTATTATAATTCTATATTTAATACTAGTATTGTAATTCTATATTTAATACTGGTATTATAATTCTATATTTAATACTGGTATTATAATTCTATATTTAATACTGGTATTATAATTCTATATTTAATACTGGTATTATAATTCTATATTTAATACTGGTATTATAATTCTATATTTGATACAGGTATTATAATTCTATATTTAATACTGGTATTATAATTCTGTATTTAATACTGGTATTATAATTCTATATTTGATACAGGTATTGTAATTCTATATTTAATACTGGTATTATAATTCTATATTTGATACAGGTATTATAATTCTATATTTAATACTAGTATTATAATTATATTTTTAATACTAGTATTATAAATCTATATTTAATACTGGTATTGTAATTCTATATTTAATACAGGTATTATAAATCTATATTTAATACTGGTATTGTAATTCTATATTTAATACCAGTATTATAAATCTATATTTAATATTGGTATTGTAATTCTGTATTTAATACTAATATTATAAATCTATATTTAATACTAATATTATAAATCTATACTTAATACTGGTATTGTAATTCTGTATTTAATACTAATATTATAAATCTATATTTAATACTAATATTATAAATCTATATTTAATACTGGTATTGTAATTCTATATTTAATACTAATATAGTCGAATCCACTTATTGCATATCTTTAATACCAGTATTATAAATCTATGTTTAATACTACTATAATTATAATTCTATATTTAATACTAATATTATAATTCTATATTTAATACTAATATTATTATTTTAAATAATCCCTCCCCAACTCCCATCACTTTCAAAAAATATTTTTCATAAAAAAAAAATACTAAGTAAACAAATAGATTGTTTATTTGATATGAATGCAGGTAGAAAATTAATAAATAAAGAACGAACGAACGAACGAACGAACGAACGAACGAACCAACAAACAAACAAACAAACAAACAAACAAACAAACAAACAAACAAACAAAAATGGTATTTTTAGGCCATTCATATAGTATTTTCTATTTTTATTGGTTGTAACTACAGGTAGAAAACGAATATGGCAGCTACTCTGCGTGCGATTTCAACTACATGAGATACTTGAAAAAGACACTCCGGGAATACCTGGGAAACGACATTGTTTTGTTTACTGTCGACGGAGGGGCCGACTGGTACTTGAAGTGTGGAACTCTTGAGGGTCTCTACGCCACAATAGATTTTTCTCCCACCAGTAAACCATTTTATTTACTTTTTATTTTTATGTTGTTTATAGCTCTGGTTACACACCTCAGCTGTTTTGATTGTCTTTACAAGACACAGTTTATTAGTTAACAAGAAACCAGCAGAGAGATAATTAAGAGTTGTTGTCCATGTGATCAGCTTTTGGCACAAAACAAAAGTCAATTCTGTTGTTATTAATAGCAGTTTTTTGGGGTTTTTGTGTATGTACTGTATGTACAAAGCCAACATATTATCTAATCTTAAAATAAATACTGCATTTTTGATAATTTAATCCATCCATTTATCCACCATCCATCTATAATTCCATCTGTAAGTCATCCATTCATCAGTCCATCCAATCATCCATTCATACATCCAAATCCATCCATCCATCCATCAATGTATCCATACATCCATCTATTCATTCATACATCCACCTTTTGTATTTCTTTCTATGTGAGAGCCTTTGATGTCTTGTTTTGTAAATCTATTGATTATATTTTCAGTGAATGCCACCAAGGCATTTGAGCCTCAGAGGAGATGGGAGCCTCATGGCCCTTCTGTAAGTTTGTTGTACTGTGCAATTGTGATAAATGTAATTCTATTCTTAAAGACATAGTATTATCACAGATTTACAGGACCGTATTACTCAAAAAATGGAATATAAGCAGCTAAATAGTTCAGGCTTTCTTACAGTGAAGATAAAACTTTCTACAGTGAGGATAACACATTTTAGAGTGAAATTTTCACTCTAAAATGTTTTATCATCACTGAGTGACTGACAACACTTTTATTTCACTGATATTTTAAGGTATTTCACTAAATGTCATATAATAAAAATGAAAATTACATTCATTTGGGATGCCAAACCTTACTGTTATTATTTAATTGTACCATGATTGAGGGAAATCCATGTCAACCCTCTTGGCAATTTCCATTTTTGAATCTTGGAAACAAAGACTTGGAATCAACTTGGTCACATTGTATTTGTGAGATATTTTAACTATTTTTGTAATGATGACTGAGTGTAAAGTAAATATTTGGGTAGTCATCGAACACAACAGTATCAATGAATTCAATTAAAAAAACCCCTTAAAATCTTCTTTTTTTTGTGAATGCAAATAAGTGCTGTCATTTTTTATTGGTAATATTACCAAGCTGAATATACCGTAGCTGTCAGACGGTTCAAGCAGACAGGAATGGCGACTACCTAACATGAGACTAGCACACCTTCAGGTACACTTCAAAAATGCAAAAATTCCTAAACCATAGTAAATACTAATATATATATATAATTACCCATGAAGTAATAGCATATTTTACATAATAATGAATTTTACAGGGTAAAAAAATCAATGTGGTAATCTAAAGGCATTTAAAAATAATTATATACAGAACAGAAAGCAGAATCTTTCTTAAAAATTACAGTTTATTTTGTTTAAAGGCATATTGTCACAGACCACTGAGCTATTAAATGGCCTTAGAAAGCATTATGTGAAACTTTGTCCCTAAATGTACTTTTGTCAACTATCTAAGTAACCATCATACTCCACTTATTAATGATATTTTGTAAAAAATAATTGAATTATGGCAGTGGTCCATAATTTAAAAATTAATATTGCCAAGAGGATTGACATGGATTTCACTCCATCATGGTTTAGTTAAGGTGATTCAATAGCCAGATTTGGTTTCCAAACATTGATAATTTTCATTTATTATCCTCTTTTGGAGAAATAAGGTCCTTAAATCTGTGACAGTATGCCTTTAATGACACTTAGAACACATTGATTTATTAGTCATTGTTTATTGGATGTCAAACATTTGGTAATTTTTACCTATAGTCTTAGAGAGGAAACTTGCTACATTTTTTCATAAATAGCAAGGGATATTTATATGCACAATCCCACATACAGGATAGCACATACCATGGCCTTTGATATACCAGTCATAGGGCATTGGCTGGAACGAGAAATAGCCAGATGGAAGAACATAACTTAAAGGTAGAAATTGAATCCAAAATAATATTGTTTTCTTTGGTCTTGCAGCTACAAACTTTTTAATCTTATTTATTACCCCAGTGGTCACTCATAACAGGGAAAATATTTACAATATTTTCTCAGTGAGAAATAATCTGCATTGAACTAACGGACAATACTATTGGACAATTTGACGCTTACAAACCAATGACCATGTCGGTACTAAATATGAAGTCATCACGATTTGACAAACACACAAAATGACGTCATGTAGTTGAAAGAGTTTGTGTTTACGACTCTGTTTTTTTGTGTTACATTTATAACAAAATTTTATTTTAATGCAATTCCTTATAACTTTTGTAGCAGAATAAAGAATACTTTTGTTGTTGAAAATTATCTATGAACGTGATTAAATTACAAAGTTATAGCAATTCTCAGAACAGTGCGTAAAGTGGTTTACCTCATTTCTATACAGATTGGCCTTCGTGCATGTGCGTCGAAAATAAAGGCTTTTAGAGAAAAAGTAGCTGAGGTAATAAATAGAATAACGAACTCAGTACCAGTTATTATGAAATTTATGTCCCTCGTGAAATAATTTCCATTTGTCACTTGCTAAAGCTTGTGACAACTGAAAATTATTTCACTCGGGACATAAATTTGATAATAACTGGTAACTTGTTTATTATCATCTATATATATATTGCATATCTTTGTTGAATAACAATCTGTTGTTGTATTATTTGTCACAGGTTTGTAATGAGTTTTACACAGGAATAATTGACTACTGGGGTGAACCGTGGCACCATTCTGATTGGAGACCTATAGCAAAGAGTCTTGATATTCTTCTTGCCTATAATGCTAGTGTTAGCATGTGAGTCCCATTATGTTCATAGACCTGCCTGTCATTGTGACCTTTGAAGTTTGTATAAACACTGTCTGGGATCCACACATGATCTTGCTACTGTCATGGCGACACATCTTGCTAAATGTCTTGGTACCATAACTGAACTATGGTAATTGAATTGTTTTAAACTGATGCTTTGAAGTTATTTAACTGACAATTAAGCAATATTGGTACCATGACTGAACTATGGTAATAAAATATTTTAAACAGATACTTTAAAGTTATTTAATTGACAATTAAGGAATATTGTATATTCGTTTTAAAAAAAACCCAAAACAAATTACATGCAATATTTTATAGTTTATAAAAACATGTAATTTTATTTTAGGAATCGATGGAAGATCATCTGCAAGTTACCATACCATTTTAGAAATTTCCAAATACCAAATGAATAAGGCAAAAAAATAAAGGAAACATCTAAATAAACAATTCTTTTTATTTACAGATATATGTTTGCAGGAGGAACAAATTTTGGTTACTGGCCAGGTTAGTCGCAGAATGAATATTTGAGAACAAAAAAGAGTAGGGTTGTTTGATTTTGTTATTCATAAGTTCATAGCTTCAAAAAGTGTCTTTTGTTTAATAACACCACCACTTTATAGCTTCAAGACAATATATTAAGCAGAAACATTTTGAGTTGTTGCATACATATTGCATGTCACATCCTATTCTGTGCATCTGCATGATAATGATGCCTTTCAGAAAGAATTTGATAATGACAATCCCTTTAAAATCTCAGAGAGCTAAAGTGATAACTTTTCCCAGAAGAGAAAAAGTTTCTGTGGGATGGGTCCCTAGCATGTTAAGAGTGTTGATTAAAAGAAGGTAGAACTTCACTATTCATGTTAAGTGTTGATTAAAAGAAGGTAGAACTTCACTATTCATGTTAAGTGTTGATTAAAAGAAGGTAGAACTTCACTATTCATGCAATTTCAGACCAACAACGATTAACAATATGTCAAATTGTTACACAAGAAAAAACTTTAACATTATCATTTTGACACCACAACTGGTATATCAAAGGCCGTGGTATGTACTATCTTGTCTGGAATGGTGCATATTAAAGATCCCTTGTTACTGATGGAAAAATGTATCAGGTTACCTCTCTAAGACTAAATGTAAAAATTACTAGCCAGTTATTAATAAATCAATGTGCTTTAGTGGTGTCGTTAAACCAATCAAACTTAAATTTGTTCATCATTTTGATTCACAAAACCACAAAGGGAACACCCTGGCTCACCCCATCCAAAAACAATGAAAACAGTATTTGTGCCTAGAATGGTGATAATAGCTGAATGTATTGAACTCAAACTGCATTGTATTTACAATGTGCAAAGCAGTACCGTTAATTCTGCAGTCAGAAAGTAGCACATGTTCAACATTTTAATAGTGTTCACAGGTTGATGCCATTTACTCTGTAGTACGATATGTTCAACATTTTAAAAGTGTTCATAGGTTGATGCCATTTACTCTGTAGTAGCACATGTTCAACATTTTAAAAGTGTTCACAGGTTGATGCCATTTACTCTGTAGTGGTCACATCATCATATAATTTAAAGGGACAGACCCTAGTTTTTAAACAATAAGGCATATTTTTCACTATTAGAGCCGTTTATGATCACTGAAATCAAACTTTATTTATATTCTATTGTTTATATTATCCATTTCCATACAACTGAAGTTTTTCTGGTCATCCTGGTGTTTCTAATACCACAAAATGCATTTAAAAAAAAATGCACATGCATCTGAGAAGTAACAGTTATGGAGTCGAGTTTTAGTCTCTTTTTAACGGTATTTCACCATTTCAACTTTACAGACTCTGGTTTCACTCTCTTGTAACGTTATCCAAATGTGTTACAGGTTTGTAACTTAACCAAACTCAGTGTCCATTTTTACGGGTTGAAACTAGGGTCTGCACCTTTAAAGAATCATATCTTTCAGATGAAGATATTTGATCAACGCACTCAATTTGGTATCATCATTATTGAAACAGTTGACAAGGTACAATGTTTGCCAGAAAAGGCGAGTCATTCCTCCCACTCTCCTCCATACTCACCTGTAAATGTTTTAGGAGAGTGACCAATTGATTTCCTTGTAATAAAATTTAATTAAAAAATTAGTTCCACTGGTTAATTACCTGTGGATCTAACAGCAACCCGTCGGAGCTCATGTCCAGTTGACCTTTCATTCAATCAATCAAAACCTTACTGGCAAAATCATCCTAGTGATTTGAAAAGATTTTGAAAACATTCTGGATTATGCCGAGGGTATACGAAATGATTCGGGTGAATTACGAAGTATGCCGGAAACTAATTTCAATATAAAATTTTATATAAAATTTGTTTCAAGATGACAAAAAAAACCTGTGATGGTATAGCCATAAAATCTGTTTATATTAGTATACAATCCAGAGTTTATTACTGCACTTTTCCCCCTGTTTTTTAATATTGAAATAGACCAACAAGTTCGCCTATTGCGTAAATAGTCTTGCACAATATTTTTAGAATTTGTATGCTCCTGAATAACGCTATAAAAGGCAAAGTGTAATTGGTCGATATTTAAATTGTTATTTATAGATGAAATGTCACCTGGACATGGAAGTCCACGCAATGCTGTTAGATCTACTGGTAGACCAGTAGAGCTAATTTTAATCAGATTGATCACTTGCCTAGCACCAGTTTGAATGATCTGCAGCTTGCCTTGACTTTGCTTATGGTGAAGACTGAGGTTTGGTTCTTTAAAATTACTTAAAGAATTAAAATATCATATATAAAAGTGTGTAATGTTGTCAAATCTGCATTGAACAATGGTATTATTAGTTGATCACTGGCCTCGGTGGCGCAGTGGTTAAGCCATCAGACTACAGGCTTGTAGGTACAGGGTTCACAGCCCGGTATCGGCTCCCACCCAGAGCAAGTTCTTAAAGACTTTTTGTGGATGGTGATGGGTAGGTGTAAGGCCACTACACCCTCTTCTGTCTCACTAACCACTAACCAACTAACCCACTGTCTTGGACAGACAGTCCAGATAGCTGAGGTATGTGCCCAGGACAGCATGCTTGAACCTTGATTGGATATAAGCATGAAAATAAGTTGAAATGAATCAATTAGTTGATCACAAGTCTTAATCTGTGAAATATTGTTAGGCTACAGATGTTTTGAAAGTTTCATGCTGTGAATATTTCCCCCCTGTTTTTTTCAGGAATCTTACTAGGAAAACCATTGAAGATAGTGGTTACAAGTTATGATCATGATTCTCCAATTACAGAGGCCGGAGATACTACAGAAAAATATTTTCAATTGAGCAAGGTTATTAAAAAGGTATTGTAAAACCCTCAGTTTCGTTTTCTTTCTTTTTGTGGATGGTGGGATGGTATGGTGGTTATTTGATAATTTAGATACTACAGAAAAATATTTTCAATTGAGCAAGGTTATTAAACAGGTATTGTAAAACCCTCAGTTTCGTTTTCTTTCTTTTTGTGGATGGTGGGATGGTATGGTGGTTATTTGATAATTTATACTATTTGTTTCCTTTTCATAAGGAGGTGGAGATGAAATTATATATTTTTTGGCAAGTAAAATAAAAATCACTGTTGTTCACTAAACATCTACCTTTAAAAGGTTGTTATTCGGCATCAGTTTCTCATAATTACATTTATTAAGTAAACTATTATTAATGTGACTATAAACAAACATTTGCATGTATACTCTGTCTCAGCTGCTGTAGCTTGAGTTTTCTTTTGAGTTAGCAAGAACACTGTGTCAAGATCAAAGGATGTGTGCCCCTCTCCCCCCCCCCCCCCCCCCAAGAAAAAGATTGTATGACCATTTCAAAGTTGGGTTGCCATATATCATGGATTCTGTGGATAGATTGACCCCATATTTTGTCCCAAAATCTCTGGTACAAAAAGTTTGGTACAATGTATAAGCTGACTCAATTTTTCAACGGGATTATCGTGATAATGTCTTTCTGTTTATGAGCATTCATTTTGGTGAACTGATCAAAGTACAAAATTAATAACTGGAGGAAAAATTGCCGAAGCAAACCCAGACTTGTCAGTGTCATGGGAAAAATAAAATAAATCTGGGGAAATTCCAGACGAGGTAAGCGCCTTGTCTGCCTCATGCTGGCTGCACCAATGAATAAGTATTGTGTTGTTCTTATATTTTTAAAACAGACCAGCAGGGACACTGAGGTAGGAAAAAGCCTGATAATTTTGGAAAGTAATAATTTAAATTTTTGGGCGCAATTTGCATAATTTTTGTTAATAAAATACACTGAAAGCACACCAGTTAGATTTGTTGTTGTGAAAAAGATATGAGAAGAAAAAAAACCTGATTTTAGATGACTGGCTGTATTCTGGGAGGCAATAATTAACCCCCAAACTGTATACAAGGGTTACGATCATTGTGTTTTTTATAGTAACCTCACACAGGTGATAGCAATAAAATAAAAAATTGTGTAGTGTGCTTTCAGTGGAGTTTAGTATAGTAATACATACCACATAATAGCAATAAATGAAATGAAGTTAAAAACAGACTGGCTATAAGTGAACCAAATATAAAACTAGAGCCACATAATAGCAATACGTGCCACATAATAGCAATACGTGCCACATCACTGTAATAGGGAAAGGTTTGTGTGGTTTTGACAAGTATTTTTGAGGAAGGTGGCCTCAGCATTACAAAATGTTATTTGAGAGAATAGGTGTTGTATGAAAATGTGCAAGGTTTTGCATTACGGTATGTTAAAAATATTTTTTGTTTTTATTCAGTATACAAGTAATAAACCCATGCCAGTTCCACCAAATGTCACCAAAGTTGCGTATGGATCAGTTACTTTAACTAAGGTGAGATGTTTTGTGACTTCAGTATTAGAGTTAACGGAAAGGGAAAGGGGAGGTAAATGTGGAGTGGAGTATCTATTGATATGAGCTTCATTAAAGGTGCAGACCCTAGTTTCAGCTCGTGAAAATGGACACTAAGTTTAGTTAAATCTACAAACCTGTAACATATCTGGATAAAATTATAACTGAGTGAAACAAGAGTCTGTGACATTGACACAGTGAAATACCCTTAAACATAGATTAGAACTCGACTCCATAACCATTTCTTCTCAGACGCATGTGTGTTTTTAAAAATATAAAACATGCATTTTGTGATGTTAAAAACACCAGGATGACCAGGAAACAAAACATTTGCTTTGTTTAACGAGACCACTAGAGTACATTGATGTATTAATCATTGGCTATTGAATGTTAAACATTTGGTCATTTTGACATCATCTTAGAGAGGAAACCTGATACATTTTTCCATTAGTGTGTCATGTCATAGGGTTTTATGTGCACATTCAGAGCAAGCTGACAGGAAAAGTGTTTCCATTAGTAGCAAGGAATCTTTTATATGCACCTTCCCATAGACAAGATAACACATACCACAAGCTTTGATATACCAGTCGTGGCGCACTGGCACCAGGAAACACTTCAGATGTATAGAAATGGATAATCTAAACAATAAAATCTTAGTAAAGACAGATTTCAGTTATCAAAAATGGTTTTAATAGTGAAAAATATGCCTTAGTGTTTAAAAACTAAGGTCTGTCACTTCAATATGTAAAAGAAATATTCAAGTAAGATAAAACATTCACGGACTTCTGCTGAATTGAGCATGATGGAAATCAGTTGTGGAATGCTTTTCTGATGTACAGTGGTATACAAATATTACAGGTAGGGTTTTTAAAATTTTGAATAAAATCCATTATCTCTTAAAGGAGGGACAATCAAGGCATTTGACCTGATATGCGTATTCAACGATATATAATGCACATTATTGCTTAATATCAACAAGTATAATCGTATAGTTAATTAATAAAACGGTTAAATGTGACGGCTATTATATATAATGGGCGCAGCCATTTTGTACCATCCCAGTGAATACGCCCTCTGGCGAGCAGGTGGTTACGTAATACCTAATGTGTCACGTCAGGAATTAGTCTTCGAACTGAAGAAACAAAACATACCTGATTTTTGTGGATGCATTGCTATATTCTGTAATAATAGTCATCCCAGTAAGCCAGCAACAATTATATATTATATTTAAACAAAATAAACCACCATTGTCAAAGTGTTGAAATAACTGAATTATGGTTTGTACATAAATTAACCCACGTACTGAAATAATAATCGGAGTGTTTTCTTAGTTAATTGGTCATTTTTTTCCATGGCCTGTACCTGTGGTTCCTGATTGGCAGGTGTATATTTAGACGGTCCCCAGACACTGTGTCTAGACACTAAAAAGACTTACCTCTTTTATTAAGATCACAGGGTATTGTGTTAACCGCACGGACATCCCTCTAATCGTAATCGATCAGTCGTCTTGCTTTATTATTGTAAGTAATTTTGTAAAACCCTTGATTAAGTAGACTTTCCCCATCTAAAATCACAAAACTGACCAATTACGTAGTCCCAAAGAAAAGAAAATTATCACTTGGGTATCGTGAGTGGTAACTCCATTTTGTTCTATTGACGCAAACTGAAATATATTAGTTAAATAGTTTATTATACTATCAAGTCATTTATGTTGTTTTACAAGTCAGGTTGATGAAAGCGAAGCGCCTTGTCGTAAATTAGAGCGTTTGTTTACACTATACATAGAGGAGATGGACAGAGCTGACGTCACTTCGCCCCAAGCTATACCACCAGACATGACAAAAACGAAACAAAATGGCTACCCCAGTTAGCAGGAATAATCATGGTTTTTTATTAACTCTAAAATTACACGTTTTTCATTTGTTAAAGTGTCAGTATGTGTTGGTGGTCCGGGTATGCATCTTTCCAACATAAATCTCTTCTTTGAGTTTACTCTACCTTTAAACATTTTAACATCAGATCATGGTAGATTTGAAAAGATTCCTCTACATTTCATTTGCCAAATACAGGTGCAGATTAAGAAGCTTAAAAGAGGGCCTGTAATATCAATTAATTAATTAATTAGTTTGCTGGCATTGAGAAATGAAACTTCTCACCTTGTAAAAAGGCAAGATTAATTACTTTACCAACAATGGGTTGTGCCTAAGGCCCCGACATATATCCATGTCCGTAATACATCTTTTCTGTTTGGCTTAAGATGATTACATTGTATCAAAACATGGTGCACCATCAGAGTATACTAAGATGGAGAATCCTTTTTTGGAATAAATCAATGCATTAAATATGTATGGCAGATGTGAGCAGGACACAAGACTAATAAATCCTTCCTTTGTCATCCTCGCATCGGCCCAACACATTTAATAAAATCATCCACAACTATGGTGAAAATATTGCGCACTCACTTATCTAACAATTTCAGTTTTAGTCACACACAGGGAGATGTAGTGCAAAAAATTTAAATATGGCTAGTATTTAATACTAGTATTAATTTTTAATCACAAATTACCTTCTCTGTGCTCCATACTTGTTTCTTTTACAGTTGTTTTCAATACAAGATGGTGTTTTAAAACTTACGTCTGGTGTTGTGAAGTCAACATATCCCATCAACATGGAGAATCTGGGACAGGTTGGTATCATTTGTTACTCGGTCTTGAAGTCAACATATCCCATCAACATGGAGAATCTGGGACAGGTTGGTATCATTTGTTACTCGGTCTTGAAGTCAACATATCCCATCAACATGAAGAATCAGGGACAGGTTGGTATCATTTGTTACTCGGTCTAAAGACAGACAACATGCTATTTCATCACTTTTCCACTTGAAGTGTGTTTTTTTTTATAAAGATTAATAGAATTTTGCAAGAGATGATTTTATAGTACAGCCGTGTCCGGTATATCGGCACGTCCGGTGATTCGGTGCACTTGGTATTTTGCTTAAGTATGCTTGGAAAGTTGTCATGTTGTCGGTGTTTTTACAAATTAAAATTCAATTCCTTTTTCAATTGTTAATCAAGTATCAACATATTTATTATTTAGGGTACAATTAAAAATTATTAGAATTATCAATAATTATATGATAATTTCAAAGTAAATCATTCACCTAGCTGTTATCGTGTATATAAATGCAAAGTAAGTGAGCCTTATTGATATTAAGAATGTTAAAACCAGTCTAAAAACACGTTTCCCACATTTGTTTAATTATAGTAAATGGTATAATTATTATTATTATTATTTATTGTTGTTATTTTTATTTAAACTGAAAATGAAAACACAGACAAATGCAAAGAAAACAAAAGTTTACCACCTTAATTGACAGTCATTCCAGTTCACAAATGTCACATTGTTACAGAAAATAAAAGTGAAATAAGATCACAATCTACCCGAAAAAAAATCCATGTAGGCATCTTAGCCATGTATGACAATGAACATGTATACATCTGCAGTACTGTGCCACTCAAGAAAACGATTCCGAAACTGATCATGACATGGGTCGTGTGTGATCCTTCATTTTCATAGTAATATTTTCTACAATACAAAACAAAAAAGTACTAAAATATTCCTCGGACATTAGTGTAGCATTTATGGGCTTCAAAGTGAGGTCATGGGCGGTCTGTAAATAGCGAGGTCACCGATCCACATCTACTGCGCCGAATCACCGGACATGCAAATCGTTTTGGATACAAAGTGGGTGTCTACATTCATGTACAATTTTAAAATGTTTATTTACTACAGACATAAAACAATTTGTAGTGTATGTCAGATTATGCACTGCTTCATTGGTGAGAGACACATTTTATTAAGTATTTCACAGTGTTCATATAGAAAATGGTCTTTGAATGCTTAGGTTCGCCAAAACACCAGACAGCACTGTATAGTATAATGTTCTTTTAAGACAGATGGCTTCTTAATGGAGGTTTCCATTTGTGCAGGCTTGACCATAATATTATTTTTATTTTCATTTAGTATTACAGTTACATGTTTTATTTTTATTGTTTTAGAATTATGGTTACATCTTTATTTAGCCTATGTTGTAAAAAAAAGGTAATATGGTTACATTTTGTATTTGTGTATTTTTATTGTTTATAGTATTATGGTTACATCTTATATCGACACACCCTTGTTAAGAGTTACAACAGTGAGATACTGAAAATAGATGGCATCAGAGACCGGGGCTATGTGATGGTCAACAACGTAAGTTTTCAGTTTTTATAATAATTACTTGCTTCTCTGAAAACTTAATGTTCCTCTATATGTAAAACTGACATAAACTGTAATTTAAATGTATATTTTTGTCACCCTAAAACATTCGACCGGTGTTTGGAAAACAGGGTCCAAACTTAAGATTTTGTCACCTTTGGCAATTATAGAAGTTATTTTTTCCATAAGCAAAAAGCTCATCTATGGCAGTTTTGAGATTGCCTATTGCAGTTTTAAACCAATAACTTTGTAACAGTTAAACACAAAATTAAAAGCCAAAATTATTACTTAAACTTAGACAGCAGTAATTTTATCCCGCAGCAACCCCCCAAACCCCCAACAACTGCCATTGGTAAAGACCCTGACCTAAGGTAATTCATATTGCAGCTAAAGTAATTGTCATCATTTCTGCTGTTACGTTTGAGCCATGGGAAAATATATCTTAAGAAGATAGACAAGACAAGCATATATTGAGGATATCCAAATAATGTTCTGCCCATGGTGGTCAATGGAGGTCGGAACTCTCTGACCAGCAACTGGTTGCTACTGGCCGGCCTGCCATCCATTAGATATATATGATGAATAAATGTTCAGTTTTACAGAGGGTCTGGTTTTGAGGGTTTCACAGTAATAGTATAACTATGTGTATAATAATGTCATGAATTTCACACTAAGCTCCTCACCAGCATTCCTAACCAGAATACTGAAGATGGTATTTAGATATTTATATTTTTTAACCCCCATGGTCCTAGTATTTAGGAGTATTATCACAATATATACTGATGGAAAGAAGTAAGGGAACAGATGGAATTGTAGACCAAATTTAATTTACTACTGGCATAGTAATGTTCATATTTTATAAAAAGTTATAATGTGGGTTTGAATGTCAGTAGTGTTGAACTGACTGCCAGTAACATGGTCAACTTGTAACACTGTGTATTGAGGGGTTAGATTTCAGTCATTATAGTCGGTTACTCTTTGTGTGTTCCCTTATTTCTTTCTGTCAGTATATTTGTATTTGTATTATAGTTGCATAGAGAAATACTAGTATTAGCTGATCAGAACTGACCACCCATGTGAGTATAAAAAAAGAAGACATTCTGTCACATTCAGTTCAGGGGGATTTTGGTTGTTTAAAAAATCACAAGTTTCTACTAAACATGTTAAATGGCTATTCCAAAATAAGGATTAACATTACAGGGTATATACTACCAAATCAAATCCCATAGACGACAATAGTTACATATGTGGCTAAAACTCGTACCTGCAACGTATCAACCGACATAAACACCACGAATATAAATACTACCACCCCTTACACTTAAAGTGAATCAGAAAAAAATGTGGGTCAAGCTGCTCGTTTCTGAGATAACTGGTAGCGTCTATGACTACCCTAGTTTCGCACAAAATTCGAGTACTTTTTTTTACAGGTACCCCATACATGTTTCAAGCACAAGGCTACTTGACACATTGGTACTAGATGAAATAAAATTGCACATTTTTTTTACTCAGATGAAACTATTATTTTTTATAACCAACACACTCACATTTATAATCAATCACAGGACTTGTGGTGTTCACTTCTCTATCAAAAGTTCGGTGCACCTCCAACTTTGACCCAGCCGGAAGTTATTTGGTTTAGTACTACCTATACTGATAACATACATTTTTCAAAAAGTGTCCAGCTATGTGTCTTTATGACAACCAGGATCTGGTGTATTCTGACATAAACTGACAACCTCACTGAAACTGTTGTTTCTACAGTGCAACCTAATATAATGTACACCTCAAAAAGCATATATATTGCATATAGTTTTGTACAAATGCAATATGTCATATTAAACAACAAAATGTTTAAAAATAAAAACTCCTGAAGATATTTACTTTCAGTTGGGTGTGTGTACTCAGGTATATATGTAGAGACAACAAAGATAGTCAGAGTGCCTCTACCCCTTTAAAGAATTCCATTAAAACACATGCACTTGATTGACCCCTAGATTGTGAAGACCTTAACAGGCACATCCAAGAAATATCAGTATTAAAAAAATTACACTGTCTGAGGAAGGAAACACAAACATGACTGTACCTGTATGAAGTAATGACTTAATGTCCCCTGAACATTAGTGTTGGGAGGAAATCCTGTATGCTGGGTGTGGGTGTCTTCAAGTTACCAGGTGTGGGAAATTTCAAATCCATCGGCCATGCTGATTTTCATAATGAACCATCAAAACTATTGGCAGCCACCAATATTCCTGACTATATTTTATTTATAGCCTACTGTAGTTGGAGGTTTTTAATAGTTGTGGATATCTGGAATAATCATGCAGCTTTAACACATTTATTTTTGATTAATTACTGAAAAAAAACACCTATTTTTAAATGACAAAATTACCCGAACATCTATTTTCTTGCATTATTTTCTAATCCGGATGAATACAATATGTACATTAGATGTATTCCTACAATCTGTAATCCAGCATTTTATTTAGCTAGTAACATTAGGTAATACAGCTTTAACAATAAAATAAATTATCAACTTAATCCAAGGCAGATAATCAAATCTGAAAAAATTGGTTCTGAATCTAGTATAAACTCAAAATGCTTTTCATGAGAGCTAACTAAGTGATTATTAAGAGAAAAAAAAATGATCTGGAGATCTAAGTATATGTTTAACAACCTTATTGTTATGTACAAATAAGAACAGAAGGCACAATAGTGACAACAAATTTAATTATGTTTTTGGTAAAGTTTTTTCTTCAAATTTACTTTAAATTTTTGCATAAAACTACAAATTTGTCTAAAATATAACTTAGCACCCTATAAATATGTCAAAATGACAATAAAAATCAACTTCTTTACAAATTTGAGTTTTCAGAATTTCATACATAAAAAAATTAACAATTAACACAATGTTAATGGAAACTAAAGACATTAACCCACCATTGGCACATGCTATTTTTAATATAAAAATAAAATTGCTATTAAAATCTTAGTTCAGGTTGCCTATATATAATACCATATTTAAGAGCAGTTGTATATGGCAAGTCAAATACCATGGTAAAAAAGAAAATTATTGAAATCTTTTACAGTATGAATTATAGGCCAAAAAACAACTTTTCTTCAGTGCTAACTTTGATTCAAACTCCATTCAGAGCCATGTACAGAGATTATTTGTCAAGGTCAAGGTCATTGTGAACTTGCATGATCGAGTGATGGCTAATTAATCAACCAGTATATAGTTTAATTAAATAAAATGACAAAATCATAATATTTTTTGTATTATGCACTGAATATGTGCTATAGGATAGGGGTGTATCACTACCAAATCAAATCCCCATAGACGACAATAGTAACATATGCGGCTAAAACTCCTACCTGCAACGTATCAAACCGACATAAACGCCACACGGATATAAATACTACCACCCCTTACACTTAAAGTGAATCAGAAAAAAATGGGGGTCAAGCTGCTGCTGAGTTTCTGTGAGATAACGGGTAGCGTCTATGACTTACCCCTAGTTTCGCCAGTTTCAAAAAATTTGAGTACTTTTTTTTTACAGGTACCCCCATACATGTTTCAAGCCACAAGGCTACTTGACACATTGGGTACTAGATGAAATAAAATTGCACATTTATTTTTACCCAGAGAAAAAACTATTTATTTTTTACAACCAACACACTCACATTTATATACCAAATCACAGGACTTGTGGTGGTTCACGCTCTATATCAAAAGTTTCGGTGCACCTCGAACCTTTCGACCCCCCGCAGGGAAAGTTATTTGGTATGATGTGAATACCTATACTGATAACATACCATTTTTTTACAAAAAGTAAGTGTCCAGCATAACTGTCTCTTATGCAACCAAAGTGATCACCGTCTGTGTCTTCTGACATCCACCATGACAACCTCACTGTGTTCTAAGTGTATTTCTACATAATGACATGGGTCGTGTGTGAACCTTCATTTTTGTAACTAATATTTTCTACATGTCAATACAAACCCGTATTCATATTAAACAACAAAGATATTCCTCGTAAAATTTAGTACCAAGCATTTATATGTTAATTTTCAGTCTGGTGTTTTCATAGTAAACAGCGATGCATATGTCACTGAAACCACATCTAACCCTAAATATCACAGGACATGCAATCGTTTTGCTACAAAGCTGGGTGTCTACATTCACCACTAGATTTTAAATGTTTATTTACTACAGACACAAAACAAAAGTAGTGTATGTCAGATAACCTCTACCCTTGGTTAAAGAATGCCTTAAGTACACATGCACTTGTAAAATGGGTCTTGACCACTATAGATTATGCCAAGACACTTTAACAGGCACATCAAAAAATAATCAGTATTCTAAAAGACACATGCTTCTGTCTGAGGTTCCAGGTGCAACACAACCAATGACTGTAACCTGTTCCAAGCTATTAGTATTGACTTAATGTCCCTGCGAACATACTTGTTTTGGGAGGAAATCCTGGTTATGCTGGGTGGTGGGTTGTAAAAACAAGTTAATGTACCAGGTTTTCCATTTTCAAATCCATCGGCCATGCTGGTATTTTTTCATGGTTACACCATATAACCACATGGCACCCCACCAAGAGTTACAACAAAAGATACCTGAAATTGATTTTTATCAAGCCTACTATTGTGATGGTTGGAACAAAGTTTTAATCAGTTGTTGATAATATGCTGGAATAATCAAGGCTTAATGCAGCTTATGTAACACTGCATTAGTTTTTCTGTTGATTTAAAATATATTTTTTGTCACAAAACTAAAACATTTAAATGACAAAAATTACCCGAACAATCTATTTTCTTGGCATTATTTTTTAATCCGGAATGATAGAAAATATGTTCCATACGCATTAGCTCATCTATTCCTTATTGACAATCTGTAATTGCAGCATTTTATTTAGCTAGTAACAGGTAATACAGCTTTAACAATAAAATAAAATTAATCAACATCTAATTTATCAAGGCAGATAATCAAATCCTGAACAAAAACGATTGGTAATCTTCTGAATAGACCTAAGGTAATCAAAATGCTTTTAATAATTGAGATTTCTGCTAACTACGTTTTAGCCATAAGAAAAAAAATGATCTTAAGAAGATAGATCTATCAGAATATTGAGGATATGTTTATGTTCTAACAACCTTATTGTAACTCTGTACAACAATAAGAACTGGCCGGCCTGGCACAATAGTGACAACAAAACAGAGGGTCTGGTATGTTTTTCACAGTAATAGTATAAAGTATGTGTAAAGTTTTTCACAAATTTACTTTTAAAATTTTGCATAAAACAACAAATTTTGTCTAAAATATAACTTAGCACCCTATTTAATATGTCAAAATGAATTTTTAAAAATCAACTTCTTTACAAATTGGAGTTTTCAGAATATTCATACATAAAAAAGTAAGGGAACAATGTTAATGTAAACTAAATTTAATTACTACCCACTATAGTAATGTTGCTATTTTTAATATAAAAATATAATGTGCTATTAAAATCATTAGTTCAACTGTTGCCTATAACATGGTCACCATATTTAACAGCTGTTGTATTGAGGGTTAAATTTCATTCATTATAGTCGGTTACTCTTTGTGTGTTCCCTTATTTCTTTCTGTCAGTATATTTGTATTTGTATTTATAGTGCTAGACTTTGATTTCAAACTCCATTCAGAGCCATCAGTACAGAGATTATTGTCAATAAAAAAAAGGTCATTCTGTGAACTTGCATGATCGAGTGATGGCTAATTAAAAAATCAGTATAGTTTAATTAAATAAAAATGGCTAAAATCATAATATTTTTTATTATGCACTGAACATGCTGCTATAGGGTGTATACTACCAAATCAAATCCCATAGACGACAATAGTTAACATATGTGGCTAAAACTCCTACCTGCAACGTATCAACCGACATAAACACCACGGATATAAATACTACCACCCCTTACACTTAAAGTGAATCAGAAAAAAAATGGGGGTCAAGCTGCTCGTTTCTGAGATAACTGGTAGCGTCTATGACTACCCTAGTTTCGCACAAAATTCGAGTACTTTTTTTTTTTTACAGGTACAGGTACCCCATACATGTTTCAAGCACAAGGCTACTTGACACATTGGTACTAGATGAAATAAAATTGCACATTTTTTTTACTCAGATGAAACTATTATTTTTTATAACCAACACACTCACATTTATAACCAATCACAGGACTTGTGGTGTTCACTTCTCTATCAAAAGTTCGGTGCACCTCCAACTTTGACCCAGCCGGAAGTTATTTGGTTTAGTACTACCTATACTGATAACATACATTTTTCAAAAAGTGTCCAGCTATGTGTCTTTATGACAACCAGGATCTGGTGTATTCTGACATAAACTGACAACCTCACTGAAACTGTTGTTTCTACAGTGCAACCTAATATAATGTACACCTCAAAAAGCATATATATTGCATATAGTTTTTTGTACAAATGCAATATGTCATATTAAACAACAAAATGTTTTAAAATAAAACTCCTGAAGATATTTACTTTCAGTTGGGTGTGTGTACTCAGGTATATATGTAGAGACAACAAAGATAGTCAGAGTGCCTCTACCCCTTTAAAGAATTCCATTAAAACACATGCACTTGATTGACCCCTAGATTGTGAAGACCTTAACAGGGCACATCCAAGAAATATCAGTATTAAAAAAATACACTGTCTGAGGAAGGAAACACAAACATGACTGTACCTGTATGAAGTAATGACTTAATGTCCTGAACATTAGTGTTGGGAGGAAATCCTGTATGCTGGGTGTGTGGGTGTCTTCAAGTTACCAGGTGTGGGAATTTCAAATCCATCGGCCATGCTGATTTTCATAATGAACCATCAAAACTATTGGCAGCCACCAATATTCCTGACTATATTTTATTGATAGCCTACTGTAGTTGGAGGTTTTAATAGTTGTGATATCTGGAATAATCATGCAGCTTTAACACATTTATATTTGATTAATTACTGAAAAAAACTATTTTTAAATGACAAAATTACCCGAACATCTATTTTCTTGCATTATTTTCTAATCCGGATGAATACAATATGTACATTAGATGTATTCCTACAATCTGTAATCCAGCATTTTATTTAGCTAGTGACATTAGGTAATACATCTTTAACAATAAAATAAATTATCAACTTAATCCTAGGCAGATAATCAAATCTGAAAAAATTGGTTCTGAATCTAGTATAAACTCAAAATGCTTTTCATGAGAGCTAACTAAGTGATTATTAAGAGAAAAAAAAATGATCTGGAGATCTAAGTATATGTTTAACAACCTTATTGTTATGTACAAATAAGAACAGAAGGCACAATAGTGACAACAAATTTAATTATGTTTTTGGTAAAGTTTTTCTTCAAATTTACTTTAAATTTTGCATAAAACTACAAATTTGTCTAAAATATAACTTAGCACCCTATAAATATGTCAAAATGACAATAAAAATCAACTTCTTTACAAATTTGAGTTTTCAGAATTTCATACATAAGAAACTAACAATGTTAATGGAAACTAAAGACATTAACCCACCATTGGCACATGCTATTTTTAATATAAAAATAAATTGCTATTAAAATCTTAGTTCAGGTTGCCTATATATAATACCATATTTAAGAGCAGTTGTATATGGCAAATCAAATACCATGTAAAAAGAAATTATTGAAATCTTTACAGTATGAATTATAGGCCAAAACCAACTTTTCTTCAGTGCTAACTTTGATTCAAACTCCATTCAGAGCCATGTACAGAGATTATTGTCACGGTCAAGGTCATTGTGAACTTGCATGATCGAGTGATGGCTAATTAATCAACCAGTATAGTTTAATTAAATAAAATGACAAAATCATAATATTTTTTATTATGCACTGAATATGTGCTATAGGGTGTATACTACCAAATCAAATCCCATAGACGACAATAGTAACATATGTGGCTAAAACTCGTACCTGCAAGTATCAACCGACATAAACACCACGAATATAAATACTACCACCCCTTACACTTAAAATGAATCAGAAAAAAATGTGGGTCAAGCTGCTCGTTTCTGAGATAACTGGTAGCATCTATGACTACCCTAGTTTCGCACAAAATTCGAGTACTTTTTTTTACAGGTACCCCATACATGTTTCAAGCACAAGGCTACTTGACACATTGGTACTAGATGAAATAAAATTGCACATTTTTTTACTCAGATGAAACTATTATTTTTTATAACCAACACACTCACATTTATAACCAATCACAGGACTTGTGGTGTTCACTTCTCTATCAAAAGTTCGGTGCACCTCCAACTTTGACCCAGCCGGAAGTTATTTGGTTTAGTACTACCTACATACACTGTTATGTGAATTACGGTCCTCTGACATTGTAACTAAAATAATGATATGTTTAAAGAAATTTAGTTACCATTCGCGATTTGATTTTTTTCATAGCTTAGAATAAGATGCATATCTGTTTATTGTGATATATGTTTTGTGATTAATAACAATATCTATATTTCTATTTTAATTGTTACATATTTGTGTGTTGTTTTTTTTTAACAGAAAACTGTTGGCGTATTGATGTATTATGAAAATCATACTTTGCCAGTGTCTGTCAAACAAGGTGACACACTGGATATTTTAGTGGAAAATGTTGGTAAAGTTTTTTTTCAACCTGGACTCGACCCAAATCAGAAGGTAAGTCTTTCTTGGTGAATTTCCAGTCACTATGGAAACGATTTAAAAATGTAGGACTTTTGTCATTAATGTTTAGACCATAATTTACAATATATGTCAATCATGGTTTCACCAGATACGGTATGGTACAGTTTTAAAATATAGCACTTAATTTTATTTGGTTACGCATTAGTGGTGGTGTTCTGTTGATTGATTATCTTAAAAAATTTATCAGTTAGTTTCTAGTCATATGATGATTGGTTGTGAAATCCATACTCAACTGACATGAAAAATTATAATTAGTTGTTATCTATATATTGTATTTTGAAATATTAACAATTTGAAACATTTTGTTTGACAATGTATTATTGTACAGCCAAATTCAGTCTGTTTTAGGCAAACTAAATAAAACGTTTTGAAACAAACAATTTATCGTCTTTAACATTTGGCAAATTTGTTATAAAATAATATTTGCCAAAGTCAATTTTAGTTCATATTAGATTTTGGTGAAACTCTGGTATTAGCTGTTGTACTAAGAATAGAACAGCATTATGAACAGACAACAATAGCCTATAATTAAAGAAATGGAAAGGATATAAATGTATGTTTATATTTAAAGGAATATATATTTAAAAGGCACCTCAGCACATTATTAAACTTTCATTATTTGGTGTCTAGCTTATGATTATTTTAATTTGATTGAGAGAAGGAATGAAGAAATGTTTTATTTAATGACACACTCAACACATTTTAATTATGGTTGTATGATGTCAGACATAATTATGATTAAGGACCACACAGATAATTACTGCAATGCAATAGGCTAAACTTCCTGATTAACAGCAAGGGATATTTTATATGCAACATCCTACAGACAGAATAGTATATACGATAGACTTTGTTACACCATTTGTGGAGCACTGGCTGGAACAAGGAATAACCCAAAAGTCACGTTATTAGGCGAGCACTTTACCACTGGGCTACGTGCAACCCCCTTGATTGAGAGAAAGAAAGAAAATGGAATGATGTTTGTTTAATGACACCTCAGCACATTGTCCTTGTTATAGTCTACAGTGTAAGAGGAAACTTCACCACCACATAGACTATGTCTACTGACTAGCAGCTAGTGCTCGTTTATACGCACATTCCCACCAAACATGATGATGTATACATGTGTCTGATCTATTAGAGCAGCGGGACGCTGCCCAGTGGTAAAGTGCTTGCTTGATGCAGTCGGTCTGGGATCAATCTCCGTTGGTGGGCCCATTGGGCTATTACTCGCTCCAGCCAGTGCACCAAGACTGGTGTATCAAAGGTTGTGATATGTGCTATCCTGTCAGTGGGATGGTGCATATAAAAGATTCCTTGTTACTAATAAAAAAAAGTAGAGGGTTTCCTTTCTTAGACTATATATCAAAATTACCAAATGTTTGACATCCAATAGCCAATGATTAATAAATCAATATGCTCTAGTGGTGTTGTTAAACAAAACACACTTTGACTGATCTATTAGGTTTTAAACACTGGTTAGGGCAGTGTACAGTGTATTATATTTGTTTCTGTATTTTAATAATATTTAAACCTAAATCTGTTTTTATATTTCAGGGTATAGTCAGCAATGTTTCTATTGCTGGAGATATTTTGATCAACTGGGAAATATTTCCACTGTATCTAGAAAATATAACAAACTCCAAACATAACAAGTAAGTTGATCACTACTTTTTACTAGTAATTTCATGAGACACCGTTCTGAATTGTGTTTTAGTCACCAGGATTGTATTGCCTCTATACTAGATTCTGATATTCAGAGCCATTACCTAAACTTGGCTACTGTCTTCTTTTTTTCAAATGAAAATGCCTGAATCTGGATAACATTTATTCATATACGGTATGCATTCGGATCAAATAGGTTTCTGAATGAATTGCTAAGCATGTTTACATGAATTATAACTAATATTGTGAGTAAAATGTTGGAAATACATGGTGAAAAGTTTTCAAGTCAGTTCATTTTATCCTAATGTCTCCAATTTGTTTTGTCTCAATACGCAGTTGACCCCCATAACCACTCGTCCCTGAAGAATTGGCTTCTGTTTCGATATATATTTGACATCTGGAAATACATTTGATTTTTGATACATCAGAGTCAATTATGCAACAAATATTATGTGGGATTGATTATTTCTATAGCCATTACCTGTCCTCAAACAAGGGCACCTCCCCCCCACGCAAGTGGTCTGGTCCGAACATCCCAACAGCCAATGGGATGGCCTAAATTCTTCTACTGCATACTGCTCTCTAGTTCCGGTCACATGACTGTAACTTCCTTCTTTTTCTCTTCGCTAAAGGGTCTGGACGTCCTTTTGCTTGGCTCTGTTTGGAGTCAACTTTTTTTATAAGACCTTTGGTTTTGTATTTGTATTTGGGTGAAATGTCTTTCACCTTTGTTTTCGTGACCTTTCGTATGTCTTTTCGCGTATTTCGCTTGACTTTTCAAGCGTTATTTACATGAATTGTTGGTATATTGCCGGTTGTTGTGTCGGACGCCATTTGCAAAATGGCGTCTTTGTTGACCGGCTTTGTGTTTGTGTCATGGATTTTTTCTTTCTCTTTCACAGATTGAAAACTTATTATCATGTCGGATGTTAATGTTCAGCGACAGGTACGAGCGTGTTTATGCTGTAAGAAGTTCACTGCAGGCGGCGACCCTCATAATTTATGTCCAGGTTGCCGTGTTCCGTGTAGCCTCTCTTCGAGATGCGACCTGTGTTCGGGCCTGTCTAATGTCGAGTTCGCGGCTTACTTGAAGGTGGTGTCGGCGAGAACCAAGAAAGTGGAATCTTCGGCGTCAATTGCGGACTCCGTAGCAGAAGTATTACGTTCGATGCTACCCACTATGCTGAAAGAGACTATGGCATCGATGGCGACCTTACCAGAACCGGCGGGTTTGGGGTCAGGTCCGGTTCCAGTCCCCTCTTCGGGGGGTGCGGCTCCAGGATGCAGGACTTCAGATGACAGGCCTGCGGTTCCTATGCAGCCATCTGACAAGCCGACTCAATCAGTTAGACGTTCCACGGCTTCCAAGGATCACCGATCTTCAGCGGGGAAGTCATCTTCGGCGCAGCGGAGCCGGGACCGGAGCCGGGACCGTAGCCGTTCCCCACGACCTGCACGGCTCCCTACGGGTTCCGTGGATCGGCAGCGCAGACCTTCTATTGAGGCTTCCGAGGGTTCTCGACGGGACCGTCCACGGTCCGGTTCACCAGTGGCTTCTGTTTCGGCAGATCGATTAGCCTGTGCTCGAGTGCTTCGAGACTTTGGAGATGCAGAGCCTACAGCGGTTTCTATCCTTGATGAGCCTGACTCTCCTGACCATATGACTATGAGGGATTGCTTGGCGGTCGTCTATGACATGTTGCCGTCCTTGCCACATCCACCAACGCCGTCCAAGAAGGGACCGACACCGATGATAGCGACTGATGTCCCTCCGGAAGATGTGGTGATCCGTTCCTTGGCAGCCAGTACACTCGTATCCGAGGTGGCGACAGATTTAGACCGCACCTTTAAAGACACAGCGTCCTTCGTCGCCTTTCTGTCTTGGAATCACCGTATGTATCCAGTGTTTGACATGCCCTTTACAGATGGAGCTCCGTCTTTGGATGAAGATGTTCACCGTCTTGGAAAGTCGTCAACTGTGGATTTGACGGACAAACAAGTACAAGCCATGGATACTGCCCAGAGACGTTGCTTGCTGCGATGGCCACCCAGGCAAAAGATGCACGGTGCTACGCGCTGTTTCAGCAATCGGCGCAGATGCTAGCTTTCCTGACGTCTTCGGTGACTTCGATGTCTTCGATGTTGATGCAATACCGTCGCCAGGCTTATCTGAAAAAGTCCACTTTGGATTTCCAGCATAAGAAGGAGCTGTTAGCTCAACCGTGGTCCGCAACGAAGCTGTTTGCAGGCAAGGTTTCTGATGTGGTGAAGGCCAATGATAAGGACCAACAGTCGACAGCAACTTATTTCGATGTTGGAATCCACTAAACGAAAGTCTACATTCACTCCACAACCACCATCTAAGCACTGGAGAGGTTCCTTTCGAGGTCAACCTTCTCGACGGTTTCCGGACAGACGACCATCCGGTCCTCCAGCTCGGACCCAGGGGAAGCCTGGTCGACGTTGACGCCAGCCAACAGATCGTGGACTGCTCAGATTGCTTCAACCTACGCCCTCCCCTGATTTTGAACCAGAACAACGATTCGGTTTTGACGCTTCCGGTGTGCAACACACCGGTCGGAAGATCCATGGTCGGAAGTTTACTTCGCCGTTATTGGCGAAACTGGCAGACACTTTGCCAAGATCTGTTTGTTAAGTCGATCTTGAAGACAGGGTATCGTCTGCAATTGTCTGCCATCCCTCCATTGACCACTTCACCTCGAGAACCGCGGCATTCCGTTGCGCAAGTCAAGGTTCTACAGGAGTCCGTCAACAAACTGGTGGAGAAGGGAGCCGTTTGCAGCATTTCGGAAGCACACTTAACACCCGGCTTTTACTCGGACATCTTTCTCGTACCGAAGAAAGATTCTCCGGAGCTGCGAATGATCCACAACTTGGCGTTTTTAAACGACCACTACCTGTCTCCTCCTCCGACCTTCAAGATGTTAACGTTGCGAGATGTCATAGCCGTGATCAGACCGGGGGACTGGCTTGCCTCGCTAGATCTCAAGGACGCCTACCTGCACGTTCCGATGCATGCCGATTTTCATCACTACCTGCGGTTCGTGCTACAGGGTCGGCATTACGAATGGACAGTCCTGCCCTTTGGGATATCCATAGCGCCATGGCTGTTCACCAGAATCACGACTCCGATGTCCCGCTTCCTGCATCGCAGAGGTATATCCTTTTACCCGTACCTCGACGATTGCCTGATGAAGTGTCACAGCAAGACAGGGCTGACTGCACATGTTGCCTTCATCATGGACTTTCTCAAGCATCTGGGTTGGATTATCAACATCGAGAAATCTCGACTGGCTCCCACGCAGTCTCTACAGTTCATAGGCGCTTGGCTTCGACCCGACCTGGGCCTCGTTCAAGTTCCTTTAGACCTTTGGGAGAAGATCCCGACCATGATTGCCATAGCCCTCACTGCTCCAATGACCTTCCGCAGTTGGCAGAGTCTCCTGGGTCTCCTCACTTCCGCCCAGGATTTGACACTCAGAGGTCGTCTCCAGTTGCGGCGCTTGCAGATGTTTCTCAACCCGTTTGTTCGTTTCATCAAACCGGACTTGATCATCTCACTCCCGGATGATCTACGCTCCAGCCTGCAGTGGTGGCAGCTCCGATCGAACGTCTTAGAAGGTGTCTCTATGCGGGCCTTCATAGCCACTCATCACCTGTTCGTCGACGTGTCACTGGCAGGTTGGGGAGCCCATCTAAGCAACCAGACTACTTCAGGGCGAACTCGGACTCCACATCAACCTGCTAGAGTTGTTGGCAGTCTACTACGCTATCCTTCATTGGCGACAGATGTTGACAGAAGCCTCTCTCATGGTGGCCACAGACAGTACTACCGCGGCGGCTTACATCAATCGTCAGGGCGGAACTCACTTCAGCAGTCTGCTGCAGTTGACTTATCGTCTCTACAAGCTGGTTGACGAAATTCCATTGCAACTTCGGGCTCGTCATATTCCAGGGGTTTCCAATGTACTAGCCGACACATTGTCCCGGCCGTCGTCTCCACAGCCGACGGAATGGATGCTCCATCCGGAAGCGTTTCGATGGGTGTGCAACAGACTTTGGACAACAGATCTTTTCACCACACAATTCAACCATCAGCTGAGGGTTTACGTGTTTCCGGTGCCGGATCCAGAAGCTCTGGATCTCGACGCATTGGCCATCAGCTGGGAACAGATGGACGCATACGCTTTTCCTCCACCAATCCTCCTTCCAAGGGTGCTGCAGAGGTTTCAGCTGTACCATTGTTGCCTGTTACTCATTGCTCCGATGTGGCCATCCAGGATGTGGTATCCAGATCTAATATGTCTTGCCGATCCACATCCTTTACCGCTGCCAGACTGGGATCATCTGTTGCTGCATCCCACGTCAAGACTATACCATCCACGTCCGCAGTTGTTCCAACTGCACGCGTGGACTTTATCTCCAAGAGTTTGAGGAAGAAAGGTTTTTCTTCACAGTCTACGGCGGCCATTTTGAAAGCGCACAGATCATCTACTACTGCGGCTTACAACGTCAGATGGCTTTGCTTTCACCGATGGTGTGTCGGGAAAAAACTCAAACCTCAGACGATTCAGATACCTCATCTTGCTGTATCTGCGGACCACTTTACGATTGAAGGGGTCTACCATCGCTGGGTACGTTTCGGTCATCGCTACTGTTCGTGATGTCACTACTGGAACGAAGTTATTGGGTATTCCTGAGATCCATAAGATGATCAAAGGGTTTCGCCTTGAAGATCAAGTACACCGGTTTCGGCCACCAAGATGGGACCTGAATCTGGTGTTACGAGTGTTATCGACCGCACCTTATGAGCCGATCGAATCCTCTTCCCTGCAAGATTTGACGCGGAAGACGGTGTTTTTACTCGGTTTTGCCATGGCTGCCCGTGTCTCAGAACTCCATGCTCTTGATGTAGACTTGGTACGTTTTCACCGAGATCGGCGTGCAGTCAACTTGGGGTTACTCATGACCTTTGTTGCAAAGAATCAGTTACCAGACCAAGCGCCTCGCTCGTATGTTGTGCAGGCCCTCTCCTCTATCGTTGGTCCGGCGGACGTTGAGGACTTGGCGTTGTGCCCTGTTAGAGCCCTGCACCAGTACATCGAGAGGACCAGATCTTTTCGACAACATCGTAAAAGACTTTTCCTCTCCTGTTACCAGAGTCGGTTGAGGGATATTACCAAGAACACGGTGGCCACCTGGATCCGGTCTTCTATCCTGACCGCCTATCAGAAGGAGGGTTTACCTGCTCCGTCTGCTTCCAATCCGCATGAACTCCGTGCCTTGGCTGCCACGATGTCCCTGCACTGCAACACATCCATTCAGCACATCATCACTGGCTGTTTCTGGGCTACGGACTCCATCTTCGCCAACTATTATCTGAGGGATGTCTCCACAGAAGACGTTGAGGGGTTCCATCATCTGGGTCCGGTTGTTACTGCACAGACTCTGTTGAATACAAGCCGTCCTCGTCGCCGTTGATGTCTGTCTGATTCTGGGCTGCATACCGAGATGTCCACCGAATCGACAGGTGAGGATTGCTTAGACTTTTGTTCTTTTGCACAGTTCACGCACTGGTGCCGGAACTTTTGTCTCGATAACCTTTACCCTGCACTGCATGTGGTTATTTGTTGTCGTTATTGAACTAACAGTTATTTGGTGTACTAGACAGAAAACACTCGGGGGGGCTTGTTCTGTTCAATGTTCTGACGGATGCACCTCATTAGGTTGTCGCTTGTTATTGAAACAAATAACACTTCAATACGTGAGGGTTACCTAACACCTGCATCCCTGGTGGCTACGACTTCCCACCTGTCAGAACCAGCATGAGATGTGGCAGCCGCTTCCTGGTCCTTGTTCTGGGAGCCGTACCTGCCACTGCTGACGGATGCCACCATTCTGGTTGTTGTTACTAACATCACCTGCATTGGTCTGTGACGGGCATCCCTAGGAGGAGGGCTTACCAAGGTTGGCCTTATTCTTCCACTAGTCAGCCTCTTTCCGGTTGGGGAGTTATCACAAGCATCTACGGATCTCGGCACCCACCACCATCTGTTGAATGCTGCCCTTGTTTGAGGACAGGTAATGGCTATAGAAATGGAGAAAACTTGGAGTGTTTTCTCTTTTATAGATACATTACCTGTCCTCAAGATTGTATCCCGCCTGGCCTCCCCGCTTCCTGTTCTCCGTGCGATGCGCTCAGGGAAAAAGAAGGAAGTTACAGTCATGTGACCGGAACTAGAGAGCAGTAGAAGAATTTAGGCCATCCCATTGGCTGTTGGGATGTTCGGACCAGACCACTTGCATGGGGGGGAGGTGCCCTTGTTTGAGGACAGGTAATGTATCTATAAAAGAGAAAACACTCCAAGTTTTCTCCAATTTGAAATTATTTATCACAACTAAAATGTAAAAATAGTTCAGTGTGGCAATTGTAAATAATGTTTTTATGAAAGTACTTACAGCCTCAACATGATTATTATTATTAGTTTAGGAGTTAACCTAGTCAAAGATTAAGGTTGGATTTATCTGTTTAAACTGTTTTCAGAATGTCTAGTCAAAGTCAGCCACATAAAAGACAAAATGGAGGCAACTGGACAACACCAACCTTTTATATAGCATCATTTAAACTTCCTAGTGGTGCTGAACCCAGTGATACATTCCTAGACCCCCGGCCCTGGGGTAAGGTAGGTAACCTCTCCATATCATAACTTGTTGACTGGAAAATAGAATCTCTCCATATCATAACTTGTTGACTGGGAAATAGAATCTCTCCATATCATACCATGTTAATTAGGAAGTATAATATTGCCAAATCGTAGCATGTTGACTAGGAAATAGAATCTCTTCATATCATACCATGTTAATGACGAAATATAATATTACCAAATCATAGCACGTTGACTGGGAAATATAATCTCTTCATATCATACCACGTTAATTACGAAGTATAATATTGCCAAATCATAGCATGTTGACTAGGAAATATAATCTCTTCATATCATACCATTTTAATTAGGAAGTATAATATTGCCAAATCATAGCATGTTGACTGGGAAATAGAATTCCGTAATATTATAGCATGTTGACTGGGAAATAGAATCTCATCATATCATAGCATGTTGACTGGGAAGTATAATTTCACCATATCATACCATTTTAATTGGGAAATATAATCTTGCCAAATCATATTGTGTTGAGTGGGAAATAGGATCTGTCCATATCATATTGTTATGAGTGAGAGATAAAATTTGGAATAATTCTTACCTTGGTAATAAGGTACAGTGAAACCAGCCAAGTTTCATAGTCCCTTGTTACTAAATTCTAAAATGCGACCCTCTAATAAGGCCTCCGCGAGTCCAAAATATTGGGACTCAAGTACTCGAGGGTCAAACTCTACCTGGACCCGAGTACCTGACACTTATACTTGATGATAATGAGACTAAGGAATAAAGTAAAATAGCATTATGCATCTTAATTCCAGCACTGAATATGGATGCCAAATCATGTCATTGTATTGAATTCCACACATTCTCATAGCCCTATAATGTAACTGACTGCAAGTATATGGCAAAATGACGTCAAAAAATATAATTAAATGGGAGTGCTCTTTCTTGCACAGGTACTCGAGTCCTGTGAACAGACGCGAGTCTTGCTCTAAATTCTGCCCAGATCCCATCTAAGTTGGATAAATATTAGGTCCCCAGCATAATCTGGTTTAGACAGGTTTTCCACTGTACTATCTCCATATATCATGGCATGTTGACTGGGAAGTAGATGTGGAATAATTGAAGAGTTTAGGCGCAAAATGCGATATATCCATTTTTAATTTTCAGTAAAAGTGATTTTTTTAATTGGCGTATATCGCGTTTTGATAATAAAAAAAACCCCGGGATTTACCCAATACAATTTTATAAGGATCAATCGCGTTTTGTGGAAATCAGCGGGCCGACGATTAGCCCTTACTGACATACAATAATGGCTTTAACTAAAAAAAAGAAAGAAAATGGTTTATATCACGTTTTGTGCCTGAACTCTTCAATTCTTACCTTGTGATAGGTAACATTAATTTTCAGAAAAGACCATGAAAACTGCTATGTGCTGTCTTATCATGTTTTTTTTCTCACAATTTGTATGCCAAAATTCCTAAAAAGTTTGCAGTATCTTCAAATGTAAATAACATCAAGTAGCTAAAAAAAATTGTAACTACCTAAGTTACAAGAACTGACCACAAATATATTTTAATTCATGTAAGTATGCACAGCACTAATAGTGGTTAATTCTTAACTGAACAAATCCATGTTTCATTTGACATATTTTTTTACCAATACGAATCTATTTTCAGGGTCAAGTTTTCTTAAACAGTTTCAACCTGGGTAAATACTGGCCGTCCAAGGGGCCACAAGTGACTCTGTACGTGCCGAAGAATCTTCTATCAACGTATCCTCAAGAAAACAAACTTCTCATCCTGGAACTTGAACATGATCCATGCGTTACCATGCCAACCAACTGTACCATGAGGTTCCTCGATAAACCAGACTTGGGAAAACCAGACCTATTGTTGTGATTACTTTAGAAATGTTGGTCATCAAAGATTTTAAGAAAGGTCTCATTTGAAAAACTTACGATTTAGCTTTGTTTGTTGAATGTTACATAGTTATATAATTCATTTATTTTTTTAATGAAAATGTACTTACTTACCTTTGCTTGACACCCAATAGCCGAGGTGTTTTTAAACATTCATTCATTCATTCATTCATTCATTCATTCAGAATTTGCCAATTTTTTAAAAAGCTTTTACATATATAGAGTGAATCCCCTATAAACCAGACACCCAAGAAAAACCAATATCAAGGCAACAAGTATTATTTAGATGATTTATTTTATATGGTACGGTATACAATCATGTAAATATATAGTCAAACCTGTCTAAGCGGTCACACAAGGGAGTAGAAAAAAGTGGCCGCTTAAGACAGGTGGCCACTGAGTACAAGTTGCCACTGAGTACCAGTTGCCACATATATAGTCTTTAAAACATTTGTTGTTGTTTCTTGTTTTACCATCTGTACAGGCTAATCAACGGATACGTGCTTCACAGTTGACTATAAATCAACTTTTGACATGCCGTTGCCTTCAGAAATAATGCAAATGGAATGTATTAAATTAACCTTTCCCAACAAGTTTGTTTTAATTTTCCATTTAATTATTTAATTCCTACTTCATCGGTGTATGGTCATAGTAAGTGAACCTACAAATGTCAAGCGTAGCCTGCCCAGTGGCAATTAGATGCATTCCAGAGTCATACTTTCTTAATTGATACACAGTAGAGATGTTAGGACTGAATGGGTACTAGTATTCTTGAAGGTGTGAAGATTGGCTATTTGCTGCACCTTATTGCTCTTGTTAAATATCCCTTTTTATATAATAGTAAAACTTTACTGTGGCCACTTAATACAGGTATTTTAGTGATTTGGGATCTGATTTAGGTGGCCGCTGGCCGCGTTAGACAGGTAACCACTGAATATAGGTGGCCGCTAGAATAGGTTTGACTGTATATATATTTTTTGCTTTTAAATTTTAATGTTATACACATGTGTCTTAATACTAAAGTGAAAAAGCATTGATGCTATATTTTTAATACTTTGTTTTCTTTTTCTTTTATAGTTGTTATTTACTTTGTAAATAAAGGCTTGATACTAACAAACTCTGTTTGAGTGGTTGTTTTGAGTGTGATGGATCATATGATCTATCGCCCTAGATGGTATTGGGTTTTCCCCATGACTTTGTTATTTACTCTCTTCTATAGGACTTTGGTACCGGTATATACCATCCTCTATGGGACTCCAGTGTGTACCATCCTCTGTGGGACTCTTATAATACAATCCTGAGACTTTGGTGTGTACCATCCTCTATGGGACTCCAGTGTGTACCATCCTCTGTGGGACTCTTATAATACAATCCTGAGACTTTGGTGTGTACCATCCTCTATGGGACTCCAGTGTGTACCATCCTCTGTGGGACTCCAGTGTGTACCATCCTCTGTGGGACTCCAGTGTGTACCATCCTCTGTGGGACTCCAGTGTGTACCATCCTCTGTGGGACTCCAGTGTGTACCATCCTCTGTGGGACTCCGGTGTGTACCATCCTCTGTGGGACTTTGGTGTGTACCATCCTCTGTGGGACTCCAGTGTGTACCATCCTCTGTGGGACTCCAGTGTGTACCATCCTCTGTGGGACTCCGGTGTGTACCATCCTCTGTGGGACTTTGGTGTGTACCATCCTCTGTGGGACTCCGGTGTGTACCATCCTCTGTGGGACTCCAGTGTGTACCATCCTCTGTGGGACTCCAGTGTGTACCATCCTCTGTGGGACTCCAGTGTGTACCATCCTCTGTGGGACTCCAGTGTGTACCATCCTCTATAGGACTCTTATAATACAATCCTGAGACTTTGGTGTGTACCATTCTCTATGGGACTTTGGTATGTTCGATTGTTTATGGGACTTTATGTACAATCCTCTATAGGACTGGTATGTTCAATTGTCTATGGGACTGTGGTATGTACCATCCTCTATGGGAAAGTTTATGTAAAAGATCTCTTGCAGCTTTTCTGAAAGAGAAGCAGGTGTCCTCTCAGTTTCTCTCTTGACCAAGCATTTCATTTTCATTTCAACTTATTTTCGTGCTTATATCCAATTAAGGTTCAAGCACGCTGTCCTGGGCACACACCTCAGCTATCTGGGCTGTCTGTCCAGGACAGTGGGTTAGTTATTAGTTGGTTAGTGGTTAGTGAGAGAGAAAAGGGTGTAGTGGCCTTAAGAACTCGCTCTGGGTTGGAGCCGGTACCGGGCTGCGAACCCTGTACCTACCAGCCTGTAGTCCGATGGCTTAACCACTACGCCACCGAGGCCGGTACTTGACCAAGCATCTAAGCAGCCATTTAAATATATTATTAATATCAGTTTCTTGATCTTTAAAAATAAACCTGAGTGTTTTTTAATATGGAAAATATCAACAGAGTCTACGTTAATTGGTATTTATCGAGGCTCTGCTGAGAAAAAAGAGTAGCCCATGAAGTGGCAACAAAGGGTTTCCTTTCTATATATATGTGGTCCTTTACCATATGTCTGATGCCATATAACTGTAAATAAAATGTGTTGAGCGCGTCGTTAAATAAAACATTTCCTTCCTGATTCACAACAAAAATAGCTACAAGTATGTGCACATAGCTTGAACATAGAATGTGTTACCTCTGGCAGTTTGAAAGGTTAATTTTAAGCCTGCCTGCAGCAATTGTAACTCTGACACTTTTGCAACAAATAAACAAAGTAAAATCGTAAAATGAACACTTCAACCGATGACAATAATCAGTGAAGCTCCTGACCTGGCAATTCATGTTGCTGCTAATGCAACTGCCAGGGCTAGCTCTGCCATACGCCAAATTTACCAACTGCAAATTTCAGGAACAATTGGCAAATTTTATTTTGATTTGGTGGAAACATTTCATGTAATAATTGGTATATTGTTGAAAAAGAACAGTGGATTTTGCATATTTAAAAATAATTTGGCAATTGGTTTTACTTAACAAGAGCTATCCCTGATTGCCATTGGTGTCGCCAGTTAGTTTGAGCGGTGTGTACATTTTAAAGCTTATCTTATGTTCAGTATGACATAACCAGTCACTGTAAACAGATGCCCACGGTGACGGTATGGTCTCATTATTACTAAATAATAAAATCAAAGTCAGAAAATACATTGAAATTTATTGAAACTAAACATCTCAAAAATGTTTTAAAATATCATACTAATAATCTTTTAAAAATCGGCAAGGTGACAATAAAAAGCTTTGTTTAAAAATATAAATGGAAACACACATAGAGCCCACCGTTGAGTTCTAATGACTTGATCATCACAGCAATGCAATACTATTCATTGCCTATAATTACAATAAAAATTATATCCAAGTATATTTTGCTTATTTTGAGTTTTCCCTATAAATTTGGCAAGGCATGGTAGACTAAACACTTTTGGAGCATTTTCACCATTTTCGGGGCACTTTATTTTCCATGAAAGACAAAAACATAATTGAAATAAAAATGTGCCTGCTTTAATAAATGAATGACAAAATATATAACAGGGATATTTGATTAATTAATAATACATTTTCTGACTGTTTTATAAAGACAATTTTAGAATTAATTATTGAAAAAGGCTTGTTTAATCTTGGCAGTAAGGTGCTGATTAAGGAAAGATGGCAATGGACTAGTGAGGCATGGTGCTGCACCATGCTAAAACCAGCTAGGGAAAACACTATTATTATAAACAATTCATGAACATTCTCAGAATGAAGGCAGAGAATGGTATTAAATCTTACATTACGATGATCTATTAGTTTACTTACAACAGATGTAATGATCATTAAGATGTTGCCTTTTAGAGATAAAAATTTTCTGGAATTTTGTGCGTGTCATTAAAAAAAAAAAAAAATGTTGGATATAATTTTGTCTAGGACTTTAGTATCTTTACTGAAGGAATTACACAACTCAACAGTAGACTAATTTTTTCAATACAAATACTGTAAACAGAGCTTAAAATGTCATGTTAAATAAAATAAAACGAAATAAAATCCCTGCTTAAACAATACATGAATAAAAAATCCATCATGAGTTTTGAAGTTAATATGAATGGTTTGATCACAATTTGTTTTTCTAATCTCTATTGTAATTAAAAAATTACACTAAAAACAAACCATTACAAAAAGAGAATACAATTTTTAAAATGTCTGTGACGACTGCATATTTCTGTCTCTGTAAAGCTTTATTTCATGTTTTATATTTTTTTTTTTATTGATTTGTCTATTTTATATTTATATCTTATGCTCAATGGCTTTTGCAGAACCATTGAACAAAAGATATCAATATAAAATAGACAAATCATTAAAAATTTAATATGAAACATGAAATAAAGGTCTAAGCCTACTGTTACAAAAAATGGTCGTGAAAAAAGCATGAGAATTGCAATAAATATGGACTCACATGCAAAACAAGGCTACAATATACATACTCATGTCAGCTACATAAACTGGATTTTTGGACATTTCAGTTAACAATGAACCAGACTAGGTGTGTGATTTACCGAGGTTTCGGTACATTATACAATGATAATAAAATTAAAAAACCCAAATATCTCTGATTCTAAATCAAACTAGATTACACCCTAGCTCTAACACATAATGGACTCTTTATGCAAGTGAATTTAAGAAACATTGTTAATGGTAGTCGATCAGACCTGAGTGAAAACAAGATCCATGTGATATATGGCATCAGTTAAGTACAGTGAAAGCAGTCAAGAGTAGTTCAAAAGAGAAGTGATAAAAAAGACCTTGCGTATTATATATATATAATATAAATAGAGGATAATAAACGAGGTAAAAGTTATCAAATTTATGTCTCTCTTGAAATAATTTTCATGTGTCACATAAATCTGATAGTAACTGGCACAGAGTTTGTTATTCTATTTATTACCACAGCTATTTTTTCTCTCTAAAAGCATTTATTTCCATACAGATGCACATACGTGAATAGAAATGATGTAAACCACTTTACACACTGTTCTGAGTATTGCTGTAACTTTGTATTTTAATCACGTTCATAGATAATTTTCGAAAACAAAAGTTCTCTTTATTCTGCTAAAAAAATCTATAACAAATTGCATTAAAATTACATTTGTTATAAATTTAACACCCAAAACAGAAAGCCTTAAACGCAAACACATGACGCCATTTTGTGTCTTTGCCAAATCGTGATGTCATATTTAGTACCAACAAGGTCATTGGTTTGTAAGCATCAAATCATCCAATAGTATTGTTCGTTAGACCAATGCAGAATATTTCTCATTGAGAAAAAATTGAAAATATTTTCCATTATGCGTGACTGCTGGGGTAATAATATATATATATACTCACAGAAAAAAGTTCCTTTGCGTCATTAAAATGTCAATGAGACGTATATTTATAAAATTTTAAAATATTGTGTTTTACATAGATGTACTATTTATCTGTCAAAAGTACAGTGATCCCCTCCTGTCTTCTGAACCTGAAATACGGTCTACACAATGCTTGGTGCACCGTCGGTGACGATATAACAGAACAACGTATTGACGTCATGTCATGGTCGTACATTGTGATGACCTCATCGGTTGCATAAAGTGCTTCCACTGATTGGCCTTAACACAGGGATGTATTGGGATGTTAAACTTGTCATTTCCAAATGATTCCACATGTGTACCCACTTGATATTGACAAATGGTTAACGTGACGTTACGTGTCGACTCACTAAACATGGAAGATCCCTAGTATTTCTAAACTGTCGAGAACATCTCCGCAGACACTGCATAGTTTTCTGATGAACACCAATATGACTAGCAACAACGTTTGTGCCATTCTAACTGCAATCATGCCCATCTTTTGAAGAAGTTAATTTTCTTGGAGGCGTGACATCACAGTGATGACGATCAGATGCTAACAAAAGTATTTTTCTGAGTGATGAGAATCCATACAATAGTTTTAGAGTCCAATGATAAGAAAAATGACGTCAAAGAGGAGCACGTGACCAAGAATGCTAGTAATGCAACGTATGATCACAAAGCATGAATAGCTCGTGTAGTTGACTGGGTACTGCTGGGATAAGGAAGGAAGTGGTTACACGTTTATTTACTGAATTTTTTATGACCAGATTTCAAGTAAATTATACTCTATATGCAATTATTTGGTGCACAGGAACTTTTTTCCGCGAGTATATATTCACTTAAGGTTCAAACATGCCGTCATGGGCACAAACACCCCATTCATATGGACTGTCTGCCCAGCACAGGGATTAATGAGAATTGGCAATGAGCCAATGAAGTGGCCCTAAACCTCCCCCAAAACAGAAATGTAAACGAATATATACCAATGTTAATTAGATATTACTCCTCCCTTACCAAAGGCCTTAAAAGACCCTATCTGGGACATTAAATCCGGTAAAATGACCAGTTGAAATTATTACAAGATAAGAGTAAGAGTAGCACTAGTTAGATGTCCACAAAACTGAGATGACCAGTGTAACAGTGTGTAATACAATAGACAACGAGACCAAGAGAGAAACGGATGCACTCTGAACATCGTAGAATAATATTACAAAGGAATAAAACATTTAACTAGAAATGATAGTGATTATAAATTACATTTCTACATATACAAATGCCACCAATAACAATGCACATGAAAGTCAGTTATGAGTCCAGAGTATTATGAATCAACATACATGTAGATGATGTAATTTTCACTAACCACAAGCATGTCCTTGTAGTTATCAACTAGTAACGTCACAACAAATACTGTTACATCACAAAAATAGCATCAAATAAGATATATAATATATATTTATTGTAAACCAAATGCTGATATTCCAATAATTTTTCTGTAAATTGTCCAACCAGGGTCTTTTTCCTTTTGTTTTTAATTCAATGAAGACAATGAGTTGGTATTTATGAATGTTAAGTTACAACAAATAATAGTTTCAACATCGACATATGAAATTAATACATGATGACTGCAATCACATAACATTGTTTTCTTCCAATAATGTCTATTCTACACGCAGGGCTAACACCAAATTATTTATTACACTTTCAAAAGAAAAGTTTTTTCCTAACAAATTAGCAATAATTGCATGAAATTATTTCACCAAATTAAAATAAAATTCGCCAAGTGCCAGAGTTAGCCCCTTAATGACCTATAAACTTGGTCTAGAGTTAAGAATTTTATTTTAATTTGGTGAAATAATTTCATGCAATTATTGCTATTTTGTTAGGAAAAAAGTTTTCTTTTTAAAGTGTAATAGCTATAGTTGCACTCTAATGAAATACAAAACATAAGGGCCTTACAATGGCATTAGTTTGTACTAAACAGACATAATAGTCTATAATAAAAGCCAAGAGCAACATGACTAATCACGGCCACATGACGATACGAGTCTTGTTTACAGGAAGAACATACAAAATACCTTTCAGCACTTCGCAATCGGAAATTAAATATTCAAATCAGACTTCACTATTTACATCATGAGACAATTTTGTATGCATTTGCCAACAGACTTGCAACACATATTGTGGCCCTTAGACAGGGCTTCTAGAATTTTTATAAAATCCACTAACCATGGGATCAGTGATTTAAAATATTTACTAGCTACGATTAAAAATTCACTAGCCCTACTTTACTTTAAGTTAAATAATTTTACTAAATAATAGTAATAATTAGATATGTCACCTAAAGAGGGAGATAGAGCTTAACACACTAAAATTGGGTGGTTGGGGTGGGGGCAGGATATTGATATTTACAAAACAGACTTAACTGCAACATTTGACCCCCAAAAATTCACTAGCCATATGGCATGGCAATAGTAGTTATTTACTAGCCCAACATTGAATATCATTGCCATGGGAGTGTGGCTATCATAATCTAGAAGCCCAGTTAGAATGAAAACGTTGTTGTTCACAAACTGAAAGTATCCTTCTCCTGTCATTATAAAACTTTTAGAGTCTACTCAAGTCTCTGATAATGTTGTGAGACTAATAGACTCCATCATATGTTGTCATGTGGGATAGAAAAAGTACACCCGAGGTGGTGAAAATTTCGACCAAGTTGAAATTCTCACCACCGAGTGTGTACTTTTTCTATCCAACATGACCGCATACGATGGAGTCTTTTTCACCCATCCATTCGATAAATAAACCATTATTTTACACAAAGAAAGATGGCTGAAAATGTAACTTCTTTATTTGACTGTTTCATCATAAATAAAATACACTATCATATTTGCCGCTTCTGTTTCATTTGTTTAACACACATAATTTAACACTACAAATTAACAAGATAGCTTTTATAATGAAGGTTTTAATAACAAAATATTGATCCAAAACTAACCAACTCGCATTGATATGACGTCATATTTTAACAATGCCATAATACTCCCCATGTTAAATTCAATGACATCATAGCCCATGCATGACAGATTTATTCCATATGTGTGATGTCATCAAAGATTTGAGTCTAGTCTCCAAGTTTAAAGGGACAGATCCTAGTTTCAACCCGTAAAACATTAACACTAAGTTTAGTTATTCTACAAACCTGTAACACATTTGGATAAAGTTACAATTGAATGAAACAAGAGTCTGTGACTAGAGACTAAAACTCGACTCTATAACCGTTTACTTCTCAGATGCACGTGCGTTTTTAAAAATATGAGAAATGCACTTTGTGATATTAAAAACACCAGGATGACAAAAACCCACTTCGAATGTGTGGAAATGGATAATCTAAACAATAAAATCTAAGTAAAGTATGATTTCAGTTATCAAAAATGGTTCCAATATTAAAAAAATATGCCTTAGTGGTTAACTCTAGGGTATATCCCTTTAAACAGTACCGACCCACATCTATTTAAAAGGACTGATTCTGTGACCTCTCAGCAATTCAGTATGAAATTTACCACATAATCCAATTTCGATCCATGTTTGCAGAAGTCTCTAACCAACTGGAATGTGCTAACATTATTGGCCCCATGCTTATAAAAATGCTAATTAAATCTGGAGAATCCAGTAGTGTACAAACTGCTTGCTACTGTTCAGATGTTCAGACTCTACTAAAGTCATGAATTATGTTTTCTAAGCATGAGTCCGTGAGGAACAAATACTATGCATCATTGGGGAAAGAAGCATCTGAAATTTAACAAATGCAACAGAAATCTAAGATGCTTCTAGGAATGACACATAAATACAAGACATTTCCAAAACAGGCATTTAAGGAAGTTGAGAATGGTCACCGAGGTTACCTTGCAAGAATGGTTCTTCTTTCTCAACAAAAATATTTTTTAACATTAACACCACCACCAACTACGTTTTGATCAACTGTGTGCTGTTTAAACAGAAAATAGACACAGACACAAGTATGTATGAATACAAAGAACAGCGATACGAAGGAATAACAAAGTATCAGTATGTTTGTGAAGGACTGATAATGGGAATTAATAAACTTGATAAATACCTGTAATTTATGGTAATCTCTACAAGGATCACCAGGTACTATGATTATTTCAATACCTACAAAAACAATGATTCAAAAAAGGTTGACAAAATTTCCGTGAAATTTCCAGAATGTGTAAATACAGTAGAATCTTGTTGGTTTGAACTCAGAAGGGTCGAATACACCACAGTGCTCGAACCAAAAACAAAGTCCTAAGTTACACTTACACGTTGTTGACCGAATGATTAGGTCAAACTACCTGATGGGTCGAACACTTTCTCGAGCACCAACGGAGTTCGAGTCAATGGGATTCAACTGTATATTTGTGTAGATCTACAGACAATATTTTACAGATACAAATAAATTTAAATTTAAAAGGAAGATGTTGAAAGAGACCACACGGCACTTTCTAGAACTCCCATTAGGTCTTTCCATTTTATTTTGACCTCAGACATTTTAACATTCATTTTACCAATTAGATTTTGGACAAGTTTGCTTAGTAAAAAAATCCCATAACATTATACATTTTTAAGATATGTTATGACCTTCTTGCAATATAAACATACAAATTATATTCTACATATAAAAAAATCCCTGCTTTTTTTTTAAAATGTCATATATAGAATCTAAATTGTAAAACGTAGTAAAAACAATAATGCGGATACAAGTATTATACCACAGCATGTGATAAAGTGAAATGTAACAAAATATTATGTCTGGAAGTTACCCGGATGATCAAGAAACGTGTCAAACATTTGCATCTATGCTATTTCACAGCAAGAGACTAGTAAAGCTAAAAGGTATTTGGAATGGTTTCTGCTGTCGGCCATTTCATTTCTTCACAGCATACTTCTTCTTTCCATTCTCATTTATCACACATATATGCTGAAACCAAACACAATGTTATATAAATATATATATATTTTTTTATATCTAAAAAGTGTTTCAACAGACTTTTAATAGAAGCATACTTCGAACACATCAGCAAAAATGTGAGCATACACATACACGATCAAATCTTTTTTTTTTTATTCTCAAAAATGTTTCCTACACTATAACAAGTGCTTTACTTTAAACTGTTATATTATCCATATGGATATTATTCTGACTACAGAATGTAGAAAACAATAATAATAATTATTATTTTTAAAATCTTTTTTTCAAAAAAACAATTAAGATTTCCAATCAAAAGCTTTACTGAGGAAAAATTTAAAACCAAACTCTTACATTTAAATCTCTGAAATATTCATTGTAGTCTAAAGCATATCCAACAACAAATTTGTTTGGAACTTCAAAACCGATATCTGAAAAATACATGTATAATATTGTTAAACATGTGGGTTTTTTTTTTTGCAAGCAATAAATAAATGATGAATAAATAAATAAATCAGTGAATGAATGAATTAATAACTGAATGGCTGAATAAATAAATCAGTGATAATATAAGTCTCTTTAAAAAAACATTTCCTTCAGTTTTATTAAATTAATACACTAGATTTAACAATACAAACTATACACATCATTACCAACAATAAAACAAGCTATAGTAATTCAAAACACTTACAATCAGGCCTGTAGCCTATACCGAGGGGTGTGCGTTTTACCAACAGACTGAAACACAGAAAAATGATATGCATAATGGTAGTTAAACAAATTTAGCTGGACATAGAACCAAGAATATAACATTATTAAGGGCATCATGATATCTCAAATAGCACTAAAATACTTTATTGCAGAATGTAATTTGTAGTTACCAATAAGACAAAAATGTATATTGTCAAAGAAAGGAACACTAAACTTTGACGCAGACTTTATGATCAACCAAATTTAAAACTTTAAGACTTTTAACAACTAAAAAATCCCATGTTCCATGAATGTTATTTAGCCCCAGGATTTTCATTAACAGAATCTACTACTATTACTGTATAATGTTTTAACAAAATTTCAAAAACAGTTTATTATCAACCGATTTTCATTTTCCTTGACAACATGAGGAAACGTAAGGGGAGATAACTGAAAAGTATTTCCTCCATTGCTATTAACTAGACTTTGCATAGTGACTAGTCTAGTCTACATATATTATTATCATTATAGCTACTGTTATGTTATCAACTGTACTTAATCAACCAAAAAATGTATATATAATTGTCAACATGCAACATAATGATGATTGTCTCAAAAAGGCAAAAAGTATAATTATTGGTATATATATATATATGCTATAAATATGAAGTTATAATGTCTTAATCTGAGGAGAACGTTTCTAACCATCTGAATGGTTGAAAAAAACCCCACTGCAGACTAAAGGTCATGATCTGAGCTACACTCAAACACATGTCCATGGCAGACCTGTCTGAACTGTAATTGGCCACGTATACCCTGGTTTACACTAAAAGAAAACATGACATACCTGGCTACTTTGACACATTTAGGATTGACATGATTTAGCAAATCAAGCAGCTTTGTCATCGTTTTGCCTGTGTCGATAATGTCTTCCACAACCAACACATTCTGGAAACAAATAAAACCAGATTATTAGATAGGTGATTCATGAAAGAATGAAACATCTGGCAAATAGAAGACTGAAACACCCAGGCTTGACCAGTATGTTCCGAGATCTAAAGAGAGTCCATGTCCCAAAGCTACCAGAGCCTTCCCCATCATTATCCAAAGCTCAACACAAAGATGAACAAAAGTACAAGATCTCCACTGATATTCCTGGAATAAGTGGAAAAAGCTCCCTCTCATATGCAGATCAAGGAGCCTTAACACTAGAATTCTTGGGAGAAAAATACCTGCCATGACAGTGGATCCAAGCCTACACAGATGGCTCAGCATGCGAAGCTACAAGAAATGGTGGTGGTGGAATCCACATCAAGATCCCAAATCTGCCCAAACATATCTATCCAGACTGGGAAAGCATGTACAATTACAAGGCAGAAATCAAGGCCCTCGAGAAAGCAGTAGAAGTTCTTAAGGATATACCAATCACCGACAAGCAAAACGTTGTCCTGCTGACAGACGCACTTTCTGTCCTACAATCTCTCTCACAGTCCAATGAAGAACTCGTCCAACTAACAACATCACTAAATCAATTTGCAGCAAAAGTCAACAATATCATCCTGCAGTGGATCCCTTTACACTGTAATGTACCAGGCAATGAATAGGCAGACCAACTGGCCAAGGATAGTTCCAAACACCATCCTCATACAAACAAATTCATACAATAATTAAACACTCCCTAAAAGAAAAATGGCAAAGCGAGCACCCAAACTTCAATCCAACAGACCCCATCAACAACCTCAGTCGAGGGGAACAAGTTACAATCTTCAGACTGTGCACAGGACACTGTAGACTGCAGTCCCACCCTGCCAGGATTAAACATATCTCCTCTCCAATCTGTCCCTGTGAACAAGCCACAGAAACTGTTGAACACATCCTACAATACTGCCAACAAGACAGCCAACTTAGAGATGCTCACTGGCCAACTCTGACAAACACAGAAGAAAAACTTTATGGAGACCAGGAATCTCTTCGTGTCAAACATCTCCCTGTGATATCATTACAAGAAGGAACGAAAAGAAGAAGATAGGTGATTGCACATTTTGTCAAATATATTAGCATTTATACAATATATATTGATGGAAAGAAATACAGGAACACATTGTACTTGAGACTAAATTCAGTTCAGTACTAGAGTAGTTAAGCCTGTATAAAATACAAAGATGTAATGTGGGACTGAGAGAGAGAGAGAGAGAGAGAGAGAGAGAGAGAGAGAGAGAGAGAGAGAGAGAGAGAGAGAGAGAGAACACAGAAAATGTAAGTGGACGATTTAGCTATAGCAGACTAGTTAGCCGACTGCTATTACAAAAGCTGATACAGTGACACCTTTCCACACAGGTTTTCTAAATTGTCTCCTCCTATGACTTCAATTTTGCTTCCTGAGGCATCATTCTGTAACAAAAATAAATAAATAAATGAAAAAATCAATATATAAATACCACTCCCCATCATTATGTAATAAATAAATAAATAAATAAATGCTGAATTTGTATATATTGTAAATGTGAATATCCTTCCCCCATCCCCATCTACCAATCTTAATGTTTTTCAAGCTTTACCTCCCTCTTTAGGCGACATATCCGATTATTACTATTAGTAAAATTGCATTACAGTAACTTAAAGTAAAGCAGGGCTAGTGAATTTTTAATCATGGCTAGTAGTAAATTTTTAAAATCACTGATCCCATGGCTAGTGAATTTTATAAAAATTCTAGAACCCTGCAAAAGGATTAAGTACCAATGCTCAATATGGTAATATCTTAAATGACTCCCCATAATCTAAGTAAGTAGAGCAATTAATCACTCCCCTCAAATTGTTTTCATAGCGAAGTCTATACTTTGCCAATCACTTACATACTGTCCTATGATGAAAGAAAGGTTTTTATCCAGCAATCACTGTATACACTGGCAAGATATGACAAAATAAATCTCTATATTTTTGGTCACTGACTAAAAATATAGGTCACGTGACATAAGCCCGACTAGACTCGAGTATTTCAGAGTAGATTTTCAATAAACATACTCTTTAAATCATTTGCTGAAGTGCAGTAAATACAAATAACTTTTAGTTTTGCGATAACAATATAAAACTTGTATATTTATTTATGAATTAAACGTTTAGAAACGCTTTTTTAATGTGACAGAATGTAGCTAGCATCTTACAAATAATGACGTCATGTATCTTGTATGACGTCATATGGCAAAAGCCTTGCTTTGTTGACAATACTCGATTTGAATACACAAAACTGGAGTAAATAATTATTTTCCGAATATTCCTGTAGGATTGCATAATAAAAGAAATAACTGGTTACTCTCTTAAGATATCGGCTTTATCCTGCTCAGGTCGAATGGCGAATGCAGCTATGCACAGTCTCGCTGCATTTGCCATTCTAACCTTCACAGGATAAAGCCGATATCTTAAGACAGTAACCAGTTATTCCCTAGCTATTATTTGTTTTTTAAATTAAACACAACTACTAGTGTCTGTTTTTCAGTTTTGTTAGTAAAAGGAACATGGATAGCTGTTGTAAAACCTTTTTTTTTAAATGCAAGTTAAACTTGAATGTTACCTACCAAGGTGGCACTGAGAAAAAAAACCATATATTACATTATAGATATAAAACTAAGCAATAAGAGAAACTATTACAACTACATATGAAAGAAAATAGAAAGAAACAAACCACATTTATCCATCATGCCACATTATGAGGAAGGGTCGAAACCAAAGTTAGTAATTATTGAAGTTAATAAACACATGTACATGTAAATATGAGGTAACTACATACCAGAAACTGACAACCAGAAAAACACAAGTTTCAACATTTGGAAAATTCAGAAACAAAGCAACTTTACTTAAGTTGCTCAAAATATACAGCTTTGCGTACTACATGTTGTGTCCTAAAAAAAACAAAAGGGTGTGTGTGTATGTGTAAACATGGCTTAAATTTGTTCAGTTCATCGAGATATGAATGCAGAAAAGTAAGCATATCTCAACCAACCAGATTGCCAAAAAGTGTACAGACGCAATGAAAATGTATTTATTAAGTGAATGAATGTGTAAGTTATAATGACACACCAGCACAAAACCCCCATCAGCTACAGACTACAGTACTAAAATCAATAAAACAAATCACATAAGATTATGCCACACACACCCAAGACATAAAATGCATCCCATTTACAATTTTTTTTTTTATTGCAATGGAATAAATGTTTAACGACACACCAACACAAAAATACACACTGGCCATTGGGTTGACAGAAAATGTAATGGTTTACATGTTTTGTTTAGTAATATTCATCATTTTGAATTGATGCTTAAACTCAAGACAACATAGGTGAAGCTATAAACCAAGTATCATTAATGCAAGACAGTGAGAAATGGGGCTAAATGTGAAACTTCTTCAGGGCAAATCTGATTTTGTTTCCCCCATTTGCGGCAACTGATCAACAAGCATGACAAGACAGCACACACTGTGACATTTAATACACCAGTCATGGTCCACTGGTTGAGATGGGAAAACACCCAACAGACCTTGAAATGACCTGTGGCCAGGTCGCCAAATGCGACAATGTCCTGTTTGGGGACTTAAACAATAAAAAATAATGGCATTAGTCGCCCAAATAATATTATGTGGGCAATCTTCTTTAAAGCTAACATATGAACCACTATTAATATTTGTATTCCACATTAAAATCTTGTGTGTGGTTCTCATACCATAATTTGCCAACATCCATTATTATTTTTTGGGCCACCATATTTTTTGGAGAGTTTCGAGCCCTGCCTCCAACTGGTCCATCAATGAGTTTTAATGATACATGTATGACCCAAGCAACCCAGGTAAGCAGTCTACTGACATGTACATGTAAACAATCCCCTACTGACATTCGGTAGGAGCAGCTCAATACTATCTGACCAAGTGTCGAACAACCCTAATTTAAAATGTGCTGAGGTGTCACTTAACAAATATTCCTTTCTTTCCTTATTTCTCAAAATTCATCTGTTCAACTTCTACCCAGGGACATTAGAAAATGTTAAAATAGGATGAGTTTTATTCTTTTTCTCTTAAGCAAAAGTGTACTTCAAGTAAACATACATATGTATGCTGTTTTGCCATAAAGACTACAAAAAAACCCATGCTTTATTTGTTGCCTTAGAAAACAACTGAAAAAAAAAAAAGTCAAACAACATTTAAACACTAATTACCTCAGTGCCACCTTGGCCATTACAAATGACTTTCTAAAACAAATGAAAAAACATTAAGATATTTTCAAACTTCTGAGTGTCAGTTTTCTCAAGTGATGTTTAATACAACATGTATTTATTAATCAACATTAAAAATTGACATCTAAAAATCCAATGTATCATAATGTTAATAAAACAGAATATTATAATATACAAAGAATATTACATTCCCATGAGTGAATGGCTCAGTACTTGCATTGTAAAGTATAACTTTTTTTCACTAGCCGTCGGGCATGGTAATAGTAGTAGTTCATGTAATGGCTTTCAGTTTCGATAAAAAAAAAGAGTCAATAACTAGACTCACCACATAGCTCTTAAGTCGGATAAAATCAACGGACATGGGCACAGACTCCTCGTTGTTTCTGTTGAGTGTTTTGATCTTGTCAAGCAGGTCTGTGAAAAACTTGTAACCACCTTTTAACACACACAGCGCAACAATGGCTTCATGGGAAAAGTCTCGCAGAATATCCCGGGCAAGGCGCTCAATTCTGTAAACAAATGGTTACCGTTAGTAATGTTACCTCTTATACAACATGGTGTGCTTTCATTATTTGTAGGAAGGGATGGATCAGGTGATGGGTATGGGAATGGAACAGGTTTCTGTTTGGGAAGGAGTTAGAGAGACAGAGCGGGTGAACAGGGCATATATGTACCTGCACACAATCTATAATTATAAATAAAGAATAAGACTGAAATAAGGAAGCATTTTTTTTAGCATAGCATTTTATGTTTTTTGGTTGTTTCTTGATTTTACACACACACACACACACACTACAATGCTGTATATAACAGTATAAATCATATTCACTCTTCAGTTCATATTAATTACTACTGCCAGTTGAAATTCAATATATAATTTTTTTACCTGTCATTGATCAAACCTGCAGGTACTAGAATACATTCCAGATCATCTTCATAGTGTTTAGGTACACAAAACAAATCAAGGGGGTGGCCGTTGGAATCATCATCAATCTGAAATTTAACCAAACAAGTAAAATGTTTACTTAAGTTTTATCAGGGCTAGCTCTGGCACTCACTAAATTTGCCAATTTTAAAAACTGGTGATTTTTTTCTGATTTGGCAAAATAATTATATTTATTACATATCTGTGAAAGATAATGGAGTTTAATAACGAAATCGTACGTCACATTGTGAGACACTGTTTTTCTTGACAAAGCTGTAATATAAACGCTGACGCGACTGGCCAACAGACATTAAGGAAGAATAGGGCCCAAACAATGTGACGTATGATTTTGTACATTTCTTATTGAAAGCAGATTTTACTCTCAGTAATATGAAGTAGTTTTAAAATCGCTGTCAAATAAACTATTTGTGAAATCCAAATCTGGGTCATTAACCTCGATTGTGGGTGGGTCCTATGCTGACACTTGAACACCAGCTGCCTTATAAGGGATTTTTGTTTGAAGAAAAAGTATAACTGCAATTTGTAATTTCCTTTTACCAGAGGAACTTTATTTTATTAGTAGAAGTTATCGTACTGTGTGACGTGTCAGCTGCAGGTGTGCACCAGCTGATGCATTCATTTGCAAAATGAAATCAATGGGGTCAAGAATTCTGAATGTTTACTTTTTTTAAAAACTTTTTGATGAATTCTAAGCAATAATTATTGATAAGTAATAAATAAAATACTATGCTCCTTTCAGTTTAATACCATTTTGATGAATGAATACATTAGAAAATGACTTTACTGAAAGCTATTTTGTATTCTCTATGGAGTCCGGCGATTTCGCCACCGGTCGATCTTGCTACGGGCGAGATAGCCGTAAATTCCATATACTGCTGGGTGAAATCGCTGTACTCAATATACATATAAGCAGACGGGAATGTCACTGTTTATTACAATAAATTGGTTATTATAATAATATTTAATTAATGTTTTGGGTTTCATACTGTTCTTTATTCCCAAGCTTTTGTTTTTTCTGTCATTGCTTTTGTTCAGTTTACTCCATATCAGCAAGGTTGGGCGAGATAGCCGACGTTTTGTGTACCATTTCATTGTACACTTACTTATTGTTTGAGAACATATTAATGTAACAAATTAATAAAATTCAAACTGAAACTCCATCTGTCTGTTTTCTGTCTTCCATACTGTTTACAACAAAGTTGGCCCGACTGACAGTACTTTAAGCTTATTATTATTCAGTGCATGTTTTGGGTTTGATATTGGTTTCTCAAAAAGTTGGGCGGAGTAAACAGAAAAAAATATAATATATATATATATATAAACATCCACACAATGAGTTTATAAGGTAATTAATGTTAGTAATATAAACATTTTAAATCATAAAATTCCTCTTTAGTTAGATATATATAGTACGGCGATTTCACCCAGCAGTATATGGAATTTACGGCGATTTTGCCCGTGGCGAGATCGCCCTACTTCTTCTCTATTTGCCACACAACTGATAGGGACTTTTATAATTGATCATCACATCGGTAATGCCAAACCGATTGATTTTAATATATATTGGAATATCACTACAGTGCAGTGCTACATGTAGGGGTGATGCCCAACTTACTCTCAAACTGCTCCCCTTCTGCCAACTAACCCTAGTGGTTAGACAATTTGACCCTCCTGCCAACTAACACTAGTGGTTAGACAATTTGACCCTCCTGCCAACTAACCCTAGTGGTTAGACAATTTGACCTTCCTGCCAACTAACACTAGTGGTTAGACAATTTGACCCTCCTGCCAACTAACCCTAGTGGTCAGACAATTTGACCCTCCTGCCAACTAACCCTAGTGGTCAGACAATTTGACCCTCCTTCCAGCTAACACTAGTGGTTAGACAATTTGACCCTCCTGCCAACTAACCCTAGTAGTTAGGCAATTTGACCTTCCTGCCAACAAACCCTAGTGGTGGTTGGACAACTTGACCCTCCATCAATGTTATGGATCTCCTTGGGAACTATCACTATAGACTACGGTTGATGACAGTTTTTCAGTAATTTCACACACTTCGTCACTTGTTTTGACTTTGTACACAATAAATGGAAGGACTTTCCTTTGCCACTGTCATTAACCCTAGCCCTATTTATATTATAATGTTCCTTATATATGACAGTGCCAAAGGAAAGTCCTACCTTACTGGGTATCAAGGGTACGAAAAGTGACTGTCATTGACCTTAGTTCAACTTCATGTGAATTATGGTGAGTAATAATATTATTTTAATATTATAATAGATAATAATAACCTATTCTTTATTTGTAAATTAATGTTTAACTTGGATAAATGTGTTAAATACAAGACCAGAGTCACAAATAACTATAGTTAACTAAACTATAATAAATAATGCCATTAATGATATTAAATTATTAAACATTTTTAATCATAATGCAACGATTTTTGGACCGACTTTCGGTTACATGGCCTTGACATTTGCTATTTTTGTGGCTGTGATAACAATAAACAAATATAGAAACCTACAGTGCATGGTATAATATCCGCCCGGTCCCCTCCATTATTATTTTTAGTTAGGGTTAAGGTTAGGGTTAGGGTTGGGGTTATGGCTGGGGTTAGGACTAGGGTTGGGGTTAGGGTTGGAGTTAGGGTTAGGGGAAGGGGGGACCGGGCGGATATTTTTCCCAGTGCATTGCCTTATCTAACAAAAATAATATACCACAATAAATTTGTGCGTAGGCATCGCAGAAAATCTTCAATTATTCCTTCTAACAGTAACACTCCCACACTCAATACCAGGTGTTCTAGACTGTTCCACAGTATGGTTTAAATGGTGCGTAACCTCATTTGGAACATTGTCGTCTTCTTCCTTCGTACTGTCCTAGAACATTTATCGTCCCAGCGCACCGATAACTATCTTCTTAGTTGAGGTTCCAATGTACCAAATCAATTCCTATTGTCGATAATGTTAACGTTTACTAATAAAATTGATACTAATGTCGACGACAGTCACTTCACATGTCCTGGATGGATGAGCCGGTAGGGGTCGACAACTGCGCCCATGACAGGCGTGCGCTACAACAGCTTGCTCTGAATGTGCACGTTAAGTTCTATGACTCCGTATGAGTCTAACCTGACCGGACTCTTCACAGCCTTGTTTTGGCTTCGTACACAATAAATATAATACATCCAACGATGTTTTGACATAATATATTCTCTTTACTTTTTTCCCCATCTTTTAGTACTTAAACTTAATATGTTGTCTAAAATAATTACAAAAACAACAACAACAATACCTACCTATGAACGGCGCTGTCATACCTTTTTTGACAGTGGTCAAGGTAAGTCGACCGGTTTTTATTTTAATGTGGCATCACTTTTTATCCGGTACCAGACGTTTCGACCCCAAGCCAGTTCGCCCCAGTTAGTTCGCTCCAAATAGGATGTCAGTTCGCTCCCACGTGCATAACCAGTTCGCCCCCACAAAAGGATTAGCCGAAGATGCATAATCAGCATCAAGGTTATGTAGCTGATCCAAATCGTGGAAAGACAACAATCCCTCCCCTCTAAGAAAAGAAACACATATGCATATGCAACATATGAAACACATATGCATGCATGCATGCATGCACGCACGCACGCACGCACGCACGCAAGCACGCACGCACACACTTTAACATGCCTCTAAAGAAACAAAATAATTGTTTAAAAGTAACAAATAATTGGGAGTTGGGGGCGAACTGACTAAAAGTTTGGGCGAACTGACAAATAGTTGGGGGCTAACAGGCAAACAGTTGGGGGCGAACTGGTACATGTGGGGCGAACAGGTCAAACTGGGGGTGAACTGCCTTGGGGCCTAAACGTCATGGATTCCTTCTATCTTCTTTAAATAACAATAAAGTGGGTACGTGACGTTTCCGAGTTCAAAACGCTGTAACTTACTAATATATCCGACTGTTATCATACTATTTTAATATTTACAACTTATAGTGAAATTACGATAAGATATGTTATAATTGTGTACGAAGCTAAAACAAGTGTGCGAAAAGTAACAGTCGTCAACACACCCTGACAGGACACCAATAAAAAGTGTCACATTTAATCTACAACCGTGTCCAGTGTATCGGCGCGTCCGGTGATTCGGCGCAATTTGTAATTTGCTCAAGTATGCATAGGAAGTTGTCATGTTGTCGGTGTTTTTAACGAATTAAAGTTCAATTTCTTTTTCAATGGTTAATAAAGTATCAACATATTTATTGTTAATGGTGCAATTAATTTTTTTTTATTAGAATTATCAATAATTATATCATAATTTCAAAATAAATCATTCACCTGTTTTCGTGTATATAAACGCGAAGTAGGTCAGCTTATTGATATTAATAATGTTAAAACCAGTCTGAAAACACCATACCCGCATTTAATAGTATAAATGTAAAAAAAAAAATTCAATTATTTTTATTTAAACTGAAAAGGAAAACCCAGACAAATGCAAACAAAACGAAAATTTTACACCTTAATTGACAGTCATTCCAGTTCACAAATGTCACATTGTTATAAAAAATAAAAGCGAAGTAAGATCCACTGTGTGCACAATCTACCCGAGAAAAATAAAATCCATGTAGGCATCTTAGCCATGCATGACAATGAACATGTATACATCTGCAGTACTGTGCCACTCAAGAAAACAATTTCGAAACTGATCATGAGATGGGTCATGTGTGATCGTTCATTTTCATAGTAATATTTTTAACAAGACAAAACAAAAAAGTACTAAAATAATTTTGGGACAATAGCGTAGCGTTTGTGGGCTAAAAGTGAGGTCATGGGCGGTCTATAAATAGCGGAGTCACCGACCTCTATAACTTAACTACGGGACGGAATATGGGAGACAAGTCTCCACACACCCCCATAGACAACAACAACCAAGGAAAAAAGGGCCTTAGCGTTCTCCAGTGGAACGCTAAAGGCCTCCATTCATTGGGACATGGTGCTGAACTCATTCAACTGATTAGCACCAGTAACAACAAGCCAGACATCATTTGCCTACAGGAAACCTGGCTAGGAACCTCCAAAAATAAAGCTAAGAAAAATAACAATAAAAATAATCTAACTAAACCATTCAAAATACCAGGATATACAAGCTACTTTAAAAAACAGAGAAAACAATACTAGAGGTGGACTAGCCACACTAATAGAAAATAATATACCTCATTTAGAAATAAAATTCCAACCTCACAATAATAATCTAGAAATCCTCGGCCTAACCATACAGCATAATACTAAGAGTATCAACGTCATCAACATATACAGCCCGCCAGGTCCGGAGCACAATAAATTAAAACTAAATGACTATAACAAACTTATTAGCTCGAATAACAATAATAATAATGTAATCATAGTAGGAGATTTTAACTGCCATAGTAGCTTATGGGGAAACCCCACCACAGACTTTCAAGGCGACATATTAGAAACCTTCATCAACAATAACAACTTAGTCTGCCTAAACGACGGTAACATCACCTTTATCTCTGATATCAATGGAGGCACTTCAGCCGTCGACCTAACAATCACCTCAAACAATATAGGAGCTAACTCAAGTTGGGAAGTCTTGGAAACTCTTAATAGTGACCACTTGCCCATATTAACTAAATATAATTGTAATGAAACTTTCATAGAAGAAGAAATATTTACACCTAAATTTAACTTCTCAAAAGCTAACTGGGCAGGATTCTCCAAAGAATGCCTAAACCTTAAAGTTAATATCGAACTAAAGTTTAATGAAGCTACTAACGAACTCACTAATAATATTCTTAAAATAGCAAATAAACATATACCAATAACTAAACCCTTAGGAAAAATCAACCAGTCAGCTGGTGGACTGAAAAGATCAAAAATAAATGTAATCTCAGAAATCGTATGAGGAAAATTAAAAAAAAACCTTGCAAACCAGAATATCACAATAAATACAAAATAGCTAAAAATGAAGTCAGCAAACTAATAATTACAGCTAAACAAAACAGCTGGCAAAAATTCTGTAGTGAAATAGATAATAGAACAACAATTAGGGACATGTGGAAAAAAGTTAAAGCCATCCAAGTGCACCGCGCCATACCCACAGTCCTTCAAAAACATAAACCTGCTCTCTCTAACAAACAAAAAGCTAACTTACTCAGCAAAACCCTCTGCGAAAACAGCAGTAATGAAAACTTTCCCAAAGAATTTCTTGATCAATTAAAAAAAAAAATACTCTACCCACTAATCAACCAACTGAAACCAACCAGCCCAACAATGATAACCTTGAATTCAACCAACCAATAAACCTAATTGATCTTAAAACAGCACTCAAAGCTAAAAAAAAGTACTGCAACCGGACCTGATAAAATTAGCTATACGCTCTTAAAACATATGCCAGACGCAGCACTAGAGGTAGTGTTATCGCTATTTAACAAAATGTGGAGAGAGGCATCCATGCCCGAAGCGTGGAAACATGCTGAATGCTTTAGTCTCCCTAAAGCAGGCAAGGATCACTCTCTGCCGAATAGTTACAGACCGATAACGCTTACTTCACATCTATGTAAAACCCTAGAAACCATTATAAATAAACGTCTCAATAACTACTTACTAGAAAACAACCTTATAGCTAACACTCAAAGTGGATTTAGATCTAAACACTCCACCATTGACCAAATAGTTAGGCTACAAAATACTATTAATGATGCTCTCAGGAAGTCCAACAAAGTCATCGCCATATTTATAGACATCGAAAAAGCCTTCGACATGGTCTGGAGACAAGGACTACTAACTAAACTTAATGATAAAGGGATTAAAGGCAATATGTTCAACTTCATCAATAACTTTATTCATAACAGATCTATAGCAGTTAGAGTTAACGGTCAATACTCAGAAAAAAACAGATATACTAAATGGAATACCACAAGGTTCGGTCCTATCACCAACCTTATTCAACATATTTATAAATGATCTAACTATGACACTAAATGACAAAGAAAAACCAATCCAATCCAATATTTATTTACATGCTCCTATACCACTAGGGTTTCAAGCATGTCTGTCACGGGCCCATCCTCTGGATAGCCAGCAGGAGTGGTCCGGGACAGAAATATAGGGGCAATTTTAAACTTTACTCCAAAAATATTTGAGGGGACATTACCAATTTATTTGTGCATTTTCAAGCATAAAATACCTATTCCTAAAAGTTTAGCCACATTTTTAGCCGGGCGGTCTAAACTTAAACCACTCTAAAACTATATCTTCTTATTTAGCCCTAAGGGAATTAAGGGTAAGGTTATTCTCTAGATTAATCCGCCACACAGAAAATTATATCATTTGAGGGAGGTGCCATGCCGGTATTGGGAATCTAAGTGTGGCAGGCAGGGGGGGGGGGGGGGGCGAGGCCCAGGGGAGGGGGGGGGCCGGAGCCCCCCGGACAAACCTACTACTGCCAAACCGCCTACGCCTACGCCTACCTCCTACCCTCCGGTGGTGTCCCGCCCCCCCCCCCCCCCCACCCCCCCCCCCCCCCCCCCCCCCCCCCCACCGTCCCAACCGCGATGCCCTCCACCTGCACGGCCCTCATATAGTTAGTTTAAATTTATTTATTAGTTATGTACTCTTAACTTTAGTTCTCCTAAACTATCCACTGGGAGAGTGGATGTCACTTTCAGAGTGACAGTAGCATGTCCGGACGATGGAAAAGGAGTCTTCGTCTGTCCCTCCGCCGGAGCAGAAACGCACCCCCGGTGACCACTTAGTTCCGGGCGCCTCTCTGTAGTCCTCGAGAATCTAAAAGTTATGTCATTCACAGACGCCATCACCCTTTAATCTATAAAAACCGAAGAGCGGTCCAGGGCAATAATACCAAGGACCGCTAGACGGCATGGGTACTGCTAAGTCCCATTAAATTAGAGAGAGAGCACATCTGTCTCTCTCTCATGCTTTATTCAATAATAATTAAAAGTATATAATAAAATAATATATCAAAATATTAAAATACAGAGCACGCTTGTAAACATTTATACTAATAATTTAAAAAACAAAAACCAATCAGTTTAAAAATTTACATATATATATAGCGTAGCCGGTGAACAATCAAGAGATGTCTAACTGCCAGGTTAGACACCTCTATATTACACCCAAGCTGATCTACCATTCTCCCATTCATACCCCACATTCTTACTTAAAATCAAAAGGAAGGGAAAAATAACCACCTACCTTAATCGTTAAAATTGATATTCTTGTAAAATTAAAATTAAAATAAATATATACTATATTTTATATTTAAAAGCCGGTATTTTATCTAACTTCTATAATTATGCAGAGTAGCTATGTCCACGAGCACGCCAGGCACGAAAGGACAGAGAGCTATGTTATGAGTATTTATTCCGGAATTTAATAAGTGTTAATGGAATATCTCCAGAATATAATAAGAGCACCAAAAAAAAAGGGGGGGGGGGGGGGAGCAATGGAACAATCGGTCCCCGACAGCCATCCGAGACCATTGTCTGTTTAACTAAATAACTGATTATATTAAATTTATATTGGTATATTAGTTCCAAGCACGAAGGCAATCAGGAGCCTATCAATTTCCCTCTTGTGCTCAATCGGGGGATTCAGTAAATTTAGACCGTTGAGCACTAATTTATGTCTCTTAAAAAAAATTTCTAAATTCTTACGTTTTAACCTGTGTCTGGTGCATTCAAGCAGAAAATGCCTCACATCCTCTACTTTATTACACACCAGACAGTTAGGGGTGGGAGATTTCTTTATTTTAAATTTATTACCATTAAGGCCATAACATACTCCCATTCTAAGTCTCGAAATTATTTTAGTGGCCTTAATGTTGAAGGATATTGGGCCGGGTCCCGCTGCCTTCGGCTTAATGTATGCATGCCACGCCCTGGTATGGTGGTCCCACTCGGACTGCCATAATTTACCAAGGTGTGGCTCTAATATAGAGTTAAATTCTTTATAGTTATATTTAATCTCGATCCCTATTTTCTTATCACGCAGGCTATTTCTGGCGTTCGTGTCAGCAAGTTCGTTTCCTGGTATGCCGACATGTGCCGGCACCCATTCAAGTCGAACCTTAGTTCCACTGGTGATAATGCTATTGTAACATTTATATATTTTATTTACTAATTCGGGTCTAACACCCCGACATCCAAGGATAGCCTGAAGCGAACTTAGACTATCGGTGAAAAGCACATATCCACCAGGGCCATTTCTTTTAATATTATCATTTTGTATCCACATTAACCCATAAAGTATGGCAATAAGTTCAGATGTATAAACCGAAATATTATCAGTAAGCCTGGCCCTAATGGCTATCGGTTTTATATTTTTATTAATTTTAATAGCAAAAGCCATACCTGTTTTTCCAGTGGCGGGGTCCTTCGATCCATCTGTGTACACTTGTACACAGTCTGGATAGAATTTTTCCACCACTGCCTGAAATATAATTTTTTTAATATATGGGTTATCATACTTATTTATTTCGTCTCTAATGTGGAAATTTACCACTGGGCGTTCCAACTGCCACGGATAGTCCAGTCTACCACTAGCATCCCCAATGGTCAGTCCAGAAACTCCAAAATCAGTGGCATATTTATTTAAATAAGAGATAATGGATATATCCCTATCACCAACGGTCTTAACCTCCTGAGGAGCTAAACTATTTATAGGAGAATCAGGCACCTGGTTCCTTGTTTTACTTATATACCGGAAACCCTGCCGGATTCTCCTCAAAGTAAGAGGAAGTACTCCCAATTCCACCATTATACTATCATATGGAGTACAGATAGCTCCCCCAATAATTATCTTGAGGGCCCTACCATATACTCCATCAAGTTTTTTTAAGTGTGTTTGGGTTGCACACCCAAAGGCCATTGCACCATACTGGAGTCTGGACACTATGAAGGCCTCGAAGACCATAAGCAGAGTTTTCCTGTCTGCGCCCCATGAAGTACCGGAAAGTATCCTCAAAAGATTTAGATAGAGGACACAATTACCGGTAATCCCAGTAATGTGTTCGCCAAAACTAAGGGCATGGTCGAAGATTACACCCAGAAACTTGACAGACTGTACTTGTTTAATAATAATATTTTTAAATTTCAATTCTAACTTATATCTTCTTTTAAATTCTCTGCATTTCTGAAATACTATACAGTTAGTTTTAGCTTTGGAGATAGTAACCCCCCAGGCTGCTGACCATCTATGTAGATTATCTAAGTCATTCTGGAGGTCTGTTTTGATATCATCATAGGTTTTCCCTATCCTCCAGAATGCTGTATCGTCAGCAAAAAGTCCGACACTTAAGGATGTTTTAGTGCTTTTATTGGAAGTGATAAGTGCTATATCTAGATCATTTAAGAAGATTCCAAACAATGTGGGCGCTATCACTGAGCCTTGTGGGATACCATTCTCCAAATTTAAAATGGGGGAAAAACTACTATTAACATTAACGGCAAATATTCTTTCTTCTAAAAATTTTACAATAAATAAGAACATTGCCCCTTTTATCCCCATTTGATAAATTTTGAACAACAAACCGCGTCTCCAGACCATGTCGTATGCCTTTTCAATATCCACAAAAACCCCCGCCACCTTGCGGCCATTCCGAAAGGCATCTTTAACCTCGGTTTGAAGCCTAACTAGGTGGTCGGTAGTTGAGTGGTGTCTCCTAAAACCACTCTGGAAAACCGACAATAATTTGTTGGTCTCCAGAAAGTGGATAAGGCGTTGGTTTACCATACTCTCCATGGTCTTACAGACGCTGGATGTTAGGGATATTGGTCTATAGTTAGACGGGTCGAGGGGGTCCTTACCCTGCTTTGGAAGTCCAAAGACCTCTGCATGTTTCCAATTAAGAGGAAGAGCCCCCTCGAGCCATATCAAATTATAGAGTTCTAGGAACAGTCCGAGGGTTTTGGTAGGCATATGTTTAAAAAATATATAACTGAATCTATCTGGCCCTGGAGCTGAGCCCTTACGGTTACCAAAAGCCTCTTTCAGTTCCCAGATTTTAAAAGGTGCATTGTATGGTCTGACAGAATCCGGACTATGATCTTCAAGGGGGATCGGGCTATCTCTTTCCATTTTAATTTTTCTAGTTTGAAAAAATGATGAATAATTAGTTGTAGCTGAGTTTTGCCTAAACGTTGCTCCTAAAACATTAGCTTTTAATTGGTCATTAGTATAGACTTTACTATTTTTAAGTATACTATTATTTTTTGTAGATCTCCCCTGAATCCTTTTAATCCTCGACCATACTTCTTTTACCTCTGAATCCTTGTTTAGCGAACTACAGAACTGGTGCCATGAGGCATTTTTTAATTTAGTAATATTTAACTTTAATTTATATTTACTTTCTTTAAATTTCTGTATATTCTCTAAATTAATGAATTTCTTTAGTTTCCTTCTACATTTATTTCTTTCGGCTTTTTGCTTGGATAGTTCCTCATTCCACCACGGGACGGAAGAGCGACTACCCTTATTACTAAATATAGGAATTGTTTTGTCTGCTATATCTATAATTACTTTAATCAATTTATTATTAAATATATTAATATTCTTATCCCTAATCTGCTCATGGTCCAAGAGACCACACATGTGACCAAAGTCCACCCAATTTGCTTTATCTAAATTCCATTTACGTTTAGTATTATTATTTTTATTATTCCAACTGTCTAAAATGTTAAATTTAATTTTTATGGGTAGGTGATCGCTACCCAAGTCATCAAGAGTCTCCCACTCACATTTAGCTGCTAAATTTTTTGAGACGAAAGATAGATCCAGACACGACCATGTATGGTGGGTGTCAGAAAAATAGGTAAAGCTACCATCATTTAAACAAGCCATATTTAAATTATCCATATACTGTTCTATTATATTACCTTGTAAATTAGTTGTATCAGATCCCCATAAAATATTTTTACAATTAAAATCCCCCACTACTATTAAATTTATATTATTACTCCCTATTGGTTTCAAAAAATCATCTATACTTAATTTTTTTCCTGATAATCTAGTATGTACATAGTAATTATAAATATTAATATTATTATTTTTAGTATGAAGTGACACCCCCAAAACTTCGATCTCTGGTTTCGTCTCAATTACAGTAAGCTGGGAGTGGGAAATTCCATTTCTGACAAAGGTAGCTACCACCCCCCGTGGATTTATTGCCACTATTAAAAAAGATACCTGTATATCCTGAAATTTTATATTCTGTAAATAGTTTATTTTTTTTAGTTTGTAAAGAATTATTCGGTAATAAGGTCTCTTGAATGGCAATAATATCAATAAACTTATTATGGTCAATATAGTTTTTTAGTTCTGGGCCATTGGTGCGCAGACCACGGGCGTTCCACTGTAATATGTTTAAACCATTATGGTTAGTAAGTTTATTATTATTATTATTATTATTATTATTAAAATTTATATTCCTACCTTTAAGGCCTGTCTGCATGATGAGACACGGAGCAATTCTATTTTCCCGGGGACTAACTTTGTCTAACAGTTAGTCCACATTATCATTGCTCCGTGGCTCCTGTGCTACCAGGTCTCTGGCCCTATACCAGGCAACATTGCGTGCCTCAATGGCTTTAGGGTCAACCTCGATAGCTAAGTTAATGTTTAACAACTCACAGGCATCACCAGAGGCCATCCGAATGTCAGCTATAGAAAATTTTGAAGTCGGGACCTTTTTATTCTCTCGGGTCAAAAGAAGTCCAGAAAGTATTCTAACTAGATCGAGAGCTGTAATTATATGATCTGATTTTAATTGGTTGGTCCCTGAGGTTACGCCGGCATATGAATTAACAGCAGAGACTGGTCGGCTAAAATTATGTCCGGACTCAGTCTTGCTAGTTAATTTTGCGCCAGCTGCCAGTCCCGGGGGGCCGGGCCCAGCCATATTGGCTTCCGATTTTTTTGAAATGGGTACCCTGTCCGCCATGATGCGGACCGCCCTCCTATAGTCAGGACACCCCTTGTCATGGGTGTAATGTGCCCCCCTACAATTAGCACATGACAACGGCCCCACACCTAAAACAGACAGGGAACTCTCTAGTGGCCCTGCACTTTTTTGTTAAATGGCCCCACCTCTGGCATCTGGCGCATTTAACTGGTTTTGCCTGGTATGGGTGTAGTCGATGTTCCACCCCTTTTACCCTTATGGTTTCCGCCGCCGAGGGTTCGGCCAACAGGACATCCAGATACCCATTGCCCCAAACTGTTACGTTCGAGACAGGTATATCCGGATTGTCCGTCCTGACCGAAGAGAAGATGGCTGGGCCATTTGCTCCCTTAAGATCTGTTTTAACTATTCTTCGTAAAGAGAGGGGTGGAATACCTCCTCCATCCCTCTGAGAAGAGCCTCCCCTTACAACCTCCCTATAGGGTTCCCTATTGGGTTGAGAGCTGTAGGGGCGCTTTATTTGTGTTTGGGCGCCCCCCTCTCTCACTGGTTTAACTTGTTTATAAAAGGGGGGTGAAGGCCCAGCCCCCCTCTGCCCCTGGCGGGTTTTCTCCCCAGTTTTCAAGGGGGGGGGGGGGGGGAAAGGGTCCACCTCCATACCGGAAGAATTTAATTTTGACGGTAAACTAGTGTTAGCTTTAGTGGACGGAAGTTCCACCCTCCCTTTATTCGGTTTAGTTCTTTTTATCCCGGGGAACATGTATGGGGTACATGTAAAAAAAAGTACTAAAATTTTGTGCGAAACTAGGGGTGTTGTAAAAACATCTGGTTATACCGAAAATGAGCCATGAAAGGTACCATTTTCTGAAGTTAATACTTTGAGGTAGGGGTTGTAGTACTGATATTTATGGGTCATAGTTTGGTTGATATATTGCATATAGTGTTTTTAAACACAAACGTTAACATGGTCGCCTATGGGATTTGAATTGGTATAGTCCAACCTATAGAGACTATCATCCTCAATTATTTCCCTTGCATAAATCTTTAGCAGCTGTGGTAATATTTTGTTGACTAGAGCGAACCCAGCATTTTAATACGCATACCCAATGGTTCAAACTCAGCACTGTGGACTAGTCTATTTTATACGGAAGTGAAATGAGAAGTAGCGAAAGTGGCATAATTTGACAAATGTTGTGTTGTACGTGCACTGTTTAGTTGTCCATATATACCAGGATATGTCATAATGCTAGAGCTGCCATGGTTATGTTGTATTGGCAAAATATGCGAATAAATATATCAAATGTGATTTAATGGAGTATAGTTAAAAATTAAAATGATTAGTAGAGCCTCTGGAGGTTCCTTTTCTCATAGATAGGAATTGTGTTTTCATTCATTGATTAATTTATTATAACTTATTTTTGTGCTTGGTGGCGTCGTGGTTAGCCATCGGTCTACAGGCTGGTAGGTACTGGGTTCGGATCCCAGTCGAGGCATGGGTTTTTTAATCCAGATACCGACTCCAAACCCTGAGTGAGTGCTCCGCAAGGCTCAATGGGTAGGTGTAAACCACTTGCACCGACCAGTGATCCATAACTGGTTCAACAAAGGCCATGGTTTGTGCTATCCTCCCTGTGGGAAGTGCAAATAAAAGATCCCTTGCTGCCTGTCGTAAAAAGAGTAGCCTATGTGGCGACAGTGGGTTTCCTTTCAAAATCTGTGGTCCTTAACCATATGTCTGACGCCATATAACTGTAAATAAAATGTGTTGAGTGTGTCGTTAAATAAAACATTTCTTTCTTTCTTTTATCCAACAAAGGTTCAAGCATGCCGTCCTGGGCACACACACATTAGTTATCTGGGCTGTCTGTCCAGGACAGTGGGTTAGTTAGTGGTTAGTGAGATAGTAGCTCGAGTTACCTAGCTCTCCTCTTATTAATATGTTGTAGGGAACGGCTAGAGGTGACTGTGTGTAATACTTCGGCAATCGTTGACGACCAAATGGTAGCCAGCTATTTTCCTAAATCTGATGCCACAGAGCTTTAGTTTGATTTTATCTCTAGTCATGACATTAAACTTACATGTTATTAACCAGTACCAATGCTACATGAATAAACCTGATGCCTCTATGTGAAACAAACCTGGTCTGTACTTTCTTGTGACTTAGAACAAACTGTGTGACATTGGTACTGGTTAACAACACGTGACATGTTGGTACTGGTTAATATCATGTAAGTTTAATGTTATGACTGGACTCGAGAATAATTAAACTAAAGCCCTGTGGCATCAGATTTAGGAAAATATTTGTATTTTAGACACGTTAGCTGGCTTTATTATTTTTATGTACACAACCCTTGGCATGTGTTGTTTCATTTGTAAACAAGGGGTTGGGAATATAAAAACAAAAAAACATCAAATTTTGTACCTGATGAAAAACAACAACCCCACACCGTTTTGACGTGTGTATCCATCCAGTCATGGGACGGGGCATAGCTCAGTGGTACAGCGCTCTCTTGATGCGTGGTCGGTCTGGGATCGATCCGCGTCAATGGGACCATTGGGCTATTTCTCATTCTACCCAGTGCACCACGAATGGTATATCAAAGGCCGTGCTATGTGCTGTCCTGTCTGTGGGATGTTGCATATAAAAGATCCCTTACTGCTAATCGAAAAAGAATAGCTCATGAAGTGGCGACAGCGGGTTTCCTATCAATATCTGTGTGGTCCTTAACCATATGTCCGACGCCATGTAACCGTAAATAAAATGTGTTTAGTGTTTCGTTAAATAAAATATTTCTTTCCTTCCATCCAGTCACTGTCTGGAACTTCATTGAGAATGAAAAGAATACCTGTGATAGTTTCAATTTATGTAGTCTAGTTTGGAGATATTTTACAAAGTTAAAGTTTGCTTTGTTTAACGACACACATTTGGGAATTTTTACATACAGTTTTAGTGAGGAAACCTGCTACATTTTTCCATTAGTAGCATGGGATCTTTTATATATGCACCATCCCACAGACAGGATCTATAACAAATATAAGTAATGGTGCATTGGCTAAAAATTACAAATAGCTTAGTGGGCCCACTGACGGGGGGATGGGTTATTAGGTCTAAATTGAATTGATCATGTTCAGTTTTATATACAGCAACACCCAGTTTCAATACATGGCTATGGTAGATAGGAAGTTGTTGTTTTTATGCTTAGAAAATTGCAATTTTCTGGGAGAATGATCCCTCTGGGCAGGAGATTGGGAGACTTGATCAAATACTGTGAGTCTCCCTCAGAATCCAGGAAGGTTGACAGGTCTGTTGATGACCCGAAATGTTTATTGGAATGAGTACAGAGATTAGCAAAATATCGTTCAATACTGTGCAAATGTTAAATATTTTCGTAAGCACTGATCTATGTGACCTGGATCTGAATAAAACGATTGTTTGCACAATCTATATCGTGTGAGAAATTGGAAAGTTTTTTGTATTAAGATAATGAGAATGGTAGGCAGAGGGTGATAGATGGGAAATCTGTATCTATTATCAAAGATATCTATTTAAGATATTCTGTTATATCTTTAATTTTAATTGTACCAATTATGCATTTATTTGCAGATTGAGTTTAAACCACATGACAGTGAAATGGACCCTTCATCTGGTTACCATGGTGGGGTTGATCCATCTGTATTGGAACGTGATGCTGGTTGTCATGCCCACCAAGCTGTGCAGTATGATCAACAAACAAAATATGACTTGGCTATATTTTACTACATTGTAAGTAAAGTGTATATGTTTTACATTAATATGCTACTATTTAATGCAAAACATGAACTCAACTTCAGCTTTGATAACATGTGTTTTCATTGTCATTAGTTAAATTTTGTTTTGTTTAACGACACCACTAGAAGACTTATTAATCATTGGCTATTGGATGTCAAATATTCGGTTTTGCAATTTTTTTTCATTAGTAGCAAGGGATCTTTTATAATCTTGAGCAGAATTGAAGCAACCTCAAACAACTTACTTGCCCACTTGCGAAGTACAAGTGTGTACATGAAATCTGTATGTGTAAATTGCTGGCATAAGCTACTGCATAATATTATGTAATCAGTTTTGTATGTTATGTTTAATTATGTTTTATTACCCCAGCAGGCACTCATAACGGGGAAAATAAAAATCATACATTGGTCTAACGAACAATACTATTGGATAATTTGATGCTTACAAACCAATGACCTTGTCGGTACTAAATATGACATCATCACGATTTGGCAAACGCACACAATGACGTCATGTAGTTTAAAGAGTTTGCATTTACGGCTGTCTGATTTTGGTGTTAAATTTATAACAAAATGTCATTTTAATGCAATTCATTATAGATTTTGTACCAGAATAAAGAGAACTTTTGTTTTTGAAAATTATCTATGAACGTGATTAAATTACAAAGTTATAGAAATACTCAGAACAGTGCGTAAAGTGGCGTATATCGTTTCTATACATGTATGTGCATGTGTGTGTCGAAAACGAAGGCTTTTAGAGAAAAAATTGCTCCGGTAATAAATAGAATAACAAACTCGGCACCAGTTATTATCAAATTTATGTCCCTCATGAAATAATTTTAATTTGTCACTCGCTAAAGCTCATGACAACTGAAAATTATTTCACTCGGGACATAAATTTGATAATAACTGGTAACTCATTTATTATCGTCTATCTATGGATCACTGATTGTAAATTGAAGATTGGTACTTCACAGGAAGAAAACAAAACTGGTTAATTTATTCTAAATGTTTAAATATACAGTGAAATTTCTCTAAACCAGATGCCCACCGGACCATGTAACAAGTCTGGTTTTATGAGGTATCTGGTTTAGAGAGGTTCACTTCTGCACAGATATTTAAAAAGGGACCGTGAAAAATGTCCTGTTTTGAGGGAATTCTGGTTTACAGAGGGTCTGGTTTGAGAGGTTTCACTGTATTAAAAATTCTGAGGTTTTTAACTTGACAAATGCAATATGTTTCTGGTGTTTGTTATAACTTAAAATACATTTTATTTGAAAAAAAAAATGTGCATACCCCAGGAACTAGAGTTGAAATTGAGGCTTAACCATGTACCATGATTGTTCCAGTGTCATTGTTATTTGATTTTTTTTTTTTTTTTTTTCTCTTTCACAATTTAGACCAATAGTCCAGTCTGTAAGATAAAATGAGCAGTTTTTTCCAGTTCGCCTCTCTTTCCATAGAGTTTGGTGTGTATGGCAGTTTCGATTGGCCACTCAGCTTGTCTCAGGTCTTGATGAATTGGACACGCCTGTAAGATGTGTTCTGCTGTTTGGTCTTCCAGGCCACAACTGCAGGTTGGTGTTGCTGCAAGTTTAAACTTTCTGAACATGTGAGCATTCAGTCGGTTGTGGCCTGTCCGGAGTCTCAACAGAGTTACTTGTTCCAAGCGACTGAGAAGGTGGTAATCATCTTGTTCTGTCCTGGGTCTGTTGGCTGCCTTTATCAAGGTTTTCTTCTCTGAGAAGCTAATGTTGTTGCTGGGCTGTACATGATTAGCTCCTAGCTTGGCTAGCCTGTCTGCTTCCTCATTTCCTGGAATCCCACAATGTGCTGGGATCCACTGTAGAGCTACTCGTCTTTCCTTTGCTACCTCTTGCATGGCTTCATTCAGGTGAGGAAGTTTTTCCCCTTGCAAGGCTTGTAGGACTGAGAGAGCATCTGTGAGGAAGACAACTTGTTGACAGTCTTCTTTTGCATCCTTGATCATTGTAGCAGCCTGAATAAGTGCATGGGTTTCTGCATTGTAGTTGGAACTGTGGGTGCCGGTTGGTACTTTTGCAGTTAGGGTATTTCTTGAAGGGAGCTTGATAAATATGCCTGCCCCTCCATTGGCCACAGCATTTGTTGACGAACCATCAGTGTATGCATGGATCCAAGATTCTTCTGGGTACCGGTCACTGATCATAGCCATTGCCAGTGACCGTTTGACCAGGTCGTTTTGGGAGTCTGCTGAAGCCAACTGTGGGACAGACATGCTGATCTGTAGATTGGCTTGTTCATCATTCCATGGTTGTGGAAGATCTGTTGGGCAAAATGGAAGTGTCTTTGGTAACGGGTTAGCTTGGTGTTCTCTAGTAAGTCTTCTGCTTTGGTGGATGAAACTGCTACGTTTGAGACGATTCTTTGTCAGACCATCCATTCTTTGTTTCATTGGATGATTGGGCAGGTACCTGAATTTCTCTGCCTGGATCATGATCTTGGCATCTCTCCTCTCACCAAGGGGTTGTATTGCTGCAGTTTTTTCCATGTCTTTAATGGGTGTAGACTTCATGGATCCCGTTATGATTCGCAGAGCTTGGTTTTGAACCTTGTCTAAAGCTTGCTGGTTGGTCTTTGCAGTGGTTGACCAGGCTGATGAGCCGTATTCAAGATGCGGCCGTACAGTTCCTTGATATACTCTCTTGAGGATTGTCTCATTTGCTCCCCAGCTAGTTCCTGCTAGTTTCCGCATGATGGCTAATTTGCATCTGGCTTTTGTCTCTGCCTTTTGAATATGTGGTTTCCAAGTTTGTTTCTTGTCGAAGGTGACCCCAAGATATGTTACTTCATCTGCATGTTTCAGTGGAGTGTTCCCAATTTTGATTGTTCCTGCTTTTTTCTTTGGTGATAGAGTGAAGAGTGTGGTAGAAGACTTGTCTTTATTGATAGCCACACACCATTTTTCTGACCAGGCTGTCAGGTTGTCTGCTGCTATCCGCATTCTGTAGGTGGCAGTAGTGACATGCTCTTCCTTGCACCACATCACCAAATCATCGGCATAAAGGGCAGCTTGTATTCCATTGGGAAGTTCCTGCACAAGGTCATTGATGAAGATTAAGAAAAGTGTAGGTGATAGGACTCCTCCCTGTGGGACCCCATGTCGCAAAAGTATTTTCTTGCTTTCTTTTCTGTCAACTGTGACCCTTGCTCTACGGTTGTGAAGATATGATCGGATCCACGCAAGCATGTTTCCAGATATGCCGCTTCTCTGTAGCTTGACGATGAGGCCATCCATCCATACTTTGTCAAATGCCTTTTGCAGATCTATCCAGGTGGCTAACACATGTTTTTTTTCTTGGAATGCATCTTCAACTTCTTGAGCAAGATATGCTGTTTGGTCTTCAGTGCTGTGAAACTGTCTGAAGCCTGACTGTTCAGGGGACAGGATGTTCTCAGTTTCCAGATACCATTGTAGGCGTTGGTTGATTATCCTCTCCACTGTCTTAACAACACAACTGGTTAGGCTGATTGGACGGTAGCTTTCAGCTTTTTTTCGGTCTTTTCCTTTCTTGTAAATAGGGATCATAGTAGCCTCTCTCCAGATTTGTGGAAGGACCCCATTTTCCCAACTGTGATTGAAGATCTCCAGTAGTTTGTTGACTGCTGCACTGCCAATGTGAGTTAGCATCTCATTGGTGATCAAGTCTGGGCCTGGTGATTTCCTATTCTTCAATTTCTTTAGAGCTACATGTAACTCATGCAGTGTGATAGGTTGTTGCATGGGTCCTGTTGGAGTGGCGTTTATTGATCTCTCCCTTTGTTCTTTTCTTGCTTCTCTTTGCTGTTCGACAGTTATGTGTATGCTGCTCTGTTCTTCATAATTGTCAGCTAAGCGATTTGCTGCTTGTTTGCCTATAATCATTTCTCCATTATCTTCCAGTGTTATCCTCTGTCCTCTGTTGTCCTCATCATTAAGTTGTCTTGTGAGTCTCCATAGTTTGCTTCCATCTCTCTCCATATTTAGAGCTGCTGTCTTTTCTCTCCAACTTTTTCTTCTTGCCTGTATTTTTGCTTTCGCCTGCTGAAGCTTCAGGTTGTTGTCATGTGAGGGTTGTTCTTCAGCCTTTTTCCTAGATTCAGACATGTCATCCTGTAGTTTTTGAAGGTGGTTAGTCCAGTAGGGTTTGTAGTCTTTTCTAGCACCTCTTGGGATTGTCTGTTCTTTGATTGATATCCAATAGCCGATGATCAATAAATCATTGTGCTCTAGTGGTGTTGTTAAATAAAACAAACTTCTTTTCTTATTTGAAGCTTTATTATGTTTCTGTTTTTCCAGGAAGCGTCGCAGGCCTTGCTTTCAGCTGCCCTAGCGGGATCGCAGATGCCTGGCATACTGGACAAAGCTAATGAGTATATGCTGAGAGCAGAGACGTTAAAACAATCAGGTAAAAGATTGCTCGTTCTGTAGTTCACAAGCTACACCACTAATTTAGAATGTAGGATGATATGATAGGAACCATTTTATCCAGTTCTCCTTGTGACCACAGAGTTTGGTGTGTAGGGGAGTCTCAAAAGGCCTCTCCGACTGTGTCATTCCTTGTAAGATTGGGGAGGCAGGACGTAGCCCAGTGGTAAAGCACTCATCTGATGTGCGGTTGGTCTAGGATCAATCCCCAATGGTGTGCCCATTGGGCTATTTCTCATTCCAGCCAATGCACCACGACTGATATATCAAAGACCATCCTGTCTGTGGGATGTGCCATTCTGTCTGTGGGATGGTGCATATAAAAGATCCCTTGCTACTAATGGAAAAATGTAGCAGGTTTGCTCTCTAAGACAAACTGTCAGAATTATTAAATGTTTAACATCCAATAGCCGATGATTAATATATCGATGTACTCTAGTGGTATCGTTAAACAAATTTTGTTTTCTGTCACCACAGAGCTTGGTATGTAGGGCAATCTCAAAAGGCTACTCTGATTGTTTCCATCCCTGACATCTATAAGATGTACTCCATTGTTTCGTCTTCCAGTCTACAGCAGCCAGTTGGTGAAGGTGCTAGCTTGAACCTTTTGAATATGTCAGCTTTCAGTCTGAGTTATGTGTCCCCTGGCTTTTACATGAAATGAGGTGATGTGGTCTCTATGACAATGTGCATATAGAAATACCTCCTTCTGCTGGTTAGTAAGGGTAGCCTACATACACGTGTGTGCATGTCAACATTGCATTTTTTGTATCACTCCTTGGACCAGGGTGTCAAAATATCCATTGGTTCGACATCAAGTAGCTGTAGTTTGTTAGACAAATATTATTTTTCTTGCCTTGTGTTGCCTTGCCTTGCCGTGTCTCCCCTTTTCTCTCCTCCCGTCTCCACTCAGACCCTCCCCTACCCTACCCTCCCCTCCTCAGAGCAACTTGCATTGGGCTAAAATGGCCCAGCAAACCTATAATTAGGCCTAATTGAAACATGTTTTAAAAAAGTTTTCAATCTTTCAGTATCTGACCCACAGAACCAACCATCTGAAACAGTTATTAAGACGCAGCTACAGGTATGTTTTGGTTGTAGAATGAATCAAAAGTGAAAGTTGCTTCTGCTTAATGACATCGGCTATTGATGTCAAAACATTTGATAATTTTGTTACAGAAAACCTGCTACATTTTCCCATTAGCAGCAAGCGATCTTTTATATGTACTTTCTAACAGACAGGACAGCACATACCACAATGTTTGAAATACCAGTTGTGGGGAATTAGTTGGGATGGGAACAAACTCATTCATTAGAGAACGTCCACTATGAGTCTTCGAAGTTGTGATGCAAGCACCTTAGTCAAGTATTCTCCTGTTTGAGCTCGATCCTACTCCACTAATTAATATTTAAGATATATAACATTATAAAGTTATGCTAATTCTAATTACAATGCACCGATTTGTCTGAAGTTGTATAAGAGTTATGTTTGTGTTTTATAGCTTGACTTTAAACTAACATAAACATTACAAAGTTATGCTAATTCTAATTACAATGCACTGATTTGTCTGAAGTTGTATAAGAGTTATGTTTGTGTTTTATAGCTTGACTTTAAACTAACATAAACATTACAAAGTTATGCTAATTCTAATTACAATGCACTGATTTGTCTGAAGTTGTATAAGAGTTATGTTTGTGTTTTATAGCTTGACTTTAAACTAACATAAACATTACAAAGTTATGCTAATTCTAATTACAATGCACTGATTTGTCTGAAGTTGTATAAGAGTTATGTTTGTGTTTTATAGCTTGACTTTAAACTAACATAAACATTATAAAGTTATGCTAATTCTACAAGGCTCGACCTTAGTGGTAGCCCAGGGTGTTTTGGCTACTAATTTCTCACTTGGGCTACTAGATATCTAAACACGGTAGTCTGTCTACTAGATTTTATTTTTTTGCACATCCAGTTACTAAGCAACCAACAAGATGCTTAAACACCTGAAACAGCATGTTTTAATATACATAAACAATTTCACTTTTTACCTCTCTTAATTGTTTTTTTTTTTTAATTTATGGGGAGACCAATTTTTACTGAGGGCTACCAGATTTCATAACCTGGTTGCCCGGCGGGCTACCACTGAAAATTGTTACGGTCAAGGCCTGTTCTAATTACAATGCACTGATTTGTCTGGAGTTGTTTAAGTGTTTTGTTTGTGTTTTATAGCTTGATCTTAAACTGACCTAGCATGATGTGTAGCACGATGATTGTTACAAAGTTATGCTGATTCTAAATAGCAATGCACTGACTTGGCAGACGTTGTTTAAGAGTTTTGTGTTTTATAGCTGGACCTTAAACTGACATAGCACGATGATTGTTACAAAGTTATGCTGATTCTAAATAGCAATGCACTGACTCGGCAGACATTGTTTAAGAGTTATGTTTGTGTTTTATAGCTGGACCTTAAACTGACATAGCACGATGATTGTTACAAAGTTATGCTGATTCAAAATAGCAATGCACTGACTCGGCAGACATTGTTTAAGAGTTATGTTTGTGTTTTATAGCTTGACCTTAAACTGACATAGCACGATGATTGTTACAAAGTTATGCTGATTCTAAATAGCAATGCACTGACTTGGCAGACGTTGTTTAAGAGTTTTGTGTTTTATAGCTGGACCTTAAACTGACATAGCACGATGATTGTTACAAAGTTATGCTGATTCTAAATAGCAATGCACTGACTCGGCAGACATTGTTTAAGAGTTATGTTTGTGTTTTATAGCTGGACCTTAAACTGACATAGCACGATGATTGTTACAAAGTTATGCTGATTCTAAATAGCAATGCACTGACTCGGCAGACATTGTTTAAGAGTTATGTTTGTGTTTTATAGCTGGACCTTAAACTGACATAGCACGATGATTGTTACAAAGTTATGCTGATTCTAAATAGCAATGCACTGACTCGGCAGATGTTGTTTAAGAGTTTTGTTTGTGTTTTATAGCTTGACCGTAAACTGACATAGTACGATGATTGTTACAAAGTTATGCTGATTCTAAATAGCAATGCACTGACTCGGCAGACGTTGTTTAAGAGTTTTGTTTGTGTTTTATAGCTTGACCTTAAACTGACATAGCACGATGATTGTTACAAAGTTATGCTGATTCTAAATAGCAATGCACTGACTCGGCAGACGTTGTTTAAGAGTTATGTTTGTGTTTTATAGCTGGACCTGGAGCGTGCCCAGTTTCTGTTGCACCAGGCGTTTGACGAGGATGAGAGTAACAACACAGAGGAGGCTGTAGAGCTCTACATGGAGGCTGTCGAACTCTTCCTGAAGATTGTTAGTGCAAACAGATGTTTTTAAAACAACAAAACTATTAGTCTATTCATTTAAGTATGGTCTGTTACTTCTTTTACATTCATCAGGGTATGAAAAAAAAAAATCAACCTCAAACTGTGTGAATCGGCAAAGCCGTTCTCATATAAGTTTGCAGATGTTTTGTTTTTGTTCATACCCAGATGAATGTAAAGAAATAACAGACAATACTTATAATTAAATTTGAATCATTCATGCTAGTAATAACATTAAAACTTCATACTTTATTTTGAATTATATTTGGTCCATAAACAATAATGCCCAATAAGATGACTAGCCCCCATATAAATGACATAATCAGATATGACGTTCTCCGACGACGTAATTTTTACATTAGTTGGTAAATGAACAAATTTGCATTGCTACGTCTGGACCAATGGGATGACTATATGTTGTAATAAATGTCACAGAAATTTAATTATATTATCTCTTTACAAGATAAGATATTATCCAGGGATGATTTTACAATGTTATAAAGGTGTTCAGAAAAAATTATAACCGTACAAATGTTTTTTCTTGACAAAATGTGAGAGAACTTCCACTCAAACTGTGTGTACATCATCATACATAAATTACTGGAATCAGCCCCTGTGAATTTGCAAGTTTGTATGACTAAAAAAAACCCCAGTTTGACAAAGTTTAAGGCATACTGTCACGGATTTAAGAACCTTATTTCTCTAAAAATGGATAATAAATACATATTACATTAATCATTGGAAACCAAATTTAGCTATCACATCACCTTAACTGAACCATGATAGAGTGAAATCCATGTCATCCCTCTCGGCAGTTTTAGTTTTTGAATTATGGACCATTGCCATAATTCAATTATTTTTACGAAATGTCATTAATAAATGGAGTATGGTGGTTATGAAGATGGTTGAATAAAGTACATTTAGGGACAAATCAAATTATTTTTGTTCAGGTAATACTTTGTTAGACCATTAAATAGATCAGTGGTCTGTGACAATATGCCTTTAACAGATAACATGTACATATGAAACATTGTGAAGCTTAATATAATATAATATTCTTTTAATATTTTTTGGTATATGCATTTAATTAAAATATGATGTGGTACATTTCCAGACAAAATTCTTATAAGATACTGTTATAAAACAAATGTACTGTTATAATGATCAGTAACTTGTGAAATATGATGAAATTTTGTTTTTATATTTAGAGGAATAGCTTAATATAATATAATATTCTTTTAATATTTTTTTGTATATGCATTTAATTAAAATATGATGTGGTACATTTCCAGACAAAATTCTTATAAGATACTGTTATAAAACAAATGTACTGTTATAATGATCAGTAACTTGTGAAATATGGTGAAAGTTTGTTTTTATATTTAGAGGAATAGCGCAAGTGATGTCAGTTTACAAGAAAAAGCTACCAAAATGGCTACACAGGGATTAGACCGGTAAGATAACTCTGTACATCTTTGACTTCTAATGTGGCTAAGTTGTTTCAAGCTTCAAATACTCTTCAAATGATATCATGCCATTACATAATATTAATAGGCTTGTCTGTTCTTTCATTAGGATGTCTGCCCATAATAGAAGTGTAACAAATACAAATATATGCTGAATGTGAGGTCACCAATATGAATGTTCATTCATGTTCTATGTAAATACATTTTTAATGTGTAATATGCAAATAAAATAATGAAAAAATTGAACTCTTTGTACTTAGTAGAGCATCTACATGTAATTCATTATTGATAAAAAAATAATATTGGTGCTTAAAATGTTTTCAACAAGGCAGGCAGAGTTTATTATTTTTGTTCAAATATATATTGGCAAAATACTTATTAATGACTTTTTTAGGTGTGAAGTAAAACAAGACAGCGTAATTTTACAAATAGACTAAATTTAAATTTCAAATCAGTAGGACCTATTTATAAACCTGAATAGAATTACTGCTGTTTTGATATGATATATTTAACAAAAGGTACTTTTAATTTCAATCATAATTTAAAACTTGTCAAAATATAGCTAAATTTGAATATGAATGATGTCAGTATTCCATTGACATCACTTTACATCTCCTTACAATAACAATAAACTGGGTACATGACATTTCCGTTTTAAGAACGCTGAAAACATTCCAATGCAAAATTGCTATTGAAATCTTTTTGTTTGAACATTACTAATGCATCTGAATGTGTTTAAAGAAAATCTGACGATTAAATTTTTTACCTTGTAAGAAATATGGATTTCAAGTGGAATTGCAGTAAGATATGTTATATTTATTGTGTACAAAGTCAAAACAAGGGTGCGAAGAGTGATTGTCATCGACCTTAGTTAGATAAATGTTTACATTTATAAAAGTCAAAGTATTAATGAGATTTACTGATTTATTTGTCATTACTCTGTTAGAGCTGAAGTGTTGAAGAAAACCCCTGCAAGATCTCCAGGTCTAGTTCAGAACCAAGACAGAAGGATAATGCCACCTCTGGGGTTCAATGCCTTTGCCGACAATGAGTCAGACAAGGGGAGACCACTCACTTTGAGTTCAGGACACACCATCAGCCGCGGTCAAGGACCAGTAAGTGTTGGTCCCGGTGGATATACCAAAGAAGAGATTGCTGTACTCCGGTAGGTTGGGTAATAACCGAGTTTGAACACACAACCCTACAATTAAATACATATCTATGGCAAAAGCTGATGAAAAACAATTTGAATACAGTCCACAGCAAACAAAGTGCCGTAAAGAATTAAAAACTATCAATCTCCACAGAATTGCCATGGGCAGTTGCAGGGGTTGACACATTAAATTTAAGGTAGTATTGAAGTTATATTATCTGATATTAGATGATTGATGCTTTCTGAGAATAGTAAATGTGTTAGCATTGGCACTGATTTTTGTAAAATAGGTGTTGTATATTAATACACTTTACTGCATGAAACATGGCATGATATCATGTTAGTCGTAATAGCATCACATTATATCCATGAACACAGATGTAAGTAGAAGACGGCCAGGTAACAAAACGCCTAGAAAGACCATCTGTCTTATTTAAGCTGACGTCAATATGGGGAAATTCCAATGCATCTAGCACATTATGCCCATGTGATTGTTACTGGCTACTAAGCCACTAATGTAAACAAACCTATTTATCAAGGCTTGAAATTTCAGTTGCACTATAACATGTATATCATGTATTATGTATGCACAGGCCTCTTTGCGGAAAACAGGACTTATGTTTTTATAAAGAATACTACATGAGTGACCATTAGAAATCATTTGTCTTTCAATGTGTTGTTTTAAAATGTATCTAACAAGTGAAAATGAGTTTGATTCATTTTAAAATGAGATACGAAATTCAATGTAGTATTCTATTTTTACATATCCTAAAAAACCCAAGGTTTGAAACAAATTTTAACGTCTTATTAAACTCAAAGTTATTTACAGCACTAACTTCCCAGACCTCAATGTGAACTAAATTAAGGAGAGTGATTAATTGCTCCCCAAATTTAGAATATAGAGAGCCTTTTAAGATCTTACCATATTGATACCATATTAATTCACATACTAAGGGGAGATAAAAATGACTCCTTGAACTAGTATCAGATGAGTGATGGGAAGCAAACTGATACTGATAGTTCCCCATAACTGGCGAGGTTTGCTTTCCTTTCTGCTGCTGTAGCTGGTGTGTCTCAGTTCTTAAAACACGTCGCAGTTGATGCCTGTTGTAGCCAGACACAAATCAATGGTCTGGACTACTGATCAGTAGGTAGGTATGACAAAGTTTGACGTCACTTTGCGCTGCATATCTGCCACCAGCTTAAATGACTCACTTTTCAACACACATATTACAGCTTCCCAATGAAATACAGTGATATTAAATAGATGTACATACACAGCATTTTATCGTCTTTCCAACATAATATTATAATTATTTAATTTGTAATTCGGTTAAAACTACACCAATAACGATTTTCAAGAGAGCTCTGTCAATGATGTCGCGTAAAAAGTATGAAGTCGCAGCAATTTTTAAAGCTGATAAGGTCACATGATAATTTTGTCTTAACGCGGCATCTGACATCAATGGCTTCTTTTAGAAGTGTTTTGAGGCATTTAAGGCGTGTCATTATAGAGAAAGGTCGATTTTGTCACTGATAACGAAATGTGATATTTTAAATGTACTTTGAAAAACACTGAACTTCAAATGGATTTTGAATATATTTCTATACTTTGGCACATCGAGTTCACATAGTTGTTAAATTGAACCTATTTCTATGTTTTCTTTGAATTTTCAAGTCATTTCACCCTAGCGCATTTGAGTGCAAGGTGTCCTAACTGGGGTTGTCTCAGCAGTTATGGCGGCAGCCATTTTATCAATCCCATAATGCATCGCTTCAAGGTGGCACTGCCTAGTATGTTACATGTGTTTTAGTTTTTAAAAATAAATATTAGGGCCTAAGTTGCTGAAATTGGGTTTTATTATAAGTGACCATGTGTCAAATATCAGAGGTGAATCTAGCCCAAATACATTATGGCTAGCGAGCTCTCACCCACAATTACATTGTTTTGGTTGTTTCTTGCTTGGAAAGTTTCTTCCTGTTTTTTAAAGCTGTCATATCGCCTCACATTAATTAGCATAACTTCATAGAAACACACCTACAGTTTTTATAAAGAATTGTGTGTGACAGTAACACAATTTTAATAGTTAAATAAAAAAAAAATTAAAGATATTTTAGGTAATATTCCGATCAGCACACAGTATACCCTCCCTCACATGCTATATTGTTCTTTTTTAATGTATTTTCCAGGGAAACATGACCCGACCCCCACCCCCACCACAACACACACACACACAAAAAAACCTTTGCTAGCCACGGTCTAGACCTCTACACAATTTCTTGCACAGGCGCCTGTTTTACAAAATATTTCGTTTCAGTGCTTCAAATTAATTTTATATGTACATTAAATTGTATTATAAACATGCTAAATTGCAAATTTTGCTATAATAACAGCAAAAATAATTTATTCAAAAACCATCGACATCGAACTGTAACATAAGTATTTGTATAAACATGTTGGTATTGCATGTCGATTTTTTCAAGATAGGTTGGGCCTAAATGTCCAACATGTTAGAATGAAGACATTGTTGTACACGATTGTAAGCATAACTGGCAGGCAAATCAAAACATAAATAAAACAAAAACAAACAAATAGCCCAATCCACCCCCCCAAAAAACCCCCCACAACAACAACAACCCAACAAACACCCCCCTCCCCCAGTAACAACACCAACCCCATCCCAAAATAAAATACAAAATACACCTCCCCCTTCGGCAAACACACACACGCCCCCCCAAAAAAAAGAACAAGAAAAAGAGAACAAAAACAAACATATAACCCAGACGAACACGCACATTTTCTATCTATATTTACAGTAGAATGCAATAATCACATTTGTATTATTATTATTAATTAATTAATTGATTAATTTAATCATTTAAAAAAATCAGCCTTTTATGTTTTGCCAGTATATTTTTATTATTACTCAGCTTAAATCAAGACCTCCCCCCCAACAAGAAGACACGTCACCCCCCAACAACATTAATTTTTCTTCGAAATATTTTCACTATCATTAATCACATTTGTATTATTATCATTTAAAAAAATATATTTTTCATCCTTTTATTTTTTATTTTTTCAAATGTATTTTTTGTTACTCATCTTAAATCAAGAACTCCCCCACCAAAAAAACAAACCCCACCACCACCACACCCAAAAGACCCGTCACCCCCTCCCCCCACCACCAACTTTATTTTTCTTCAAAATATTTTCACTATCATTAAACAGACTGTTTTACCCTATTGTGTTACAGTGGACTAGTCCCTGTCACTAGCTTTCGTCACGTGCTCATTCAAACGCCCATACCGGCCTCGGTGGCGTCGTGGCAGGCCATCGGTCTACAGGCTGGTAGGTACTGGGTTCGGATCCCAGTCGAGGCATGGGATTTTTAATCCAGATACCGACTCCAAACCCTGAGTGAGTGCTTCGCAAGGCTCAATGGGTAGGTGTAAACCACTTGCACCGACCAGTGATCCATAACTGGTTCAACAAAGGCCATGGTTTGTGCTATCCTGCCTGTGGGAAGCGCAAATAAAAGATCCCTTGCTGACAATCGGAAGAGTAGCCCATGTAGCGGCGACAGCGGGTTTCCTCTCAAAATGTGTGTGGTCCTGAACCATATGTCTGACGCCATATAACCATAAATAAAATGTGTTGAGTGCGTCGTTAAATAAAACATTTTTTTCTTTCTTTCTTTAAAACATGTCACAACTGATGTCTGTTTTAGCCAGACATTAATCCTCTCTGCTGCTGTAGCTGGTATATTTCACTCTTTTAAACATGTCACAATTGATGTCTGTTTTAGCCAGACATTAATCAATGGTTTGGATTACTGATCATCAGGTTTGTGCTTGTATTGCAGAGCAACGTCTTACATCAATGGAAGAGAGTATGTTCCTTTCATGGAAGTGGATTTGAAAGAGAAGTTTGCATTTCCTGTGGCATTTAGGTAACCTGCTAAGACTTAGTGAACAGTTCTTATAATATTTCTGGAAAGTCTTTTTGAGTTTTGTGAACAAATCACAATCTCATGTAGATTCAGATAAATTGTTGGTCTAAAAACTAAATTTTTTAAGGAATATTGTTTTACTTTTTGAAAATAAAATAAAAAAATTTAAAAACGCATTCTTCTGTCAATTCATGGAGGGAGTTGCCCATTCTGAAAAATAAAAAAATGCTCTTCTTAGTTCACAAATAACCTTGTCTACAGGGGCAGGTGGGATGTAGCCCAGTGGTAAAACACTCGCTCAATGTGCGTTCGTTCTGAGATCAATCCCTGTCGGTGGGCCCATTATGCTATTTCTCGCTCCAGCCAGTGCACCACAACCGGTATATCAAAGGTCATGGTATGTGCTATCCTGTCTATAGGATGATGCATATAAAAGATCCCTTGCTGCTAATCGAAAAAGAGTAGCCCATTAAGTGGCGACAGCGGGTTTCCTCCCTCAATATCTGTGTGGTCCTTAACCATATGTCCGGTGCTATATAACCGTAAATAAAATGTGTTGAGTGTGTTGTTAAATAAACCATTTCCTTCCTTCTTTCCATGTCCACAGGGCTTCTAGAATTTTCGAAAAATCACCTAGCCATGGGACCAGTGATTTTCAAAATCCACTAGCCATGGTTAAAAATTTACTAGCCGTACTCTAGCTGGAAAATCCCATATTATATATAAAACTGTAGCCTGATTCTTTATTTCATATTCCCAGCCCCTTGATTACTTCAAGCTAGGACCATCCCAGCACTGATCTTGACCAGTTTGCATAGTTTTGAATTTATTACTTATTTCATGTTCATTAAGATCTTATTTAGTTGTTATTTACTACATTGATTATTACTTCAGAAATCATCACTTTGTATTAAACAATATTAATTCTGTGTTTATATGAGGATGGTCATGGTCATAGGTCATAGGTGCACATTCAGAACAAGCTGTTGTAGTACACACCTGTTGTGGGTGCAGGTGTCGACTTTTGCCGGCTCCTCTATCCAGAACAGGAAATGGTTGGGAGTGGGGGTGGGGGGTGGGGTTGCAGAAGGTATCACCCTCACTGGTATGTGCAAGATGGCACAAGCAGTCAGACCAGGGTCAGTAGCGAGAACAAGGATAGGTGAACAGGTTGATGCCATTATGTGGACCACTTTGAACTTGAGACATTTTGTTATCTACAGCTGAAGTTTTTTTTGAAGCATATTGCTAACCTATAGCATTGCTAACAAAGTAACTTGTATTTCAGTGATAAGGATGGCAAACTGGCCTTGTCTCCCAAACAGAAAAAAAACTTTGCAAAGTGGGTGCGACCAGCCGATTATTCTGATGACCCAAAGATGATCCTCGCCATTTCTCCTTTCAGCATCAGACAGGTACATAGAATGTAACAGGTTATTGGCAGAGGTTATCAGTGGTAGATCTAAAGGGGTCCACAGGGCCCCACCCTAAAGTGTGTATTTTTATGTTATTTTTCATTTTTACATTGGAGAATCCCGAATGCCTTAGGGAATGTTTGTAGCCTTTGGCCACATGTCATTGGGCCCCACCACTGATTATTGGCTTCATCCTGTGATTGTATGAATGGGGAATTCAACAATGCTCACTCTAGTGAAATTTCCCATGTCTCGTGTCTGTCTTGTCTGTCTGTCTGTCTTGTCTGTCTTGTCTCCTGTCTGTCTTGTCTGTCTTGTCTCATGTCTGTCTTGTCCTGTCTGTCTGTCTGTCTGTCTGTCTGTCTGTCTGTCTGTCTTGTCTGTCTGTCTTTCTGTCTTGTCTGTCTGTCTTGTCTGTCTGTCTGTCTGTCTTGTCTGTCTGTGTCTGTTTGTCTGTCTGTGTGCCATATATAGTTTCCCAGACTTTTGTTTCACAATGCCTCAAGATATTGAGCTGGCCTCATTCCACGAAATGATCATAGCACTGCTATTGTAAATATTTACTATCGCGACCGTAACTTTTTGCTATGATCGCCAGACTATTCCATGAAGCCGTATAGCTCACTGTCATTGTAAATTATGGTGAAAATTTACAACTGGTACGAGGCAATTGTAAGACTCTAATGTAGGTGATAAATGGCAGTTAGTTGATGATTTCCTAAGACAGGGACAGACTCATTTGGGTTAAAATGGATCTAATATGTACATGATACCTTTTAGGAAAGTCGGCGGTTGATGGAAAACATTTTAAACCATGCAACCTTCATTCTAAAATATGGGAGATAATTCTAATGAATTATGCATTTGGCAATTACGCTTTGTAAATAAACTGGTGAGGTTACTTTGTACTTTTTCGATACCAACAAATACATCTGAAATATTCTGAATAGTGGCCAACATATTATTTAATTTCTTTGCACAAAAGATTTTAATCGTTAAAGGGGTACTAAAAACTATCATAAGGTTGATTTATGGAATGGTTGTACAGAGAACTTAAGAGTCTTTCTAAAGTACACACAGAACTTAAAAAGTATAAAGTTACAGAATACACAAAACTTAAAACATCCCTGCAGAATACACACATAACTTTAAAAAAAAGTATTTCCTGAGTACATCAGACCTTAAACAAATTTTGCAGGGTACACACAGAATTTAATAACTGTCTAAACTACACACAGAACTTTTAAAAAGTCCATGATTCTCTGGGTAGTGCTTCAAAGGAGCTTCAATTGTGTAAATGTAGATATATTTGGCTTTAAAATACTCCAGTTTAATGTTTAAAGGGACATACCCTAGTTTTTAAACATTAGAGCCCTTTTTTAATAACTGTAAGCATACTTTACTTAGATGTTAATGGTTAGTGTTTTTGGTCATCCTGGTGTACACAAAAATGCATTTCTTATATTTTTAAAAATGCAAGTACGTCTGAGAAGTAACAGTTATGGAGTCGAGTTTTGGTCTATTTTTAGAGGGTATTTCACCATTTCAAAGTCACATGTTTTACTCAATTGTAACTTTATCCAAATGTGTTACAGGTTTGTAAACTAACTAAACTGAGTGTTAATTTTCACGGGTTGAAACTAGGGTATGTCCCTTCAAGTGATTGATTTGTACCAAAACCGAAAGGAAAAAAGTCCAATAAATATAACAAACTTCACTTAAAAAATAAAAAAAATAAAAAATGAAACTTCTGGTGGATGTCAGTTTATACGAACACATGAAACTGCTCGTATTTATTTTCCATTCACCCGTTGAGCATAATCATGTTTTATTACCCATATGGTCTCCAATAAACGGTTACATAGATGGTGTATTTTCCCCACGCTACATGTATCTTTATTTCCTGAGTCATAACAATACCTTGAAAACTGTTATAGCACGTTACTGACGTCACAAATCGCCTTTGCATCTGCAGACTTGAAGGTTTCTGAAATTGACATCATCCCATGTAATTGACATGGCTTAATGTTATTAACGCTGATTGTGAAGCAATTACAATCATATTTAACATTTGTTCAGAATCATAGTTTGTGGATAATAAATAAATTATAACAATCACTAGAATGTCATATAAAATTTATGAAACTCGTTTTAGAATTGTTTTACACCACTTGCTTTCGCTCGGGAATAAAATAATTCCCAAACTCGTTTGATAAATTCTGTATAGCACTCTCGTTCAAACAATAATCTATCTTTATTGTAGATCACATATTCTATTAATTTCTGATTAAAGAATGTTTGTATTTCAGACTATTGTATCAGACTGCAGTTTTGTAGCATCACTAGCCATCAGTGCACAGTATGAAAGGAGATTCAAGAAGAAATTAATTACCAGGTCTGTTCAATGTTAAGTGGATTTGTAGTTTTAAAACCTAGCTAAATGCAGACAGTCAAACCTCATCACTTAAGGTAGTACTAAACCAAATAACATCCAGCTGGGTCAAAGTTCAAGGTTCACCTAACTTTTGATAGAGCAGTTAATATCACAAGTCATGCCATTGGTGATAAATGTGAGTGTTTGTTGTGATAACATCTTGTTTCATCTGGCCATTGGTGATAAATGTGAGTGTTTGATGTGATAACATCTTGTTTCATCTGGCCATTGGTGATAAATGTGAGTGTTTGTTGTGATAACATCTTGTTTCATCTGGCCATTGGTGATAAATGTGAGTGTTTGATGTGATAACATCTTGTTTCATCTGGCCATTGGTGATAAATGTGAGTGTTTGTTGTGGTTTCATCTGGCCATTGGTGATAAATGTGAGTGTTTGATGTGATAACATCTTGTTTCATCTGGCCATTGGTGATAAATGTGAGTGTTTGATGTGATAACATCTTGTTTCATCTGGCCATTGGTGATAAATGTGAGTGTTTGTTGTGATAACATCTTGTTTCATCTGGCCATTGGTGATAAATGTGAGTGTTTGATGTGATAACATCTTGTTTCATCTGGCCATTGGTGATAAATGTGAGTGTTTGATGTGATAACATCTTGTTTCATCTGGCCATTGGTGATAAATGTGAGTGTTTGATGTGATAACATCTTGTTTCATCTGGCCATTGGTGATAAATGTGAGTGTTTGATGTGATAACATCTTGTTTCATCTGGCCATTGGTGATAAATGTGAGTGTTTGTTGTGATAACATCTTGTTTCATCTGGCCATTGGTGATAAATGTGAGTGTTTGATGTGATAACATCTTGTTTCATCTGGCCATTGGTGATAAATGTGAGTGTTTGATGTGATAACATCTTGTTTCATCTGGCCATTGGTGATAAATGTGAGTGTTTGATGTGATAACATCTTGTTTCATCTGGCCATTGGTGATAAATGTGATGTTTGATGTGATAACATGTTTCATCTGGCCATTGGTGATAAATGTGAGTGTTTGATGTGATAACATCTTGTTTCATCTGGCCATTGGTGATAAATGTGAGTGTTTGATGTGATAACATCTTGTTTCATCTGGCCATTGGTGATAAATGTGAGTGTTTGATGTGATAACATCTTGTTTCATCTGGCCATTGGTGATAAATGTGAGTGTTTGATGTGATAACATCTTGTTTCATCTGGCCATTGGTGATAAATGTGAGTGTTTGATGTGATAACATCTTGTTTCATCTGGCCATTGGTGATAAATGTGAGTGTTTGATGTGATAACATCTTGTTTCATCTGGCCATTGGTGATAAATGTGAGTGTTTGATGTGATAACATCTTGTTTCATCTGGCCATTGGTGATAAATGTGAGTGTTTGATGTGATAACATCTTGTTTCATCTGGCCATTGGTGATAAATGTGAGTGTTTGATGTGATAACATCTTGTTTCATCTGGCCATTGGTGATAAATGTGAGTGTTTGATGTGATAACATCTTGTTTCATCTGGCCATTGGTGATAAATGTGAGTGTTTGATGTGATAACATCTTGTTTCATCTGGCCATTGGTGATAAATGTGAGTGTTTGATGTGATAACATCTTGTTTCATCTGGCCATTGGTGATAAATGTGAGTGTTTGATGTGATAACATCTTGTTTCATCTGGCCATTGGTGATAAATGTGAGTGTTTGATGTGATAACATCTTGTTTCATCTGGCCATTGGTGATAAATGTGAGTGTTTGATGTGATAACATCTTGTTTCATCTGGCCATTGGTGATAAATGTGAGTGTTTGATGTGATAACATCTTGTTTCATCTGGCCATTGGTGATAAATGTGAGTGTTTGATGTGATAACATCTTGTTTCATCTGGCCATTGGTGATAAATGTGAGTGTTTGATGTGATAACATCTTGTTTCATCTGGCCATTGGTGATAAATGTGAGTGTTTGATGTGATAACATCTTGTTTCATCTGGCCATTGGTGATAAATGTGAGTGTTTGATGTGATAACATCTTGTTTCATCTGGCCATTGGTGATAAATGTGAGTGTTTGATGTGATAACATCTTGTTTCATCTGGCCATTGGTGATAAATGTGAGTGTTTGATGTGATAACATCTTGTTTCATCTGGCCATTGGTGATAAATGTGAGTGTTTGATGTGATAACATCTTGTTTCATCTGGCCATTGGTGATAAATGTGAGTGTTTGATGTGATAACATCTTGTTTCATCTGGCCATTGGTGATAAATGTGAGTGTTTGATGTGATAACATCTTGTTTCATCTGGCCATTGGTGATAAATGTGAGTGTTTGATGTGATAACATCTTGTTTCATCTGGCCATTGGTGATAAATGTGAGTGTTTGATGTGATAACATCTTGTTTCATCTGGCCATTGGTGATAAATGTGAGTGTTTGATGTGATAACATCTTGTTTCATCTGGCCATTGGTGATAAATGTGAGTGTTTGATGTGATAACATCTTGTTTCATCTGGCCATTGGTGATAAATGTGAGTGTTTGATGTGATAACATCTTGTTTCATCTGGCCATTGGTGATAAATGTGAGTGTTTGATGTGATAACATCTTGTTTCATCTGGCCATTGGTGATAAATGTGAGTGTTTGATGTGATAACATCTTGTTTCATCTGGCCATTGGTGATAAATGTGAGTGTTTGATGTGATAACATCTTGTTTCATCTGGCCATTGGTGATAAATGTGAGTGTTTGATGTGATAACATCTTGTTTCATCTGGCCATTGGTGATAAATGTGAGTGTTTGATGTGATAACATCTTGTTTCATCTGGCCATTGGTGATAAATGTGAGTGTTTGATGTGATAACATCTTGTTTCATCTGGCCATTGGTGATAAATGTGAGTGTTTGATGTGATAACATCTTGTTTCATCTGGCCATTGGTGATAAATGTGAGTGTTTGATGTGATAACATCTTGTTTCATCTGGCCATTGGTGATAAATGTGAGTGTTTGATGTGATAACATCTTGTTTCATCTGGCCATTGGTGATAAATGTGAGTGTTTGATGTGATAACATCTTGTTTCATCTGGCCATTGGTGATAAATGTGAGTGTTTGATGTGATAACATCTTGTTTCATCTGGCCATTGGTGATAAATGTGAGTGTTTGATGTGATAACATCTTGTTTCATCTGGCCATTGGTGATAAATGTGAGTGTTTGATGTGATAACATCTTGTTTCATCTGGCCATTGGTGATAAATGTGAGTGTTTGATGTGATAACATCTTGTTTCATCTGGCCATTGGTGATAAATGTGAGTGTTTGATGTGATAACATCTTGTTTCATCTGGCCATTGGTGATAAATGTGAGTGTTTGATGTGATAACATCTTGTTTCATCTGGCCATTGGTGATAAATGTGAGTGTTTGATGTGATAACATCTTGTTTCATCTGGCCATTGGTGATAAATGTGAGTGTTTGATGTGATAACATCTTGTTTCATCTGGCCATTGGTGATAAATGTGAGTGTTTGATGTGATAACATCTTGTTTCATCTGGCCATTGGTGATAAATGTGAGTGTTTGATGTGATAACATCTTGTTTCATCTGGCCATTGGTGATAAATGTGAGTGTTTGATGTGATAACATCTTGTTTCATCTGGCCATTGGTGATAAATGTGAGTGTTTGATGTGATAACATCTTGTTTCATCTGGCCATTGGTGATAAATGTGAGTGTTTGATGTGATAACATCTTGTTTCATCTGGCCATTGGTGATAAATGTGAGTGTTTGATGTGATAACATCTTGTTTCATCTGGCCATTGGTGATAAATGTGAGTGTTTGATGTGATAACATCTTGTTTCATCTGGCCATTGGTGATAAATGTGAGTGTTTGATGTGATAACATCTTGTTTCATCTGGCCATTGGTGATAAATGTGAGTGTTTGATGTGATAACATCTTGTTTCATCTGGCCATTGGTGATAAATGTGAGTGTTTGATGTGATAACATCTTGTTTCATCTGGCCATTGGTGATAAATGTGAGTGTTTGATGTGATAACATCTTGTTTCATCTGGCCATTGGTGATAAATGTGAGTGTTTGATGTGATAACATCTTGTTTCATCTGGCCATTGGTGATAAATGTGAGTGTTTGATGTGATAACATCTTGTTTCATCTGGCCATTGGTGATAAATGTGAGTGTTTGATGTGATAACATCTTGTTTCATCTGGCCATTGGTGATAAATGTGAGTGTTTGATGTGATAACATCTTGTTTCATCTGGCCATTGGTGATAAATGTGAGTGTTTGATGTGATAACATCTTGTTTCATCTGGCCATTGGTGATAAATGTGAGTGTTTGATGTGATAACATCTTGTTTCATCTGGCCATTGGTGATAAATGTGAGTGTTTGATGTGATAACATCTTGTTTCATCTGGCCATTGGTGATAAATGTGAGTGTTTGATGTGATAACATCTTGTTTCATCTGGCCATTGGTGATAAATGTGAGTGTTTGATGTGATAACATCTTGTTTCATCTGGCCATTGGTGATAAATGTGAGTGTTTGATGTGATAACATCTTGTTTCATCTGGCCATTGGTGATAAATGTGAGTGTTTGATGTGATAACATCTTGTTTCATCTGGCCATTGGTGATAAATGTGAGTGTTTGATGTGATAACATCTTGTTTCATCTGGCCATTGGTGATAAATGTGAGTGTTTGATGTGATAACATCTTGTTTCATCTGGCCATTGGTGATAAATGTGAGTGTTTGATGTGATAACATCTTGTTTCATCTGGCCATTGGTGATAAATGTGAGTGTTTGATGTGATAACATCTTGTTTCATCTGGCCATTGGTGATAAATGTGAGTGTTTGATGTGATAACATCTTGTTTCATCTGGCCATTGGTGATAAATGTGAGTGTTTGATGTGATAACATCTTGTTTCATCTGGCCATTGGTGATAAATGTGAGTGTTTGATGTGATAACATCTTGTTTCATCTGGCCATTGGTGATAAATGTGAGTGTTTGATGTGATAACATCTTGTTTCATCTGGCCATTGGTGATAAATGTGAGTGTTTGATGTGATAACATCTTGTTTCATCTGGCCATTGGTGATAAATGTGAGTGTTTGATGTGATAACATCTTGTTTCATCTGGCCATTGGTGATAAATGTGAGTGTTTGATGTGATAACATCTTGTTTCATCTGGCCATTGGTGATAAATGTGAGTGTTTGATGTGATAACATCTTGTTTCATCTGGCCATTGGTGATAAATGTGAGTGTTTGATGTGATAACATCTTGTTTCATCTGGCCATTGGTGATAAATGTGAGTGTTTGATGTGATAACATCTTGTTTCATCTGGCCATTGGTGATAAATGTGAGTGTTTGATGTGATAACATCTTGTTTCATCTGGCCATTGGTGATAAATGTGAGTGTTTGATGTGATAACATCTTGTTTCATCTGGCCATTGGTGATAAATGTGAGTGTTTGATGTGATAACATCTTGTTTCATCTGGCCATTGGTGATAAATGTGAGTGTTTGATGTGATAACATCTTGTTTCATCTGGCCATTGGTGATAAATGTGAGTGTTTGATGTGGTGATAACATCTTGTTTCATCTGGCCATTGGTGATAAATGTGAGTGTTTGATGTGATAACATCTTGTTTCATCTGGCCATTGGTGATAAATGTGAGTGTTTGATGTGATAACATCTTGTTTCATCTGGCCATTGGTGATAAATGTGAGTGTTTGATGTGATAACATCTTGTTTCATCTGGCCATTGGTGATAAATGTGAGTGTTTGATGTGATAACATCTTGTTTCATCTGGCCATTGGTGATAAATGTGAGTGTTTGATGTGTGATAACATCTTGTTTCATCTGGCCATTGGTGATAAATGTGAGTGTTTGATGTGATAACATCTTGTTTCATCTGGCCATTGGTGATAAATGTGAGTGTTTGATGTGATAACATCTTGTTTCATCTGGCCATTGGTGATAAATGTGAGTGTTTGATGTGATAACATCTTGTTTCATCTGGCCATTGGTGATAAATGTGAGTGTTTGATGTGATAACATCTTGTTTCATCTGGCCATTGGTGATAAATGTGAGTGTTTGATGTGATAACATCTTGTTTCATCTGGCCATTGGTGATAAATGTGAGTGTTTGATGTGATAACATCTTGTTTCATCTGGCCATTGGTGATAAATGTGAGTGTTTGATGTGATAACATCTTGTTTCATCTGGCCATTGGTGATAAATGTGAGTGTTTGATGTGATAACATCTTGTTTCATCTGGCCATTGGTGATAAATGTGAGTGTTTGATGTGATAACATCTTGTTTCATCTGGCCATTGGTGATAAATGTGAGTGTTTGATGTGATAACATCTTGTTTCATCTGGCCATTGGTGATAAATGTGAGTGTTTGATGTGATAACATCTTGTTTCATCTGGCCATTGGTGATAAATGTGAGTGTTTGATGTGATAACATCTTGTTTCATCTGGCCATTGGTGATAAATGTGAGTGTTTGATGTGATAACATCTTGTTTCATCTGGCCATTGGTGATAAATGTGAGTGTTTGTTGTGATAACATCTTGTTTCATCTGGCCATTGGTGATAAATGTGAGTGTTTGATGTGATAACATCTTGTTTCATCTGGCCATTGGTGATAAATGTGAGTGTTTGTTGTGATAACATCTTGTTTCATCTGGCCATTGGTGATAAATGTGAGTGTTTGATGTGATAACATCTTGTTTCATCTGGCCATTGGTGATAAATGTGAGTGTTTGATGTGATAACATCTTGTTTCATCTGGCCATTGGTGATAAATGTGAGTGTTTGATGTGATAACATCTTGTTTCATCTGGCCATTGGTGATAAATGTGAGTGTTTGATGTGATAACATCTTGTTTCATCTGGCCATTGGTGATAAATGTGAGTGTTTGATGTGATAACATCTTGTTTCATCTGGCCATTGGTGATAAATGTGAGTGTTTGATGTGATAACATCTTGTTTCATCTGGCCATTGGTGATAAATGTGAGTGTTTGTTGTGATAACATCTTGTTTCATCTGGCCATTGGTGATAAATGTGAGTGTTTGTGAGTGTGATAACATCTTGTTTCATCTGGCCATTGGTGATAAATGTGAGTGTTTGATGTGATAACATCTTGTTTCATCTGGCCATTGGTGATAAATGTGAGTGTTTGATGTGATAACATCTTGTTTCATCTGGCCATTGGTGATAAATGTGAGTGTTTGTTGTGATAACATCTTGTTTCATCTGGCCATTGGTGATAAATGTGAGTGTTTGTTGTGATAACATCTTGTTTCATCTGGCCATTGGTGATAAATGTGAGTGTTTGATGTGATAACATCTTGTTTCATCTGGCCATTGGTGATAAATGTGAGTGTTTGATGTGATAACATCTTGTTTCATCTGGCCATTGGTGATAAATGTGAGTGTTTGATGTGATAACATCTTGTTTCATCTGGCCATTGGTGATAAATGTGAGTGTTTGATGTGATAACATCTTGTTTCATCTGGCCATTGGTGATAAATGTGAGTGTTTGATGTGATAACATCTTGTTTCATCTGGCCATTGGTGATAAATGTGAGTGTTTGATGTGATAACATCTTGTTTCATCTGGCCATTGGTGATAAATGTGAGTGTTTGATGTGATAACATGTTGTTTCATCTGGCCATTGGTGATAAATGTGAGTGTTTGATGTGATAACATCTTGTTTCATCTGGCCATTGGTGATAAATGTGAGTGTTTGTTGTGATAACATCTTGTTTCATCTGGCCAGTAAATTCTTGTAATTTAATTTGAACTAGTGTTTGAAACATGTGCGGGGTCCTAATAAAAATAGTGTGACAATTTTTGGGTGGAACTAGAGTAGTCATAGATGCTACCCATTATCTCTGAAATGAGCATCTTGACCCTCAATTGTATCTGATTCACTTTAAGGGATAGGGGTGGTAGTATTTATGTCTGTGGTGGATATGTTAATTGATATGCTACATGTAGGAATTTTAGCCACATACATGTATGTTACTATTGTCGTCTATGGGATTTGATTTGGTGGTATACACCCTATAAAGGAGCTATCAATCTAGCTGTCTCATCCCTCCCATAAGACTAGTTCAAGAAAAGTAATTTGTAGCTCCCCTTAAGATGTGAATTTAAAAAAACCCTGCAAAAAGATTAAATATCAGTGATCAATATGGTAACATCTTAAATGGCTCCCAATAATTTAAGTTTTGAGAACAGTGAATCACTCCCCACATTTTAAAAGTATTTTTTGTGGTAAGGTCTGATACCATACAGATAAATCATTCAGGCAGAGCATAAATATGGAATACAAATACAAATATTTTGATCACTCTTATGTCCTATCATAGATGCAACTTAAACTTAAGGAGTAGGAGGGAAATCAAGTGGAGTGGAGACTAAAAAAGCCCTGGTCTTCTAGAAAATGACAAACTCTGAAAATAACAATATCGAATATGCAACTTTCCACTCCCCTACCATTCTCCTGGCTAAATCCAGTGCGAGATTTATCACTCTTACAGTTTTCAAATGTGATTGTCTTTAAGATGTCATTTATCAAAGGGTTGCCTATTATAATAAAAGTATGAAGCAAAATGCTGTCACTGGTTGGGGCGAGTACAATATACAAAAGCTACTCTGAACTCATATTGTTTCATTTTGTCTTACTTCCAAAGTAGGTTTGAAGCATGTTAGATCTAGGCTATTCAACCCCTGCAATTAAGAAAATGTCCACAGAAAAAAAATGCCATTGAAAAAACCCTAAATATAGTCCCAAGGCAAAAAGGTGTCATGGGGAATTAAAACTCCATGGCATTGCAATATATTTTAATGTTTTGAGAAAAACAGATATATTGACTTTAACAAGAGTTCCATTCAGTACTGAGATATGCATACACAGACACAAACACACATACATACCAGTTTTATATTTTGAATAAATAGTTTAAACACTATGCTGGTAACACTGATTTCAAATTGTTCAGTTTCATTTAGTACTGAGATACACAGACACAAACTCACATACATACCAGTTTCATATCAAATAAATAGTTCAAATGCTATACTAGTAACACTGATATCAAATTATTCAGGTTTCCAGCTTTATATCTTTAAATTATTATGAAATTGATAAAAAAATTAAAACAACATCCCATCTTTTTTATTATGTTAATGTTACTGTTAACAGATTTAGGTTGCAGACACTAAAATTTAGGACTGTTTGTTTCCACAGCATTATATTCCCCCAGAATCGTCTTGGTGAGCCAGTGTATAACCCATGTGGCAAGTACATGGTTAAGCTGAACATAAATGGTGTACCTAGAAAGGTTGGTATAAAAGGCATTGCATGATTCTTTGTGTCTCTTGAAAAAAAAAAAAAATTCATATATGAATATGTGTTGATTTTAATCGAATGAATGAAAAGATTAGACATCCGGGGCAAAATCTAAAATTTATAATCCATCCCAACCTCCTACAAAAATGTTTTTGTAAATAATTTCAGTTTGGTTTTACGTAAAAAGAAAAGTAAAAGTGTTTTGGAAATAACAGAAATATACTATTTTTGTGCACAATTTAGAAAACAGTCTGCTCAAAAATAAATAACTTGTAGTAAATTCCATAGTATAAAAAAATGTATTCTCCGTGGGATGGACTGTAGTTAAAAATTATTACCAGTGATGGTAAAAATTAAGAAGACATAACAGTGAGATAGTGTAGAATCTGAATTAAAATACCATTGTTATGATTATGTTAGACATGTTATAAGTGCAGATGTATTATTAAACATTTCTTTTTTTAAAAATTAAAATAATACATTAAAAAATTACGCATTTGGTTCATTAATGCCTATAGTACATAGAAACATACCACCAAGATTGTTACTCTATTGCAATTGAATGGAAATATTCTATTTATTTGCTTAAATTTTATTATTGAAAGTAGTGTAGTATTTAATAACAAAATAATTATTATGGTGTTTTGTGGCATCTATTCTTGCACAAAATAAACTGCAAAAAGTGAATCAAAAGCAATATATATGCAAAGTATTTTTATTATATATTATAAGTAACCTTTTTGCTCAATAATTTATGGTAAATGTCTGAAATATTTAAAATTATTTAAATACATTCATTGCATATTCAACAAAAGTGATTTAATTAAATTCTTATATTTCACAATTATGATATTTTGAAACGGATAATTTTAGCAGTCTGTTTTTTAAAATTCTGTTCACTTTATGAACTTCTGTGAATACTTTGAAGGTTGTGATTGATGACATGCTACCTCAGAGCAAGTATGGAGAGAAGCTGTGTTCATTCTCTAACAACAAGAATGAACTGTGGGTGTCCCTGATGGAGAAAGCGTACATGAAAGTGATGGGAGGATACGACTTCCCAGGATCAAACTCGGTCAGTCCTCACTGAAGTACAAAATAAAAACATAAAGATTAATAGAGTAAAACCTTTCAAAATGTTTTCTATGTAAACCAAGATTCCCTCAAAATCAGACACTTCTCATAGACCCTGTTTAATATCAGTACAGAACAGAACCTCTCTATAATGATACCCTTTAAAACTGGACTTTTTTAATCCTGTGGATGTCTGGTTTTGAGGGGTTTCAATGTATTAACAAGTTTCACTTACAGTCAGTGAAGCTAGTATCTGAGTTATATACCTTTTCTGTTTTGAGTAAAATACTTTTGAAACTACTACAGACATCAAGGAAGATTAAAAACACATTGGATTTGCAAAATTGTTAATTCAAGCAATGAATTGATAATAATATGTAAATAATGGTATTAAAGATATGTCCTGTAATAATACCTAGGATCAGTGACTTTAAGCCAAGATTAAAGTCAGCTCTTACTCTTTTTTTCTCTCTCCGTTGGCAGAATCCTTTGTTTGAAAGAAAGAATATTTTGGTTTCTTAAATGGTGAAATTATCATTTTAAATTCAAGATTCAGTTCAAATTTAAAAAAAAGAAAAGAAAAAGAAAGGAAAAAGATGTGCAATAAAATGGTTCATTTCAGTAATTTTTCTTATTATATAGGATTGCAGGATAAAGAAAATAACTAGCTACTGTGTTAAAGGGACACGCCCTAGTTACGGCTAGTTGTGAACCATTACGGCGTTGTTTTTCGCTATTAAACCCATTTTTACACAAATAAAATTGCACTTTACTTACATTTTATTATTTAGAATACACATTTCCATTCACCTGAAGTGCTTTTTGGTAATCCTGGTAATCCTGATGTTTGTAAAACCGCGAAATGCATTTTTTGTATTTCTTAAAATGCCGCACGCACTCGAGAAAAAACCGTTAAGCAAACGAGGTCCAATCTATTTTTAGAGGGAATCTTCCTGTGTAAACGTCACAGACGTTGGTATACCACGTGACCGTTATCGTTTTGGTTCGGTTTGTTTTCTCGTGCACGGTTCGTGCAATCAACATCCGATTTGTTGTCGTTTGCTTGGTGGTCATTTGTGAGATATTTCTTCACAGTTCGTGAACATTTTCAGTAACAATAAAGTTCAGACAAGTAAGTGTCTCAATACAAAACGTTACAAACCCTTAAAACCAATAATTTTGCTAAGTCTTACGATATCTGGAGAGGGGATACAACCAGAACAGAACAGTTGGAACATGTCCAGGAGAGGTGAAAGGACTGCACCCCAAGTCTGTTAAATTTGTTTTGACGTAGGCATTGTTGTGCTTCGAGCGACATCTACCGGTGACATCAGAATACTAACTTTCAAAATTATTTCAAGCAATTTGGACATGGGGATTCCCATGGTATTTATCGATCTAAAACCTGCTTTTTCACTCCATTTGATAAAAACGTGATCTAAGTGTGTTACATGTTTGTAGATTAACGAAATTATAATTTATTTTTTTCGCTGGATGGAACTAGGGTGTGCGGCTTTAAATATTGGCTTTATCCTGCTCAGGCTGAATGACGAATGTCATTTTAACTATAACAGGATAAAGCCAATATCTTAAAATTAAGACAGTAACTATTTACATGCATACTTGTGCTTTCCAAAAAAATTACACTCTTACACTACAGATGGATTTTTTTAGTCTATGGGTATGGTGTAAAACACAATTGGTGTGAGCATTAAAAAAAATGAGAGGAATAAAAAAAACACCCAAAACCCCATTTAAATTGAAGCTTGAGGGCTAAAGTGCTTGTAATGAATTTAGACTGATGATTAGATAGTTCTAGTAATGAGGTTTAAAAAGCTTCAGTTGTGTTTGGAGTGGGATATAGCTCAGTGGTAGAGCACATGCCCTCAATAAACTCTGATTTCCCCCCTTATTCCAACCGGTACTCCATGACTGGTACATCAAAGGCCATGCTATGTACTGTCCTGTCTTTGAGAAAAAATTCATATAAATATTGTCTATGGCAATGGTTTTATTCCTCACTATTTGACCCAATGTTGAAACCATATGTTAAATACCATATAGGCATAGTTTATAGTGTAAGTGTTAAAAAAGTATGCCCTCCTTTTCATTGTTATTTTTAATGCACAACTAACATCATTTTGATTTAAGCATTCCTGCAATACAACAGAAGTATATAATCTATGAATTGTTTTAGCACATTGAAAGCACACTTTATATGTATTTTCTTTTCACTTTGTTTTAGAACATAGACCTGAATGCACTGACTGGGTGGATACCAGAACGTTCTGCCATACGACCGGGAACTGAAGAGTTCGACAAAGACAAGGAATTCAAACGACTGCTTGACAGGTTTCACCAAGGACATTGTCTGGTTACCGTGGCTACAGGAGAAATCTCGGATGCTGAAGCTGATCGAGCAGGGTTGGTTCCCACACACGCATACGCCATGTTGGATGTTCGAGAAGTCAAGGTAAGCTTACACTGAAAACACATGTTCTTTCTTATGTTAACCTGGCCAAACATCTATTTGCATCTCCCCGTGCACCCTTCCCCTTCGTATAATGATTTTTAAAAATCACACTTGAACACAAGGCAGCTGGTCAGCTCTACTAAACTCTTTTTTAATTGACTATTTTTAAAAACTGAACAGCAGAAGACGAGTCCACACCGGCTCAAACCACTGATACTGACAGATGTGGAACTTCAACACTACAAGGGTGGGACGTAGCTCAGTAGTAGAGCACTCACCTGATGCATGGTCGGTCTTGTATTGGGCTATTTCTCATTCCAGCCAGCGCACCATGACTCATGACTGATATATCAAAGGCTGTGGTTTGTACTATCCTGTTTGTGGGCTGGTGCATATAAAAGATCCCTTGTAAAATGTAGGTTTTCTCTATGAGTAAAACAATTACCAAATGTTTGACATCCAATAGCTGATGATTAAAAGTCAGTGTGCTCTAGTGGTGCTCAATGGTGTCATTAAACAAAACAAACTTTAACTTTTAACACTACAATTTGAATTTCCCAGTATCAGTAACCTAGAGTTTTTCCACTGTGTCAGGAGTATCTGATTCTGGTCATGTGACTTGTAGTTCCTTCTCTTTTCTTTGAGAGATATAGATGGGATTTTCTTCATCTCTCATGCTGGATTTTACTGTTTGAATTTACTTTCATTCTTTTGAGTACTGCAAGCAAGTGAAGGGTCAAGTTGATGCCTTCAAAGAAATGAGACACACAAAGCATTGTTATAGGAAATACATTTTTATTTTCTTGTGATGAAAGTCATAATTGGCAAGATAAAAGTCTTTATTTTTACTCAATGTAGCATCTCCATCAACACATTTAGCATGTAGATCACTATACAGCATTTGTGTTTAGTTTCGTTTCTCATAAATTGTGAATGCTTGTTTAACAAAATTAGTTTTATTTTTCAGGGTAAACGGTTATTCATGTTAAAAAATCCCTGGAACCATCTGCGATGGAAGGGACGCTTCTCTGAAAATGATTCCACTAGCTGGACTCCTGACCTTCAAAAGGCCTTGAACTATGACCCAAAGAGTGCACAAATGTGTGACAATGGTAGGGTATTATTTTTACCTATATAAATAAATTTAACAGGTTAGTAATATGTACAATAGTTTTGAAAATTATGTTTACTCATATTTGCTTTTTGGAGAATAACATTTCATATCAGTATCATAGCTAGTGCTTTTGTTCAAACTTGCGTTATCATTCCTTCCTTTCTTCCTTGCTTCCTTCCTTCCTTCCTTCCTTCCTTCCTTCCTTCACTTTAAAGGATAACAGTTTTTGTGTTGTACTGTTACCATTTTACCTTTCAAGTAATTTAAATTTTATATTTGTGTTCTTTTTTTCTTGTTCCCTACAACATTCACACAATATTCACTTTTAAATACTTGTATATTACATGCAGTCCATTCTCAAAGATGAATTTGTCAAGACATGTTTAAAAAACAGACAAACTGTTTTCCAAACCACTAGCTCTATAATCTATATTATTCTATATTGTTGGTTTGTGTTGGATCGACTATGATTCCAAACCACTAGGTCTATGATCTGTATTATTTGTCCCCAGCTGGTCCAACTGGAGAGGACTATAGGCTTCATCTCCGTCCTCCCGTCTGTCTGTCCGTCTGTCTGTCCCACATGTGTTCCAGATGTTTTTTATAGAATGCCTTGAGATATTGAACTGAAATTTTGTGTATAGCTTTATAATGTACTGTTGCAGATCAAGTTTTACTTTCATGACGATTTGCTGGAGTTATGGCCCTTGAACTTAGGAGATGTATACATTCGTTTTTCAGACTTTTTTTTTTCACAAGGCCTTGAGATATTGAGCTGAAATGTTTTGTATTTTTACCAATTTTTGACGGAATTATGGCCCTTGAACTTAGGAGATATTTAATTCCCCCCCCCCCCCTCCGACTTTTGCTGTGAAATGTCTGAAGATACTGAAATGAAATTTTGTATATATATGATAAAGTTTAACTTTCTTGGTGATTTACCCACTTTTCACAGAGGTATGGCCCTTAAACTTAGGAGATATCAAAATTTATTTTCCAAACTTTTCTTTTGGAATGCCGGAAGATCTCGAGATGAAATTTTGTATATATATCTTTATCATGTACTATTACTGATCAAGTTTAACTTTCATGGTGATTTAGCCACTTTTCACAGAGGTTTGGCCCTTGAATTTAGGAGATATGAAAAATTGTTGGGTCCGTTAGGTGACATGTATGGCTTTAGCAGTACTCTCAGAATGTTTGTTCTATATTGCAGGTGTGTTTTGGATTGACTATGATTCCATTTGCAAGTTCTTCGATGTCTTTTACATCAACTGGAATCCAGACCTGTTCTCACACACAACCTGTGTTCACCAGTACGTTTTTGTTTTTGGTTTCATCACTTGGGCCAATGCTTATAAGACTTTTAGTGTCCAAATTCAAGACTTGGAAAAGTCTCTAGTTTTTTTTAATGATAAATAATATTTGAGGGGCTTAGACTATTAAAGCATTGAGTTTAGACTTTAAAGTTTTATTAGCATATGATCTGATCAGATCTTACAAGTCTAATTTGCTAAGGAGCTGTTGTTAAAGTTTAATGGCTACTGACCACTGTTGATTAGGTGTAACAAGTCATATGACTTAAATTAATGGGTTTTTAAAAAAATCTTTTCTTTGCATAATTTTGATGACATTATTGTTTCATTGCTGAGTTGTATCTTGTTTAAAACAACTAAGGGATGTGCAGAAAAAAAAATTCAGTTCATATTTTTATAGGATCTTTTCTACCTAGACAAACAGTGTACTTCTAAACAGAAAAAAAAATCCTACCCTTTTTTAGAAGGTTGTAACCACACCCAGCTGTTTATGGTGCTGCATTTTTCACATATTTGTAAACTTAAAGAGTTACTGAATAATTAAGTCCAGATATTACCTTTCAGTACATGGCTAGCGAAGGAGGGCCCGAAGAAGGACAGTTACAACATCAGTGATAACCCTCAGTATCGACTTGAAATCCGATCAGCCCAACCATCGGCCGTGTGGATCCTACTAACCAGACACATCACAGACAAGGTGCGGTCGTTGTCTCTATGTAATGTTGTAAAATGTTATTTTTAAATGTGGATGTTATATATGAGCCATAATATGTGTATTGTTATCTTCAAATGATGTACATGGAGTGTTACCTGTAAAATGTTGGCAATATTATATACATTTGAAAATTTATTAAGCACCACCTATTTTTTACCACATGATTATATTTTTCAAGTAACTATGACCATTTTGTGGATACAAACCCCAGAAATTAATGTTGTGTGTGTATAGAAGGTATTGAAAAAACTGCTGATTGCAAGTATCACTGATTATCAATATTTAATGATATTATAAGAGAAAAGTAAAAAACTGTAAATATGCATGAACATTTTTATTATAATTAACTATGGAGCTGAAATCACTCTGATGTGCTTCTCATAAATAATTTATTCATGCCATCTTGGTAAACACCCAGTAAATACAGAATATGTTAAATGTCTCGATATCATGTTTAAAGCAACATCAGCACAGACCACTACTTCGAAGAGCCTTTTTGGCTACAATACAGTTCAGATGGTGCTTAATTAATTTCCATGTTAGTATGTGAGCCGTTAACAAGTGGATTATTATCTTCATGCAATGTTATTTGAATGTATTTGAGAATATGCACATTATATATGAGCCATTCCATGTATAAAGGATAATAAACGAGTTACCAGTTATTATCAAATTTATGTCCCGAGTGAAATAATTTTCACCTGTCACAAGCTTTGTTATGCCCCAGTGCTTCTATAATCATGAAGCTGTAATGTAATTTGTGCATACCAAATATGATTTGATTTTTAATTTTTTTTATCAGGTTTTTATTATTATTAAGTGAATAATTTTAATTGAAAAATCTTAATTTGTGATTCCTGACATTTTGTTATATTTTAGGATGACTTTGCAAACAATAGGGAGTTTATCACTGTGCTTGTGTACAAAACTGGAGGGAAAAGAGTGTTCTATCCATGTAAGTTATGAAGAAATGTCTATTACCCAATATCTTTTACAAAAAGGAGATAACTAAACAATTCATAAAATTGTCCTGACATTTGTTTTCAACCAAATTCTCTTAATTTGTTTTGTTTTTGTTCTGACCAATGCAGGCGCATGTGTGTGGAGGGTGGTGGTCCAGGGCTCATCATCTCCCCCTGCTCATTTTTTTTCCAATATATTTTCCGGGGTTGAATTAAATATATACTTTTTTGTAGTTTTTTTGCATTGTATTAAACGTTCTCTTCATTTTAATTCAATTTTCGTATCTTGTCAATTCTTATCTCATTTTTCTCCAAAATTAAAGTGTTGTGAGGGAAAAAAAGACTGATCCATCTAAATAATAAAACTATAGAAAAGTTAATGTATGAAGGGGATCTTTTAAAACATTTTAAAGTATGAATTATTTTCAGATGATCCTCCTCCATACAAGGATGGAGTTCGAATCAACAGCCCTCACTATCTTTGCAAACTGGTGGAGAACAAAGGGACATCACTCTATACACTTGTGGTTTCTCAGTATGAAAAGAACAATACCATCCATTACACGCTACGAGCATATTCCACGTGTGAATTCTCCCTGAAGCAGTTTGTTGACCCCTACAAGACTCAGTATCAGAAGAAAATCACAGGAGAATGGAAGGGGGTGACCGCGGGGGGTTGTGGAAACTTCCCCGACACTCACAAGAACAATCCTATATATCAACTGAAGATCGACAACAGTGCTACAGACAACTGCATACTGATCGAGGTTCTGGGTCCAAAGTAAGTTGGAGTCACTTTTAGCAAATGAAAGGAATATTTAGTTTAATGACATCTCAGCACATTTATACTATAGGTATTTGGTGTCTGATGTATGATTACTTGGACACTATTAAGAGAGAGGAAATCTTCTACAGTTACACAGGCTACTCCTTTGAAAACACAGCAAGGGATATTTTATATACACCATCTCATTGATAAGACATTACATACTATGACCTTTGATGTATTGTGGGACACTGGCAGAGATGAGGTAAGTCTTAGTACTTTGAAAGTTATCGATCCTGCAATACATCATATTAGGGTCAATAAGTTTAATACTAGGAAGACACTATGATTATTATCGCTTGTTGGGACTAATCAGCTCTTGGTTGTTGGGTACGACCTGTTGGGACTTGTCGTAACGATAGCTATTAGCTGTTAGGGTCAGAGAAACGATTCAAAATTTGAATCTTATATGATAAGCGAGTGTTGGTATTTTCATAGAAATAGATTCTCATTTTTGTCTTGTCTGTTGGTTCTCACAATAACATCAGAGGAGCATGTGCAAATGTCTGTATTTCAATTGGAGCACCCAAACAGTTTATCGCATAGTGTCTTCCTAGCATAAGTTGTTTAATAATATTTGTTGGCTTGATGAATTCATCAACTTTGTTTTCATATGGTTTGTGTTTGTATTATTCAGACTACAGTGTTGTGTGTACTGTGATTTGTGTGTTTGTATTATTCAGACTACAGTGTTGTGTGTACTGTGATTTGTGTGTTTGTATTATTCAGACTACAGAGTTGTGTGTACTGTGATTTGTGTGTTTGTATTTTTCAGACAATAGTGTTGGGTGTACTGTGATTTGTGTTTGTATTTTTCAACAGTACAGTTTTGGGTGTACTGTGATTTGTGTATTTACATGTATATTTTTCAGACAGTACAGTGTTGGGTGTATTGTGATTTGTGTATTTATATTTTTCAGACAGTACAGTTTTGGGTGAACTGTGATTTGTGTATTTATATTTTTCAGACAGTACAGTGTTGGGTGTACTGTGATTTGTGTGTTTGTATTTTTCAGACAGTATAGTGTTGGGTGTACTGTGATTTGTGTATTTATATTTTTCAGACACTACAGTGTTGGGTGTACTGTGATTTGTGTATTTATATTTTTCAGACAGTACAGTGTTGGGTGTACTGTGATTTGTGTGTATTTTTCAGACTACAGTTTTGGGTATACTGTGATTTGTGTATTTATATTTTTCAGACAATACAGTGTTGGGTGTACTGTGAGATGTGTATTTATATTTTTCAGACAGTACAGTGTTGGGTGTACTGTGATTTACTGTGATTTGTGTGTTTATATTTTTCAGACAGTACAGTGTTGGGTGTACTGTGATTTGTGTGTTTGTATTTTTCAGACAGTACAGTGTTGGGTGTACTGTGATTTGTGTGTTTGTATTTTTCAGACAATACAGTGTTGGGTGTACTGTGATTTGTGTGTTTGTATTTTTCAGACAGTACAGTGTTGGGTGTACTGTGATTTGTGTGTTTGTAATTTTCAGACAGTACAGTGTTGGGTGTACTGTGATTTGTGTGTCTATATTTTTCAGACAGTACAGTGTTGGGTGTACTGTGCTTGTGTCTCTATATTTTTCAGACAGTGGTGTTGGGTGTACTGTGATTTGTGTGTCAATATTTTTCAGACAGTACAGTGTTGGGTGTACTGTGATTTGTGTGTTTGTATTTTTCAGACAGTACAGTGTTGGGTGTACTGTGATTTATGTGTTTGTATTTTTCAGACAGTACAGTGTTGGGTGTACTGTGATTTGTGTATTTATATTTTTCAGACAGTACAGTGTTGGGTGTACTGTGATTTGTGTGTATTTTTCAGACAGTACAGTTTTGGGTATACTGTGATTTGTGTATTTATATTTTTCAGACAGTACCGTGTTGGGTGTACTGTGAGATGTGTATTTATATTTTTCAGACAGTACAGTGTTGGGTGTACTGTGATTTACTGTGATTTGTGTGTTTATATTTTTCAGACAGTACAGTGTTGGGTGTACTGTGATTTGTGTGTTTGTATTTTTCAGACAGTACAGTGTTGGGTGTACTGTGATTTGTGTGTATTTTTTAGACAGTACAGTTTTGGGTATACTGTAATTTGTGTATTTATATTTTTCAGACAGTACTGTGTTGGGTGTACTGTGAGATGTGTATTTATATTTTTCAGACAGTACAGTGTTGGGTGTACTGTGATTTACTGTGATTTGTGTGTTTATATTTTTCAGACAGTACAGTGTTGGGTGTACTGTGATTTGTGTGTTTGTATTTTTCAGACAGTACAGTGTTGGGTGTACTGTGATTTGTGTGTTTGTAATTTTCAGACAGTACAGTGTTGGGTGTACTGTGATTTGTGTGTCTATATTTTTCAGACAGTACAGTGTTGGGTGTACTGTGCTTTGTGTCTCTATATTTTTCAGACAGTAGTGTTGGGTGTACTGTGATTTGTGTGTCAATATTTTTCAGACAGTACAGTGTTGGGTGTACTGTGATTTGTGTGTTTGTATTTTTCAGAAAGTACAGTGTTGGGTGTACTGTGATTTATGTGTTTGTATTTTTCAGACAGTACAGTGTTGGGTGTACTGTGATTTGTGTGTTTGTAATTTTCAGACAGTACAGTGTTGGGTGTACTGTGATTTGTGTGTCTATATTTTTCAGACAGTACAGTGTTGGGTGTACTGTGCTTTGTGTCTCTATATTTTTCAGACAGTAGTGTTGGGTGTACTGTGATTTGTGTGTCAATATTTTTCAGACAGTACAGTGTTGGGTGTACTGTGATTTGTGTGTTTGTATTTTTCAGAAAGTACAGTGTTGGGTGTACTGTGATTTATGTGTTTGTATTTTTCAGACAGTACAGTGTTGGGTGTACTGTGATTTGTGTGTCAATATTTTTCAGACAGTACAGTGTTGGGTGTACTGTGATTTGTGTGTTTGTATTTTTCAGACAGTGCAGTGTTGGGTGTACTGTGATTTGTGTCTTTATATTTTTCAGACAGTACAGTGTTGGGTGTACTGTGATTTGTGTGGCAGAAACGTCACCCAATGCTCCTGGGTCTTTTAAAAAAACAACATCTGGTGATTTCAGGTAGGTAATATAGTTTTTTGTTTGTTTGTGGGTTTTTTTTTTTTGACTTTCATATGTCTTTCTCTTTTTCTGTTCTAGTATATTCGTGAATAAAAGTATATTGGATTAATCCAGTATGAAATGTCAGGCAGGATTTAAAGAGAGAATTAAAGTTATCCTCTCAATGAAAGGTCTTTGAAAATGTTTAGACAGACTGCTAGATGCGCCGTCTGTACATGACAGCCAAAATACAAACTCATCATATCTGCGTGTAAATGAATGAAATAAAAAACTTATTACTGATAACACTTTGTGACACCTTTGGCATATTTATTCTCCTTAGGTTCATACAGGTCTTCTAGAATATAGTAGAAATCCATTAGCTATTGGATCAGTGATTTTCAAAGTTTATCATACAAAACTGTTTTTAATTAAATGTCATTATTACATAAATATTAAATAAATGTTATATTAGTATTCCAGGCAGGGTTACTGTGTGGTTTAGTAGGATACAGGTGTGTGTGCGGGGAATTATGCATGGGAGTCTAGACTCATAGAAAGAGATGTTTCTATGGGTGTTAGTCCATATTCTCCCAGAAAATGTATTAAAAAAATGAAAATTTGTGTTTAGCAGATGGGTTTCAACTCCTAACAATGCCCCCCCCCCCCCCCCCCCCCCTCCAAACATGTACCTGAGATAGCATATTTTATTTTATCCTGCATTCACTATATGTCTTGTCAAGATATAGTGGCTTGATCAATTTTTTTATGGTATAACATTTAGTGAAATATCTTAAAATATCAGTGAAATAAAAGTATTATCAGTCACTCAGTGACGATAACACATTTTAGAGTGAAAATTTCACTATTTCACTCCCAAATGTGTTATCGTCACTGTAAAAAAGGTTATCTTCACTGTAAGAAAGGCGGAACTATTTTGTTGCTGGCATTTTAAAAATAAGGGTAAATTGCCAAAGTTATATAATAAATAGAAAATTTCATGTTTTTTTGTGAAATATGATTTATATCGCATCTCGTGAAGTTTGCAATCATATCACACTCATCACACAAGTGCGACTCATGAGATATGATTGCTAACTTCACGAGAGGAGATATTATGATTTTATAGCACTAAGATAGTTTCGAAAATATGGGCACAGATATTCTGTCTATATTTTAAACCATGGTATTATATACCTCAGTTAGTGAGCTCTGTGGTCTGGTGATTAAGCTACTGGACAATCAAGCTGACCACAGTGGCTCAAATTGTGTCAAAGCTGGCTCACACTTTCATTCATCTTTCTCATCTATCACCCTCTGCCTATCATTCTCAGTATCTGAATATAAAAAACTTTCCCATTTCATACTGTTTCAACCCTGTCTGTCAGTTTCCTCCGATTCTGTCTTGTGAGCTGTCCACACCATTGCATACCTGTCTCAACGTCCTCCATGGATGCAGTCTCTGTATACTTCCCTGCACCCACCTGGCATCCTCATCCTCTGCCGCTAATAAAGCTGGTATGACCCATGGCACTAACGTCCGCCAGTAGTAGGGGAGCAGAGTAGGTGGTTACAAGTGCCTCTTAACAATAACAGAAGTAACTACTAAACACTCCCTGAAGTGGTCAGAATAAGCCCACAGTTAAAGCTGATGGGGAAATAGCAGGTGTGTGGCATGGATAGAAACAAGCACCTGTCGCTGTTGGTGAGATAAGGACTGGGATGTGGAGATGGACAGCAAAAGAAGTTGAAAGATAAGAGGAGCTGCCAGATTGGGAAGAAATGAGACTGAAGTCAAAAGGAGAAAAGGGGGCAGTGGGAGAAAAAAAAGAGAGAAAAACCCCCATTATATACCTCAGTTGAATAAGATGTCTGTTATCTGTTTCAGGCCAGGCTACTGTGTACTGCAGCTGGACAACATTTCAGGTGGAGTGTATAACATATCACCTTGTACGTTCAGACCCGGGAAAGAGGGACACTTCTTCCTGGACATCAGCAGCTCCGTCCCCTACACCATCAGCAAGCTGCAGTGAGTTCAGGCAACAAAACATTCTGTCAGGCTGTGATAATAGTCTCCACATAACGTCTTCGCCAAATGTCTGAGGAAACCACTAGCCCTCACAGAGGCTTTGGCTAGTGCCCTATGTAGTATAGTAGTACAGTTAATAAATTCCACTAGCCCTGTGCAAATATTCACCAGCCGGAACCGAGGGCTAGTGCATTTGTCAAACCCTGCATAATGTGGCCACTTAATTCAGGATCCCTTAATACAAGCTGTTGTAGTGTCATGGGCACAGGTGATGGCCTTGGCCGGCTCCTCCGTCCAGGACAAGAAAAGGGTAGAGGTGGGTGGGAGAGGGGATTGCACACACTGGCAAGTGCAAGAGAGCATTAGCAGCCCGACTGGGGTTGGTAGTGTGTAGGGGCAGTAGCCTCTTAGAGATTATGATCATCCATATATATGTGGCCACCAGGTACATCTAGCTCACTTGGTTCATGTGGCCTCTTGGAAATTATGATCATTTATACATTCATTATATATTCTTTAGCCCACATGGTATATCTCTTGCAGCTTATGCCCATCTGGTACAGGTGATCAGCTAGTGTATGCTACATTCTTTATACTTAGGACATATGACCACTTAATTGGTGCACATATGGTGCATATGGTCAAGGGTGAATCCAGATAGGGGGGTGGAGGTTGGGGTCACAGAAAGCTGATGATTCCCCTCACTCCACCCGTTTGAAGTACCATTTTTAATGACTTTTGTAAAATTCACTATCCACAATATACAACACTAAATTGCCCTGAAAAACCTCTCTCACAACAATTGTGGAGCATGCCCGAAACTCCACTACAGACCCCCCTTCCTTTGGGAGCTTGGCTGATTTGCCATTTTTAAACTCCCAACATTTTCGTTTTAGAGTTTTATGAGCCTCCTCTTTATAAAATCCTGTATCTGCCCCTAATGGTATGTATGGTTACTTGATACATGTAACTACTCATGTAGTACGTGCCCTCTTGGTAAATATGACCAATTGGTACATGTGATAACATGATGCATACATGCCGTGACCAGCTAATAACATGTTTCCACTTATTACAGTTGAGTTTTCCACAATACTTGCCAGTCTGTACATGTAACCAGTCGATACAGTCGGCTGCATGGACAGTTTCGACTGCCAGATTTTATTGTACTTGGTGGAGGAATGCTTCTTACTATATTTAACTTAGTCATACCAATAAATACTCTACAACTGGATGTGCTGTGGTCTTTCTTACCTGTGGGCCAATGGAAACAAAATGATTGCTTGAAGACATGTTGTGTACTATAACTGGGCCCATGCTTATAAAACTTTATTCAAGATTCAAATAATAATATCACACACATGCCATTAGTATGGCATTGCATTGGCGTTAAAGTCTCAGACTCTATTAAGAGTCTTGAGTCTATACTAAAAGTTTTATAATCACCGGGTCAGAGGCCTAATTCACTAAACTCTAGCAAGTTTGCGAGCTTGCAGAACAATGCAAAAAGACTTGTAAAGATGATTCCTTTCATTTCAACTTATTTTCGTGCTTACATCCAATTAAGGTTCAAGCACGCTGTCCTGGACACACACCTAAGCTATCTGGGATGTCCGTTCAGGACAATGGGTTAGTGGTTAGTAAGAGAGAAGAGGGTGTAGTGGTGTTACACCTACTCACTGGGTCATTAAAACACGCTCTGGGTGGAAGCTGGTACTGGGCTGCGAACCCAGTACGTACCAACCTTATGTCTGATGGATTAACCACGACGCCACCGAGGCCGTTATAAAGATGATGCGATGCTGCTTAATTTAAAGAGATTCTAAGAGAGCTTTATGAATTAGGCCACAGGGACCGTATTTTCAAATCAATCTTAGTGCTACGAAATCATAAAACCGTCGTAATCTATGAGATTACTATGGCGTGTGCTTACGACGGTTTTACGATTTTGTGGCGCTAACATGGCTTCGAAAATATGGGCCCAGGGCCCGTACTTATAAACCTTTTAGTAAAAGTAAAGTTTGTTTTATTTAACGACGCCGCTAGAGCACATTGATTTTTTATCTTATCATCGGCTATTGGACGTCAAACATATGGTCATTCTGACACTGTTTTTAGAGGAAACCCGCTGTCGCCACATAGGCTACTCTTTTTACGACAGGCAGCAAGGGATCTTTTATTTGCGCTTCCCACAGGCAGGATAGCACAAACCATGGCCTTTGTTGAACCAGTTATGGATCACTGGTCGGTGCAAGTGGTTTACACCTACCCATTGAGCCTTGCGGAGCACTCACTCAGGGTTTGGAGTCGGTATCTGGATTAAAAATCCCATTCCTCGACTGGGATCCGAACCCAGTACCTACCAGCCTGTAGACCGATGGCCTGCCACGACGCCACCGAGGCCGGTATATAAACCTTTTAGAGTCCAGACTCTATCTCTGATGACGTCACATGCATACATTTTGTATGGCGTTGTCATGACATTAGTGCCTCCAACTATATTAGAGTTTTGAGTCTAGACTGGATGTTTTATAAGCACCGAGCCAGGTTCTGAATATGTTTTTGTCAGTTGCCAAACGAACGCTCTTCACAACTTGTGAACTGGAAAATAAGATTTTCATGACTTCTGATGAATGCAGAATGAGACCACTGTTTCAAAACGGGGGTGTTGTTATACAGAACCAGTCTCTAACATCAGTTGTGTGATGTCACAGGCAGCAAAATATTCTTATACATTTGTCAAACATCTGCAAACACCATAGTTGCCTTCTGTAACATATTTAACATTAAACATTTAGCTTAAATAAATATTTCTGAGTTTAAATACATACATATTTCTGATGTATGAATTAGGTATGTCACGATACACCGATGCACCAATGTGTCACAATACTACTGCTGACGATACGATACATGATACCCTTGCTTGTGTATCTGTTTCTATTTTGACCATGTATCGATTTTTATTTTTATTTCGTATATCGAGTTACCAACACCAATTTGTACTGATATGTACTTATTGCCAAGTTATTTACTTCAAGGAAAATCAGTGAAGTGGACAGAGAATATGTGCCTGTTTCTGTCAACTTGTCTATGATGTGGAGATTTTACATTAAAACTGTTTAATAATTTTTGATCATGTTTATTTCTTATTTTTAAATAATTTCTAAAATTTGTGTTTTACTGAGAAAACCTGTGAATAAGCTATTGTTACCATTGTGTTACATATCGTATCGCAGGTTAATGTATCATGATATATTTGTTATCGGGAAGTAGGTGTATCGTGACACCCCAAGTGTGAATTACAATGTTTGCTGTGAGCAATAACATGACCAGCTGAGGATCGCTCCATTGAAATGGTGCTGCACAGGAACGCTCCTCATTTTAAATGTATTAAAATACATGTGTGAGTCATTACTATTTAATAAATAAATTATCTAAAATTACGAAATGTTTTTTTATTTTTATCAGTTTATTAGTTTCCAATACTATAGTACTGAATACTGTTACAAATTTTGAAGTATATGATTTTTTAATTATTTTTTTTACTGTAATCCAATTAAATTGTTTAATTAAACATAATAAAAGCTCAATAAATAAAATATTGACAATTTACATTATATATACTACACATGGGCGTCATTTGGTGGGGGACAGGGGGGACATGTCCCCCCCCCCCACTTTACTCTAAATAATGTTCTCAGACAACCACAATGACCTTAATTTTTGCAAAATTTTATAGGTGGGGGGGGCATGCCCCAAGACCCCCATAGAGTCGCTTCACGCCTAGGGCGCTCGCGATTAGTCGCACGAAATATTGTTAGAACCCAATTGTACCCCCCACTTTTTCCTTGCAAATGACGCCCATGATACTACACATACAGTATTATAAATATCATACACATATTACGTCTGTTACTCATATTACATACATTACAGAAATTGCATATATTACAAATGTCATGCTACATCTATTACATTCGTATTGCATGTATTACAGGCATTGCATTATATCATTACACATATGACGTGTATTACACATACTTAATTTATTACACACATGAATTACACTACAAATGTTGCATGTATTGCACACATTACATGTATTGCACTGTATTAACACTCACAAGTGCAACACACACAGTACATGTTTACACGCATTACACCTACACTACATGTATTAATACGACATTTATTACACACATACTACATGTATACACTCTACATTTGTTATGTTACATACAAATGTATTACACCCATAATATATAGATACTGTTAAAAATAAATAGGGGATATTCCATTTAAAATATCAATTATAGAATGAAATGAGATGTAAAACTCAAATCGTCCCAGTTCACAGCGGCCAAGGGTCGCAACTCCGGTTCAGGACCTCTTCATTAGGACTTGCACGTTGAGGAATCGAGATATATCAGCCAATCAAATCGCAAGAGAACTCCGTGTTACAAATGGCGTTACAGTGTCTGGTCAGACTATTCGTAACAGAATAGAAGTAACACACTCGCGTGTTGACCCTACGTTACCCCACATTTGACTGCGAGACACATTGCTGCCAGACGTAAATGGTATACACATCGTATATATTGGGCTAACAGGCGTTGGGCTCGGGTAATGTTTTCAGACGAGTCCAGATTCACAATAGACTTCCATGATCGACGACAACGTGTATAGCGACGTCCCAATAAACGCTACGCCAACGTTAACGTTCTTCCTCATGGCTGATTTGGAGGAGGGTCCGTGATGGTGTGGGTGGCATCACCATGACTGCCAGAACCCAGCTGCATATTGTTCATTGGAGGGTCACTGGGCAGTACTACCGTGACAACATCCTTGCACCGATCGTTGTGCCATTTGCTCGTCAGGCTGGACGCCATTTTGTTTTTCATTACAACAACGCCCGTGCTCACCGGAGTCTACTAATCACAGGAGTATCTGCAACAACAGAACATCGCCACACTACCATGGCCAGCCATAAGCCCAGACCTTTCACCCATTGAACACATGTGGGACATCATCGAACGACGTCTCCGAGAACGTCAACGTCAGCCAACAAACTGGGACAGGATCCCCTAAAATGTTATATGATGTTTAATCGGGAGCATGCCACGTCGGATTGGTGCGTGCTTGACGAACCGTGAGGGTTTTTACCAGTTCAGTTACACGTGCAAATATTGAAGACGTCAAATTGACAAGCACGACTCCTGTTGCCTATCTGTGTCTTCTCCGGACCTACATCACTGTCCTGGCTATAATCTTTAATGCCAATCCCTTGTCACATGAGTGCTTGTGTTTTACCATTAATTAATATTGCAATAAAAAATAATACATCTCTGTTATATTGTAATATATTTGAATGCTCCCTACTTATATTGAACTTTATATTACACATACGAGTATTATGCATACTACATATATTACACACATTATGCATACTACATATATTACACACATGTATATACATGTATTGCACACGCATTACATTTATTGTATACTACTCAAAAGAATTTAAGGGTCAAAAATTTATACCCAAATACGTTTCAGAGTGTATTAGATTGATGATGTAAACTACACCAAAAAAATTATTTATTGTTCCATATTTACAAAAAACCACAAATAAACGTCACTGTATACAAGAAAGTCACATGACATGCTGTCAAAGTTGAAGGTTGTCAAACATGGATTTTACACATTAGAACATTCGTTTAATAGTGTGTGAATCCACCCCTGGCGCGAATACACTCGACACATCGTTGCCTCATGCTGTTGATCAGACGTCTGAAGAACTCTTGAGGAATGGCCTGCCACTCTGCCATAAGAAGTTGACCCAGATCATGAAGGTTGGCCGGAGGGGCATGGTTATCCCGAACTCTCCTGCCTAATTCGTCCCAGGCGTGCTCTATTGGGGCCAAGTCAGGCGAATATGCTGGCCAATCCATCCTGGCGATACCTTGTTGTCTGAGAAAGTCCGTTACCACCCTGGCGCGGTGGGGTCTAGCTAATATAATTGACATTCAGAAAATAATGTCGAAAATATCGTCTGACCCTTAAATTCTTTTGAGTAGTATACTTGCACTGCATAAATTCCATTTTTGTTTATGACTTAAGAACATTATCCTTTAATTCTACTGAGATCGCATCTGTATTTTGGAGACATATTTAGTTCTCAACAACAACAACAACAACACAACAACAATAACAACACACTCACACAACAACAACAACAACAACAACAACACACACACACACACACAGCACACTACTGATATGTACAATCCAGGGTTTCCTCGTGTTTTGTGAGGTGAGAGCTATACACACTATGTAAAGTGGTTCTGTGGCTCACACAACCATGAACATCAACTATTATTTAATATTACTATTACAAAATGCTAGCTAGCTTGCTGAATATACACGTCCATACATGATATTTTATTTCATAAATACTAATAATAATAACAATTTTCATTTACCCTTTCGCAAATTTTGCCGATTGAAATAGTTTATTGGCTGGTGATTTATTTCGTTTGATATATGGCGCTAATCTCTGTGTTTCGGTAAACATGGCGTGGCCATGAAGTGAAGAAAAAGAAAACAAGAAAACCACTGTATCTTTCTGAAAAAAATCTTTCTTTTAAATTTCTTTTTCTTTCTCGAAGGCATTAGACGCCGACAAGGTAGATAAAACCCTTATACAAACACATAAACACCGGACTTTCTCGATTTAACCCAACAAGCTGTAAGATTTTATTTTGTTGCTAAAATTGGATCTGGAATTAAATAAGAAAGACGGGTGTGCTGATAAATTGTGTTTGCTCCTCGGCGTGAATGGGTTTTATCTTTAGTTAATCACAGACGCATGAGAATGCAGTGTATCTCCGCTAGATCAAACTTTCCGGATAACTCGCTATCGCTAGCAGAAGGTGAGTGTTTGAAATACGTAACGGGAACAAGTGGGCAGGTGATTGGTAAAGTATATTCATAATTTAAAGTAAGCATGCGAGACAGGGGACAGGGGATAACTACCCACCTAGTGCTGGAGCAAATCCTCAAATTTGGGCAAAAACGATAGAAATATTCGGGCAAAATGTGTTAATCAGATACCTTTTTACCATGTATTGCCATCATTCTACCCGCAAAATTAGTTCTAATCCATGTAAAAATGTAATGCTAATATGAATGAATGTTGTTATTCAGATTTGGGCATTTTTTTAAAATTCTAGCAAAAACCAGCCTGCTTCCCCATGAAACATGAGAGCCCGTACTCCTATTTGACAATGTTTCAAGAGACGTATTGTCAATTTGTAAGCAAAGTATTGTGACAATTTAAAGAAAAGTATTATCACATTTTTAAAGAGGATGAGTGTTACAATGTCGTGCATAATTTTAAGAACATTGTCAATTTTAAGTGAAGTATTGTTAAAATTTCAACTGAAATGAGATGTGTTGTCAATTGCGAGTAAAGTATTGTGACAATTTCAATAGAAGTAACCGTTTCAAGAGAAGTACTGTTACAATGTCAAGTTTATTATTGACTTAATTTTAAGATAATTATTGTCAATTTTAAGTGAAGTATTGTTACAATTTAAAATGAAATATTGTTAAAATTTCAAGAGAAGTCACAGTTCCATGTGGAATATTGCAATTTAAAGAAAAGTATTTTCGCAAGTTAAAAGAGAAGTACTATCACAATTTCAAGAAGAATCACAATTTTGAGTGTAATATATTCTGAAGTATTGCTACTGATTCAAAACACTGTCATAAACTCAAAATATTGTCATAAGCTCAAAGTATTGTCATAACTGAAGTAATAGTTTAGTAGGAAGATGGGGTTCCCATGCACCCCCATGATATATTTTTCTAACTTACATTTTGGTAATTCTCAAGGTGTCTAGCAAACGAATTTTGATGTTCCCAACAGGAAATATTGTCCCATGGGTCCTTTTGGCGGCCATCGTGGACACCATATTAGATTCTTGATGAAATTATTAATTGGCATAATTTTTTAGACAGACATCATACAGAGACAAATGATACCATTTGTTTGCATAATTTTGGCATGAGGAATTGATTGAAAGGGTTGTTTTCGTGATTTAAATAAGATAGATGCATTAAAGTGAAAAATAAGTATAAAAAAGTCACTTTAATTTGCACTAAAAATATTTTTGCATATATATCAAAGTACAGGATTCACATTAAATCTTGAATCAACTAAAATTGATAGGAATTAGAATACAATAATATAAAATGAGTTCAATAAATGGAACTATTCTTAGATATTATTATTTTCTGCAACAGAATAAGCTACAGAAGTAGTAAGCAATGTCACTTAGTTCGTGTCGCTGCTGAAAATCTAGTCCTCGTCACAAAGAAAAGATTCATAATCAATCTCAATCTCAATCTCTTCCTCATTCTCCTCTAACCTCGTGAACAGTTTTCTCTAATAAGTCAGTGAGGGAAGGTGGAAGGACAGGGCCACATGACCACAGTGGCTCCAGGATACCCTTCTCCGTTCTTTCCCAGCCTTATCCAGGATCATAGGGCTTGGGACATAGTCTAGACAGATTTCTAAAAAAAAAAACCCTCCGTATTTAAGGCGTAGGAGCATTTTTGGGTAAAAGTGGGGAACAAAACTTTTTAACATAATTTGGGTATGCTGAATCCAAATTTGTCGGTTCCCAAGCTGGATTTTGAGCCCTCATCTTCAAAATGGCAAAACAAAAATGGTTGCCATATGGTTATTAAAATAAAATAATGTAATGTTTCGGCATTTGAACGAGTAAAGTTATGATATTATTAGCTATTTCTCTCTCTTTTGTGTCCTACAATTGATATTTGATTATTTTTGTGATGTTTTATTGAAAATTTCAAGATGGCCACCAAATGTTTACTCAACCCCAAAATGTAAAATTTAAGCTGTTAATTGAGGTACCTTTGCTACACTGGTGGTTATTTTATGTTAGAGAATTGTTATTTTGATATTTCTGTGATGTTTTCAATTATTAAGAGTACGAAAATTCCAAGATGGCCGCTAGACAAAATGTCTTAAAAGGTAATGATTCGGGGAAGTATTGGATAATTCTGATAAAACGGCTTTTTAAGACAATTTGAATATAATTCTGATTCCAAAAATCATACTTACTCAGCTGAATTTTCAGTTCTTGACATTCTAAATCCCCCTCACCCCCACAAAAAATGGCCGCCAAACGAGAAACGTGCAATGGCAAGTTTACATCATAATTTTGTAATCTTTTTGTAATCTTGTAAATATAGATGTGGAAAAAACCCCAGTTATATTTGAATGGTACGCCTATATATTTAAGTATTTGTATATGTGCATTGACGTACACACCCATTCCTTTAGTCTCATGTTGCCGTACGTCATGCGTCATGATCATTACAACTATGCAAGCTGGGGTCATGTTTATTTGGCAGCAATGCATCAGGTTCCTTCAGATGTGCTCTCAGCTTTCAAAGATGGTAATTTTGTTGTCAAGCGTTCTGCCCGTAGATTCAATCAGGTGGACCTTGATCAAGCACAGGTGTGGCTAAATTGCACTGGCAAGAAAGGTGGTGGATCTAAAATAGCAACTGAAACATATTCAGTGTACAAATTATCTCCTGGTCACACTCATCATCACAATGAGGGTACAACAGCAAGACAAACACGGGGCAACGAAGATGAGGAATTATTGGTCGATACATTCAAAAGATTCAGTGTGTTTTCCAATGATGCACAGTCTGCTTCACTCCAAAATATTGTGACGAAAGATGTAGCACTTGCTGAAATGAATGGCACACTTCGCGCTGGAAACAAGTCAGTACTATCTAATATATTAACAGAAGGTATTAAATGCCCTGAAACAATTAATCTTCAAGATAAAGCATCATGCCTTATTATAGATGGGCAAGCACTAGTTATTGGAATTGAAAAACCTCCTAATGAAGTGACTTTTGGTGACCTAGCAAACACATTTATCCGGGCAGTACTGCAAATTGGTAGCAGTTATCAAAGAGTGGATGTCATTTTTTATAGATAATTGGTAAGAGTCTATCAAGTCCAACACTAGAGTACGACGCAAAAAGAATGCTCAACCAATCAAACATGTTGTAGAAGACCGTGATGTACCCCTACAAAAAAAAACAAAAAAACCCCCAACTAGCCAAATTTCGTGTCTTTACAAGAGAACAAGGCCGATCTTACCAAATTCTTGTCTGATGAACTGCTTGCTAACGCACCGCATCATACAGAAATTGATGTTGCTGGCGGATTTGTAGACGGACAAGTTCAATCGTCAAACATCACAACCGATTTAGCTTCCCCGAGAGCTGCACACGAAGAGTCCGATACTAGGTTGGTGTTGCATGCTATCCAGAGCCGATTCAATACGATTGTTGTATCATCAAGAGATACGGATGTCCTTGTGCTGTTGGTTTCCCATTTTCCCCGTGTACAGTGCAGGTACCTCTGGATGATGTCAGGCACGTAAAAACAGTGCCTGATATACTCATCGAAAACGTATTCAACAACTTGCCAACAAATTCAGCAACATCAGTTGATGCAGCACGACATGTTTTGTTCTCCAAGGCCACAAATACTATGTAGTTGATCCAGCTTTTCAGTTGCAAAGCCCTTGACCTCACAGAGTGTTGTGAAATCTAGATGCTGAATGCCATTAACATGTAAACTACAGTATACAGAAGGACGCTACAGCAATTCTTCTGACCCGTCACCATCATCACTCTTGCGTTTCTTTGACTTTGGCATGATTAATAAGGCACACTGTTACTATGCTGTGATTGTTGGTTTATTATTAGTTACCGTCACCAGTTCTAGTTAATTACTCAATAAAGCATTCATAAACTAAAGAAAAATACCATTGCATTAGTAAATAAGCATTTGGATCATGCAGTACAAATATCTTTTCCTGTTTAAAATGAAACAATTTGGGACAAATCTGTTAGTATTTCATTTATGGGTGTATCCTTAACTACAGCCTGTCTTTCACAGAAATGAAACATTTTCAACACAAAATTAATTCCACTATATCTGATATTTAGTATGTATATAGACAGATACGGGTATTTGACACGATTTATGGTGGAAATTAAGCTGACGTTTACATATTTTAATGCATCTATATTGTTTAAATCATGAAAATAACCCTCTCAATCAATTTTTCTCGCCAAAATTATGCTGAAAAATGGTATAATTTGTCTCTGTATGATGTCTACTTCAAAAGTCAAGCGAATTATCGATTTTCATCAGAAATCTAATATGGCGTCCAATATGGCCGCAAACAGACCACATGGAACAGCAATTCGTCTTGGGAACATAAAAATTCATTTAATGGACACTGAGGATTACAAAAAAGTAAGTTAGAAAAATATATCATGGGGTGCATGGGAACCCCATTTTCCTACTCGACTGAAACCCCCCCCCCCCCCAAACAAAAAACCCAACCAAAAAACCTCAACAAACCCCCCCACACACAAACAACACCCCCCAAAAAACAACAACAACAACAAAAACAACAAAACAAAGCAAGCCACAACACCCCACCCCCCGAAAGAAAAGAAGAAAAAAAGAGACAATTTCAAGTACCCTTGTTTGTAGACACGGCCACATTTAATTCGTTGAACTTAACATATATCAAGGGGCTTTAGTTTTTTCCTTAGCTCGTAGTTTTATACAGAAGTCTCATATATCAATGTGACAGGAAACAAAATTTATCTTAGTTAATAATCCCAAGGTTTGTAGACGACTTCAAAACGTTATACGGACAGGCAAAATCCATGTTAAAGGTTCAATCAACAAATAAATTCCGATTGGTGATAATGTAAAAAATTTAAAATAAATCTGATACGAGTTATCAAACTCGTCAAACAGTACTTAAATAAAAACATTCGGTTCCAGGAGACATTTAATCTGCTTGAAAGAATTTTAGACATGATGTCTAAAATATATTTCTTAAAATGTTACTAGTAATTAATTTATGCTATTAAAAACAGTACTCATCAACATAATATGCTAGACAGACTAGTCTGACAAGTATGTAGGTCTGTGATTTTCACTAGCCCAGCAAGCTAAACTAGTAGCTCAAACTCCTAACGAAATATACAATGGGGAAGAAAAAGGATGCTGAGAACTGATTTCATACAATTTTATTTTATTTTGATTTTAGCGGGCGGGACGTAGCTCAGTAGTAAAACGCACGCCTGATGCGCGGTCGGTCTAGGATCGATCCCTGTCGGTGGCCCATTAGGCTATTTCTCAATTAGTGCACCACGACTGGTATATCAAAGGCCGTGGTATGTGCTATCCTATCTGTGGGATGGTACATATAAAAGATCCCTTGTTACTAATGGAAAAATGTAGCTGGCTTCCTCTCTATGACTTTGTCAAATGACCAAATGTTTGACATCCAATAGCCGATGATCAATAAACCAATGTGCTCTAGTGGTGTCGTTAAACAAAACAAACAAACTTTATTTTGATTTTACTACTGTAATATATAAAACATACAATACACACATACTGAAAGGAACGGACTTAATAGATTCATTTCATTTCAACTTATTTTCGTGCTTATATCCAATTAAGGTTCAAGCACGCTGTCCTGGGCACACACCTCAGCTATCTGGGCTGTCTGTCCAGGACAGTAGGTTAGTTGTTAGTTGGTTAGTAGTTAGTGAGAGAGAAGAGGGTGTAGTGGCCTTACACCTACCCATTGAGCCCTTAAGAACTCGCTCTGGGTTGGAGCCGGTACCGGGCTGCGAACCTGTACCTACCAGCCTGTAGTCCGATGGCTTAACCACTACGCCACCGAGGCCGGTCCTTAATAGATTAAAGTGCTCTGCAAAGCTCAATGGGTAGGTGTAAACCACTTGCACCGACCAGTGATCCATAACTGGTTCAACAAAGGCCATGGTTTGTGCTATCCTGCCTGTGGGAAGCGCAAATAAAAGATCCCTTGCTGCCTGTCGTAAAAGAGTAGCCTATGTGGCGACAGCGGATTTCCCCTAAAAAACAGTGTCAGAATGACCATATGTTTGACGTCCAATAGCCGATGATAAGATAAAAAATCAATGTGCTCTAGTGGCGTCGTTAAATAAAACAAACTTTTAATAGATTAAAGAAAATGAGTTTGTTGTCAAAATGAACACTAAGTTTGGTTAATTTACAAACCTGTAACAAATTTGGATACAACAGAGTGAAACAAGAGTCTGTAACGTTGAAATACCCTTAAAAATAGACTAAAATATTACTCCATAACAGTTACTTCAGACGCACGTGCGTTTTTAAAACTATGAAAAAATGCATTTTGTGGTATTCGAAACACCAGGATGACCAGAAACACTTAGGTTGTACAGAAATGGATAATCTAAACAATAAAATATGAGTAATGTTTGATTTCAGTGATCATAAACGGCTAAAATAGTGTAAATTAGTTTTCAATAAAACTTAACTGGTAGTTAGATTAAATATGTACATGGATCACAAATTACTGGTGGCTAAATATTCAATAGTGTTGTTCTGAAACCTTTGGGTTTTTTTCCTTTTAAAGAACTAGCCCATTGGGTTAATAGGTTAGCGTTTGTCACTACCCCGACTTGACAAGGTACTAGTCTCGGGCGTAGGCTAGCGTATTTGTCAACGGGGGAAGGGGTGCAGAAAAAGACGAAAGTGTTTCCGTTATAATTTACAAGTGCTGGCTTTGGATAGCTGATAGGGCGGGACGTAGCCCAATGGTACAGCGTTCGCTCGATGCGAGGTCCTTGTGGGATCGATTCCCGTCGGTGGGCCCATTGGGCTATTTCTCGTTCCAGCCAGTGCATCACGACTGGTATATCAAAGGCCGTGGTATGTAGTACCCTGTCTGTGGGATGGTGCATATAAAAGATCCCTTGCTGCTAATCGGAAAGAGTAGCCCATGAAATGGCGACAGCGAATGTCCTCTCTTAATATATGTGTGGTCCTTAACCATATGTCTGACGCCATATAACCGTAAATAAAATGTGTTGAGTGCGTCGTTAAATAAAACATGTCTTTCTTCGGATAGCTGATAGGATGGAAGACCCTATTAATCGTTACCTAATTTTCCCCATATTTCCTACACAAGCCAGGAATGCCGCTGTGCATCAATTAAGTATGTCATGTCTCGACGCTTAATAAATGCAGTACGTCCGGAATAAATACGGCGATACATATCGGGGTGTGTTCCAAACTCCAACAAAAACACCTGTCTGTTATAACTGAAGTTATTTTTTTAGCCCAAAATGGCTATTCTTGTCGACATAGCTGTGCAGCCAGGCAATCGGACGTCAAACTGTGTAACTTACTGACTCTTTCGACATTCTGTCAGCCCGTCTGTTTGAATGTCTTGTGAGACCGCAGCTGCAGTTCCGCAAGTCGTAATTTATCATGCCGTTTAACTGCTGCCGATTTGAAGTTAAAGTTTGTTTTGTTTAACGACACCACTAGTGCACATTGATTGATTAATCATCGACTATTGGATGTCAGACATTTGGTAAATTCGACATATACTTGCTACATTTTTCCATTAGTAGCAAGGGATTGTTTATATGCACCATCCCACAGACAGGATAGCACGTACCACGGCCTTTGATATATCAGTCGTGGTGTACTGGCTGTACCCACAGATAGGAACATCCCACAGACAGAATAGCACATACCACGAGATTTGATATACCAGTCGTGGTGTACTGGCTGTGCCCACCGACAAGGATCGATCCCAAATCGGCCGCGCATCAAGTGAACGTTTTACCACTGGGCTACGTCCCGCACCTGCTATACGACTGGATAACGTCTAATAACAAACTATTACATATTAAATGAAAGGAATATTTGTTTCATGACACCTCAACACATGTTACACTACGCCTATTTTGGTGTCGATAGTTATTTCGTTTTATACTCGCGGTGTTTTCTGACTTCAGTCTTCAGCTGTTGTATAATAATAAAACATTTTTGTTACATAGTTTATAGTTTATATAAACCGTGGTGATCATACACCTAGAAATAAATTGCACATGACTAAATGTAACAAAACGTACGAATAATTAGACAGAAATATCACATAGTGTTGTCAAAGTACCTTTAACGCATTCGGAATAACTGTTCACGACAACAAGTCACTGACCCGCGAAATAACATCAGATCACGTCAGATCTTAAGAACGGACAGAACAGTAAGATACGAGTTTAGTCTTGTTGTTTACCTCTCACTACATTTAACGCGTTGATCGGCAGGTGTTGATTTATACAGCAAACAGGGCGATAACACTTTGAAGCCTGTGAAATATTTGATTAAAATAGTATCGTGATAAGAGACTTCAGTTTATGAATACAACGGAAGCTAGTAAATCAAAGATTAATGTGAAGTTTAATGGGTACTCTCTCTGAGTAAAGTGGTTTCCTTTTAAAATCGGGTTACTAGTTCAGGCGGTTGTAATAATAGTGACAGAAAAAAAAGAAATTGAAAAGAAAAATCACATGTCTTCTCCAGACTTAAAGCACCTTTAAATTGAAAAAAAACTAAACAAAAAAACCCCAAACAAACAAGAACGCAAAATCTAAACGACAAAACCGTAATATATGGTCAGGGCCGTATCTCCGCACAATGCAGAATCGAATGGGTATTTGGTAAAATAATGGTTGATTCTATGATTCTCTATTTAGTTCCTCGTCTACAGGAGAACAGCCACTTCCAAGGAAATCCTTTACTGGAGATTTCATCCCTCTTGAAAAACCCTAAACAAAATCCCAAACAAAACAAATCCCACCACCACCAAACTAGAAAAGGTACCTTTTCGTATACTGACAGAAAGAAATAAGGGAACACACAACGAGTAACCGACAATAATGACTGAAACCTAACCCCTCAATACACAGTGTTACAAGTTGACCATGTTACTGGCAGTCAGTCCGACACTACTGGCATTCAATTCCACATTATAACCTTTTATAAAATATGGACATTACTATGCCAGTAGTAAATTAAATTTGGTCTACAATTCCATCTGTTCCCTTACTTCTTTCAATCAGTATATGTTTCATGTTCATTTGACGGCGTCGAAGTTAGGGCCTATTTGAGAAATGATGTACACCCACCATTCATTACAGTTTGTATATTCCACAAAAAGACGACAGTTGTAAAAACAGTACTGTGTTAAACATTAACATGTACATCCCTAAATAGTTTGGAGTGAAAATTTAATGTGTTTATTTGAAGTACAAATGTACTAGTTTCTTTCTAGCGAACACCCTGATAAGATCAGAAATTGTAAAGAATTACAGTCGATGAATACCCACAAAGCAGGCGCGGGTGCAGGGGAGGGGGCTTCGGAAATACCCCTTTTTAAGCAAATGTTCGTCTTTTTTACAATACATTTTCCTGACGAGCCCACTATAAACTTTGCTCGCTACCGAAGTTGTACAGAATTGCAGTTGGTGAATACCCACAAAGCAGGCGCGGGTGCAGGGGACAGAGCTTTGGAAACGCCCCTGCTCAAGCAAATGTTTGTCTTTATTTACTCTATTTTCCCGCGGGAACATGACTCGATCCCACTATAAACTTTGCTCGCTACCGAAGTTGTACAGAATTGCAGTTGGTGAATACCCACAAAGCAGGCGCGGGTGCAGGGGAGAGAGCTTTGGAAACGCCCCTGCTCAAGCAAATGTTTGTCTTTATTTACTCTATTTTCCCGCGGGAACATGACTCGACCCCACTATAAACTTTGCTCGCTACCGAAGTTGTACAGAATTGCAGTTGGTGAATACCCACAAAGCAGGCGCGGGTGCAGGGGAGAGAGCTTTGGAAACGCCCCTGCTCAAGCAAATGTTTGTCTTTATTTACTCTATTTTCCCGCGGGAACATGACTCGACCCCACTATAAACTTTGCTCGCTACCGAAGTTGTACAGAATTGCAGTTGGTGAATACCCACAAAGCAGGCGCGGGTGCAGGGGAGAGAGCTTTGGAAACGCCCCTGCTCAAGCAAATGTTTGTCTTTATTTACTCTATTTTCCCGCGGGAACATGACTCGACCCCACTATAAACTTTGCTCGCTACCGAAGTTGTACAGAATTGCAGTTGGTGAATACCCACAAAGCAGGCGCGGGTGCAGGGGAGAGAGCTTTGGAAACGCCCCTGCTCAAACAAATGTTTGTCTTTATTTACTCTATTTTCCCGCGAGAACATGACTCGACCCCACTATAAACTTTGCTTGCTACCGAAGTTGTACAGAATTGCAGTTGGTGAATACCCACAAAGCAGGCGCGGGTGCAGGGGAGAGAGCTTTGGAAACGCCCCTGCTCAAACAAATGTTTGTCTTTATTTACTCTATTTTCCCGCGGGAACATGACTCGACCCCACTATAAACTTTGCTCGCTAGTCTGAATCCTGTACTAAAATTCCGACACACGCGTTTGCGGAGCCATCGTTAAAATAAAATGTTTGTTCAATCTGATTAAAATTAGCTCTACTGGGTCTACCAGTAGATCTAACAGCATTGCGTAGATTCCCATGTCCAGGTGACATTTCATCTATAAATAACAATTTTAATATCGACCAATTACACTTCGCCATTTATAGCGTTATTCAGGAGCATACAAATTCTGAAAATATTGGTCGAGACTATTTGTGCAATAGGTGGACTTGTTGGTCTATTTCAACATTGAAAAAACAGGGGAAAAAGTGCAGTAATAAACTCTGGATCGTATACTAGTATAAACAGATTTTATAGCTATACCATCACGGTTTTTTTTTTTTCGTCTTGAAACGAATTTTCTATAAAATTTAATATTGCAATTAGTTTCCGGCATACTTCGTAATTCACCCGAATCATTTCGTATACCCTCGGCATAATCCCGAATGTTTTCAAATTCTTTTCAAATCACTGGCATGATTTTGCAAGTAAGGTTTTGATTGGTCGAATGAAAGCTCAACTGGACATGAGCTCAAAAGGGCTGCTGTTAGATCCACATGTAATAGTGGAGCTAATTTTAATTAGATTGATGTTTGTTATGTTATAAAGTGGGTCAGGTCATATTTTATTTAAATATTCATGATCTAAACACATGTCATAATTACCATTATTATACAGTTATATTTGATAGACGCAAAATGAACAATGGTGTTGTTAAATATTTCTGTCTTTTTGTTACATGTATTTCAGAAAAATAGGGATTCTATTGTTGATGATGACAAGCCGTGAATTCATCATTGTTTTTCTGCAGATGGTATGTATTAGTAACTATTTTCAAGTATTTATTGTGTACAGCACCTTTTTGTTTCAAAAGAGTGATAGTTTTGGGACTACAGGATTCATGTTATTAAGGGATTGATGCTAAAGTTGAAAATAGGCCTATTACAAAGTGTCTGACTGGATAATCCTATTTGGTAATACCAATCACAAAAACATTTATTACCAAAGAGATGCGATTCACACAAGGGACATGGTCTTTAAACAAAGAAAAAATTACAACAAATTTTTAATATATAAGAAATAAAATTTTAACTATCAGTTATCGGTGTCGCACTGTCAAATAATATTAAGATGTTTGGTGTTTTGGTGTTTAAAACAAATAAAAAATCCATTTTTGTTTTACCTATTAGAAGAACATACCTCGACGCTCTACATAGGACACTGCCAGACCAATATAAATCAGATAATACAATTAAAGAACCAAAATAACCCACAACAACATGGGTTTTTTTCCTTGTTTTTTTTTCTTTCTTTTGTTTTTGTATGACTTTCAAGTTACCAAATTTTACTAAAGCCTCGAGTCTTGATTTAAAATTTTATAGTCAGCTCAGGTTTTGTCATTCACTTGTAGCTGTGATCAAAACCAACATTATTCAGTGTCTTGGTGACCTTTTATATGACCAATCAAAACACCAAATGCCTTACTGGTATAAACCTGCTAGCAGTTTGGTGCATTCGAAATTACTTGGACACAGAATGGCGTTTGCTAAAGTTTGATATCACTATCGGATTGCATTGACTTTTACTGCCCTGGGTACGTACCATTTAGGTTTCACATACAATGTATAGTAAGCTACTACAGATACGAGAGTGAATAGAAACACATCGGATTTGTCTAAATTATCAAATTAAGCAAGAAGACGTGTAATTAAGTATAATGTTTAGAACTACACAGTTCACTTCCCGGTAAGAGTTCATCCATCATGGTCCACAATAGTTCCTAATTGTGACATATGTTGTGGTTCATATATTCATTTCTAGTAAGTGGGGAAGAATTAAAACAATTTGGATTTTTCAATGGTATGCCCTATGGATTTTGCCTATGATATTTTGTAATATTGTGCATTGATTTTTGTGGACATGGATGTATAGCGGAACAGGCAGCTGGTGTGAATCGGTTCCTGAACTACCTTTTCAGACCGGTACTAAAGTCAAATGCGGCCTTATAGTTAAAACTGAGACGGAAATGTTCTCAATTTCCCAAGGAGTGAAAATAAATGCTTATATAATACTAAAATATGTGCCTTTAATGTACCATACTTCTTTATTTATTATAAGTTATCTGCTTTCGGAGATGACAACAACTACAACGATGTGCCGAAGATGCAGACGTCCAAACCAGCGTTTTGTCGAGACAGATCGGGTTACCTCCCTTTACCTCTGTTCCACGTGACTAGCTGCACCATGTGTTACTTCTACCTGTTCCCGAAGAAAGGACCTTTCGTTCTGTCACGGTCAGGGTGGTCACTGCGATCCAAAGAAGCGCCCCCACTAAAGGTCGTACCTCATGTCGCGAAAAGAACATCTCTTGACGTCGTCTGTTCGCGAATGACGCACTCCAACTGTGCTAAGTGGACCGCGTGTTGCACGGGCGCCAGCACGTGCTGTCATGACAACGTGCGGTTCAGCGGACGTGACGTGGACGGGGCGTGTCCCCCGGTGTGGGACGGGTTCTCCTGCGTGAGAAGAGCCGCAGCGGGTGAAGACGTCTCGTTAACGTGTCCGTGGTACATCTTACACTCCAACACGGCAAGTAGGTTCTTACTTATTGAACATTTATTTATTAATAAATACCAGGTGTCGCTTTTCCATCATTTAACAGAAGTAGGATGCAGCTCAGTGATAGTGTTCACCCGAGGTTCGATGGGCTGTTTTCTCTCTCTCTTTTTTCTGTCTCAGCTAATGTCCACGAAGGGTGCATCAAAGGCCGTGGTATGTACTGATATGCCTATCAGGGTAAGAATAGTCCGTGTGGTTGAAGCGCCATCCACCCTCTCTGTGTCTCTGTCTCTATCCGTCCGTCCGTCCGTCCGTCTCTCTCTCTCTCTCTCTCTCTGTGTGTGTGTGTGTGTGTGTGTGTGTGTGTGTGTGTGTATGTCAATCTTTTTCAATAACACTTTTTGTTGGTGGTGGTGTTTTTGGCGAGGGAGTGGAGACAACTCTATCGTCAACCACCGCTAAATACGACCCTACATATCATGACAAAGTTGAGTAAAATGTTATGTTACAAATCACACCATCCATGCAACAGTTCCTACAAGGTCTTTGAAAGGAACACTTAATCAGTACAAAATAATGCTATAAAAAAAATTAAAAAGAAAAAGAAAATGAATCAACCTCTGTTACATCGTACAGTTTTCCACAGTCTCAAATATCATCTTCAAACCAAAAAAAGAAAGAAAAAAAGGGAAAAAATCTGACATCCATGCAACAGATGAATGTGAAGTTTTAAACCATAAAATAGCAATGCATTAAAGAACCCATCTTCATAAATCAAGGCTAATATTCGTTCCTCGTATTCAGCCTTGATACATGTCGTCAAGAAATCGTGCCACAAAATGCTTAAATTTTATTGGATGCGATGAGATCTGATTGCAACGAATCGCAACGCTCCTTATAGATTCCCTTGTTATTGTAAACAAAGATGGCAGCGTCAGCGTCCGTGGAAACGTGTCGTGTTTGTCACGATATGTTAAAAAAAAAGGTTTCGGCGGTTAATTTTTGATATTGCTTTCAAGATTGTCACATGTTACCGATGCTGTGATTGGTCAGCGATGTCATCGTGTAAGGGACATAATCGGTGTTACAAATTTTCTTCCAATAGAGGGCGCTAGTAGTGGATATCAGTAATCTTGACTACATGTATCAAGGCTGAATACGAGGAACGAATATTAGCCTTGATTTATGAAGATGTAAAGAACCTGGCCTGCGTATGTTGCCATCATAACACGTTTCTGAATAATAACGACTAAAATTACATACTATCATGATATCAGAATCTGTATATTCGATATCTTTCTGGTCATCCTAATGTTTCTATAGTAGCCCTAACTTAATTTTATCTCCCAATAAAAAGTTTAGTTTTTTTAACGACACCATTAGAGCACATTCATTTATTAATCATCGGCTATTGGATGTCAAACATTTGGTAATTTTGACATAGAGTCTTAGAGAGGAAACCCGCTAAATTGTTTCCATTAGTAGCTGGGGTCTTTTATATGTACCACCCCACAGATAGGACAAGACATACTACGGCCTTTGATACAACAGTCGTGGTGCACTGGCTAGAACGAGAAATAGCCCAATTGGCCCACCGACGGGAATCGATCACAGACCGACCGCGCATCAAGCGAGCTATTTACCACAGGGCTACGTCCAGCCCTTACCTCCCAATAATTATGTACGTGAAAACCCCCAGGAAACAAAAGGAAGTTTGAGCTTTAGTCGTTTAGTTCGCTTGATGCGCGGCCGGTCTGGGATCGACCCCCGTCAGTGGGCTATTTCTCACTCCAGCCAGTGCACCACGACTGGTATATTGAAGGCCATGGTATGTGTTATCCTGTCTGTGGGATGGTGCATATAAAAGATCCCTTGCTGCCAACCGAAAAGAGCAGCCCATGAAATGGCGACAGCGGGTTTCCTCTCTCAATATCTGTGTGGTCCTTAACCATATGTCCGACGCCATTTAACCGTAAATAACGTGTTGAGTGCGTCGTTAAATAAAACATTTCCTTAGTCAGACTTATCTATATCAATGGCGGTAAACTCAGGACAGTCATTAAGTGTCATTACATTTAAATAATTTGTAATAATATTTGTGACATTTCTTCTATGAATATCTCACCTAAAAGTGCCCATTATTTTCTCTTAAATAATGCATTTGTATTTACAAAATAACGAATAACGTACATATAGTTATAGATAAGTTTATGTTGATTAGATACAAAAAATATAAATATAATGCACAATGACAACAATGGATGACTTCACAACTATATATATATAGTATATACGTTATTTACCAGACGAACATGCACACCGGAAGTGTACTAGTAACGGCACCTGGTGGAAGGATGAAGAAGGTCGTGAGTGGACAGACTACTCAACTTGCATTCATCTTGATCTAGAAGTAGGTGCAAATACACAGTATAGCCAATCTTTAAAATATTGGTTTCTGTAACCCCTCTCGTATCCCCACTCAGTTTTATGTACCATACGTTATCTTGTTTCCATTCCCCCGTCCACACACACACACACACACACACACACACACACACACACACACACACACACACACACACACACTAACCAACGTACCAACATATGTAAATAGAAAACAAAACACCCACGGACAAACTGACCGATAGTTACATTGTTTGATTATACGAATTAAACTTACATTTATATTTGTACTTTCTTTTATTTTGGTTTAAAGAGACATTCCTGAGTTTACTACATTATAAGATGTTTCCGACTAATAAAATATTTCTACGATTAAACTTGCATATTAAATATATTTTCTTGTTTAGAATATCAGTGTCTGTATATTTAATGTGTTTCTGGTCGTCTTAATATTTGTAAGAAGCCCAAACTTGATTTTGTCTTTTGTCTAAAAATATATTTTAGGAAATAAAATGAAATTTAACCTAGTACAAATATTAGAACGATCAGAAACACGTTTAATATACAGCCACTAATATATTATGCAGAAAAATATATTTGATATGTAATTACAATCGTTAAAAAGTCTCTGTTCGTCGATAACACCTTAAAAATTGCAGCAAACTCAGGAATGTCCCTTTAAGAAAGGTACAGGCATAAAAGTTTCCTCTTGTTTAATTGTACAAAACATATGTTTTATTGGATTATTTCCAGTCACAACCAAGTTTCATATTTCAAATTTATTTAATGCCTTAAGTTTTACAACGAATCAGCATATATAATACATATATGTCTATATACAGAATGTACAGTGCTCAACATCTAGCACACCAAAATACCGAGGTAAGTGTTGTGTTGTCTCAATTGTTTTGTTTTCTATTTTCAGTTCTACCGCATCGTTAAGATTTTATCCATCTCCATAAACAGCATCAGCTCTTGTATGCTGACAGTAGCTGTCGCCATTTTCTTATCTTTCAGGTAATGGACGTAACACATTTGACCTTTGACCGAATACAATATGATCTAAAAATATTTATACATTTTAATTCATATATATATATATATTTAGGGATGACTTTGCCCCTTGACCCACCCACTCTCTGTAGATACGGCTCTCCTCGTACCTTATGCGATGATAACAATATTTGAAATTTCAGACAGCTGCGCATTCAGCAGAGAATCAAATTGCACGTGAACCTGTGTGTGTCCCTTCTCCTCACCTCGTTGGTGTTTATTCTATGGGACATACTTGTCTACTACAACCGGCTGGTCCACCATGAAGGGGATTCACTGCTATACACTCACAAGGTATGTACAGACAGACATACAGACAGACCGACAGAGACAGACAGACAGACAGACAAAGACAGACATACACGCTCGTCTATTACAACCGACTGGTACACCGTGAAGGGGAGTCACTGCTCTATACTCACAAAGTATGTACAGACCGGCAGACAGACAGACAGACAGGCTCGTTTATTACAACCGACTCGTTGACCGTGTAGGGGAGTCACTGCTCTACACTCACAATGCATGTACAGAGAGATAGGCAGACAAACAGACAGACAGACAGACAGGTACGCTAGTCTTCTATAACCGACTCGTCTACCGTAAAGGGGAGTCACTGCTAGATACACTCACAAGGTATATACAGACAGACAGACAGACAGATATGTACGCTCGTCTACTACAAACGACTCATTTACCATGAAGGAAGATCGCTAATTATGTGCATTCAGACAAGCAGGCAGATGACAGAGACAGAGGCTTGTACACATCTGCCAGCGGCTAACTCATTTGGAACGACTTTTAATTATCAACTCAGTTGGATTCAGAATGTTGTTGGCTTATATCAGATTCATTAACGCTGCTCCCCAATGCCGAATGACAATAAGATCTGAAACGTGTTTAGGAGGCCTAACGCTAGCGGTATCTTGTTAGGGTGTTGTATGATTTTGTTTGTTTTGTTTTGTTTTGTTTTGTTTTGATTTGTTTGTTTGGGTTTTTTCGTTTGTTTCGCGTGTGATTTATTCTGCCTAATGTTCAGTGAATATAACTGAACAGTATTCTGTAGAAACCAGTCTAAGAGTTCGCGAGTGATCGGCCCCCTAAAGATAGTAAAGTCTGAATCTCTTTCGTCGCTAGGGTTACTGTACCGCCCTGAACGTATCGCTAGGGTTTACTATACCGCCCTGGATGTATCGTTAGGGTTACTGTACTGCCCTGAACGTATCGCTAGGGTTACTGTAACGCCCTAAATGTATCGCTAGGGTTACTGTACCGCCCTGAGTGTATCGTTAGGGTTACTGTACTGCCTTGAATGTATCGTTAGGGTTACTGTACCGCCCTGCATGCATCGCTAGGGTTACTGTACCGCCCTGAACGTATTGCTAGGGTTACTGTACCGCCCTGAATGTATCGCTAGGGTTACTGTACCGCCCTGAATGTAACGTATCGCTAGGGTTACTGTACCGCCCAGAACGTATCGTTAGGGTTACTGTATCGCCCTAAATGTATCGTTAGGGTTACTGTACAGTCCTGAATGTATCGCTAGGGTTACTGTATCGTCTTGAATGTATCACTAAGGTTACCGAGCCGCCCTGAATATATCGCCAGGGTTACTGTACCGCCCTGAACGTATTGCTAGGGTTACTGTAGCGCCCTGAACGCATCCCTAGGGTTACTGTACCGTCCTGAACGTATCGCTAGGGTTACTGTACCGCCCTGAACGTATTGCTAGGGTTACTGCACCGCACTGAATGTATCGCTAGGGTTACTGTACCGTCCTGAACGTATCGCTAGGGTTACTGTACCGCCCTGAATGTAACGTATCGCTAGGGTTACTGTACTGTCCTAAACGTATTGCTAGGGTTACTGTACCGTCCTGAACATCTGAATATCTTTTGTCGCTAGGGTTACTGTACCGTCCTGAACGCATCGCTAGGGTTACTGTAGCGCCCTGAACGCATCCCTAGGGTTACTGTACCGCCCTGAATGTATCACTAGAGTTACTGTACCGCCCTGAATGTATCGCTAGGGTTACTGTACCGCCCTGAATATATCGCTAGGGTTACTGTACCGTCCTGAACGTATCACTAAGGTTACTGTACCGTCCTGAACGTATCGCTAGGGTTACTGTAGCGCCCTGAATGTATCGCTAGGGTTACTGTACCGTCCTGAACGTTTGGATATCTTTTGTCACTAGGGTTACCGTACCGTCCTAAAAACCGGAATATCTCTTATCATTAGGGTTACCGTACCGCCTTGAAAGTCTAAATCTCTCTTATCACTAGGGTTACCGTACCGCCCTGAACGTCTGAATATCTCTTGTCACTAGGGTTACCGTATCGCCCTGAACGTCCGAATCTCTCTTGTCACTTGGGTTACCGTACCGCCCTGAACGCCTGAATCTCTCGTTATTAGGGTTACTGTACCGCCCTGAACGCCTGAATCTCTCGTTATTAGGATTACCGTACCGCCCTGAACGTCTGAATCTCTCGTTACTACGGTTACTGTACCGCCCTGAGCGCCTGAATCTCTCGTTATTAGGGTTACCGAACCGCCCTGAACGTCTGAATCTCTCGTTACTAGGGTTACTGTACCGCCCTGAACGCCTGAATCTCTCGTTATTAGGGTTACCGTACCGCCCGGAACGTCTGAATCTCTCGTTACTAGAGTTACTGTACCGCCCTGAACGCCTGAATCTCTCGTTATTAGGGTTACCGTACCGCCCTGAACGTCTGAATCTCTCGTTACTAGGGTTACTGTACCGCCCTGAACGCCTGAATCTCTCGTTATTAGGGTTACTGTACCGCCCTGAACTTATGAATCTCTCGTTACTAGGGTTACTGTACTGCCCTAAACGTGACGACGCGAGTACTGAGGACGACGACGTTTTTCTGGATGTTGTGTGAAGGGTTTTATCTCCAGTGTCTCATGAAGAGAGCCTTTAAACCCATCAAAAACATGGCCGCCTTCTACGCCTTTGGATGGGGTATGTTATATAATAACACAAAAATCATGGGCTATTGGTGACAAACATTTAGTAAGTCTAACTCAGTGTCTACAGGAAACCTGTTTAATTTTTTTCATTAGTAGCAGACACCATAGCACATACCACAACCTTTACTATACCAGCGTACGCGTGGTGCACTAACTGGGACAGAGCCCCCCCCCCCCCTCCCCCGAGTATGACCCAACAGATCTCGCTTTATGACTCATTCTCACACGCTCCCCTCGCTTACTTTCTTTGTCTCTTTTCGTTGCTGTATATCTTTCCTCCTCAGATCTATCTGTATGTGTGTCTCTCTCTGTCTGTCTGTCTGTCTGTCTTTCTGTCTCTTTTCTCTTTGTATGTGTAAGTACGTGTATCTACTTAGTTACCTACTTAAATACCTATCCATCCACACACGCCCACGCACGCGCGCACACATACACACACACACTATATATATATATATATATATATATATATATATATATATATATATATATACGTATTGATTGTTTTTATTTCATAGGATTACCAATGATTGTGGTTGGGTGTTATACTGGAGTCAGACTGGGCGTGTTCGGAAACAAGTAAGTAAGACATGTTTACTGCTAGATAAACATTTTATCTTACTACTGCTGCTTGTTATTATGCTGCTGCTGCTGCTGCTGCTGCTGATGATGATGATTATGAAGATTTTTTTTATAGCGTATTTCTCAGAAGACTACGGGTCAGGATTACCAAATGTTTGACATCTAATAGCAGGTGGGTAATAAATCAATGTGCTCCAGTGGTCCACGGTCCTGAGTTTACTGCCATTCTTTTTAAACTTATTTTCGTGCTTATATCCAATTAAGGTTCAAGCACGCTTTCCTGGACACACAAACACCTCTAGGTTTGTCTGTTTAGGGCAGTAGGTTAGTGGTTAGTGAGAGAAAAGAGGGTGTAGTGGTCTTACACCTACCCATTGAGTCGTTAAAACTCGCTCTGGGTGAGAGCCGGTAGGGGGCTGCGAACTCAGTACCTACCAGCCTTATGTCTGATGGCTTAACCACGACACCACCGAGGCCATTGTAATATGTCGCTTTATAACAACTAAACCTGCACATTAAATGCATTTTCTTGTTTATAATAAACAGTGTCTGTACATCCTAAACCTTTCTGGTCTTCTTGATGTTTATGGGGCGGAATTTAGCTCAGTCGCAGGATCGATGGATCCATTCAACTGATTGGGCTTTTTCTCGTTCCAACCAGTGCACCACAACTGGTCAATGGTATGTGCTTTCCTGTCTGTGGGAAAGTGCATATAAAAGATCCCTTGCTGCATTAAGAAAAATGTAGAGGGTTTCCTCTGATGACTACAAGTCAGAAATACCAAATGTTTGACATACAATAGCCGATGATTACTTAATCATTGTGCTCAAGGCTTGACCTTAGTGGTAGCCAGGGTGTTTTGGCTACCAATTTCTCACTTGGGCTACCAGATGTCTAAACACGGTAGTCTGCCAGGCTACTAGATTTTTGTGTGCACATCCATTTGCTACGCAATCAACAGGATGCTTAAACACCTAAAACAACATGTTTTAATATAAATAAATGATTTCAATTGTTTCCCTCTTTAAAAAAAATAAAAAAATATTAACATTATGGGGATACCGATTTTTACTGGTGGTGTCGTTAAACAGACAAACATTAACTTTTCTTAATATTTGTAGTAAAATCAGTATGTAGTGTATTGCAGTAAGTGATTTTGTGAAATTGCGGAAATACTGAGTAACTGATTATAATTCAGTGTTTCGCGCTGTGGTCATGACATCTCTGAAGTTTAATTATATAAAATCCCCAATTTATTTCATTATTTTTTTATGCTATTTGTGTTTTTAAATCAAAGGTCTCATTTTATGTTATAGAACAGCCTATGCAACGTAAGTGGGTTTCTTCTGTGTACTAACACTATATGCCACAACTACCTGTCTAACCAATACCTCTTTCAGGTATTGTTGGATAACAGAAGCCGGTGGAATAGAATGGATCATATTTGCACCAACCATCGCGTGTATTGGTGTAAGTATGTTTGTTTTTCGTATTTCAAAATTCATACACTTGTAACTTTGACCATACTTGGTCTTTATAGTTACCATCTTGTCTCATCATATGACAACATCGTTTACTTATGAGTGTTGCATATTTAGTTTTATGTATATATGTATATAGTAATACCTGTATATAATGGCCACTGATCTGACCTGACAATGATATGATCCTCTAGGGCCAAATTAAAAACAGGTGTTTAAGCACTGTAAATGTATGCAATAAAACAATTAAAGTCTCTGTTTCAACCACATACTTCTCAACGTTTCGTTTATATACTATTGACATCATCAGGAAAATTCTGAACCTAAAAACCAATTTCTGCAGCATTTAAAAGCAAGATACAAACACTCTAGGTAAATGTGTGTAGTTACACGTGTGTAAGACATAAACAGGCTTTGTAAATTCGGCCCTATTAATTTAATACGAAAACTATTATGTAACTGTCATGCAGAACAGTAACAACGCATTACTATTACATTACTCTATAAACATGTTTATTACTTGTTCACCTTTTGAAAATTTCATTTTCCTAGAACTTAAATAGAGAATAATACGTAAGTGGGCGTTAGATACCATTTATCTTACACCGAGTTGTAAATAAATAAATAAAAATGGTATCTAACGGACACGAATGTACATGTATTATTCTATTTCTTACATATCCCCAAACATCTGGTTTTAAGCAAATTTTAACATCTTTTTCAAGTTATTTACAGCCTTTGCGCTTGAAGCTAACTTGCGTGCCACAGAGAAATGATTGTCAGGTTAACTATACGTCACAGTGTAATCGATTTCGACCATGCTGTTTTTTCATTGGATGGTATGGCATTGGTGACCTGGACATCACCTACGAGCAGCCAGTCGTATGTCTTGAATTGTTACCAACGATATATGTGTTAACAAGTATGTGTTATCAAAAATAACGAATGATGTTCTCACCAACGGGTTTGTAAGAAACGAATTAGATTCGTTGTATCGAAATCGATCAAACTAGCAGTGGACATATACATTTCAGTCAATCATTCATTACTCACGGGGAATTGTAAACTTGGTGTTATTTTATGGCTAAACCAATGGTGCAGTTTTGGCTTAATAGTTTCTCGATGTGCTGTAAGTTGACAGAACATCATTGATGATTACCACAACCTATAGACACAACCTGTGTAGTAATACTTAAATATTTATGAAGCAAAACACAGTATAATTTTATTGTGGGTAGAACTTTTTCAACATACACAAAACATGTCTATAGTCAGTGCATCTTGTGGCCATAGATTTTGTGGCCATTCATTTTGGCAAAAAAAAACCCCAAACCTCCCACCACACATGCCAAACTCCCCCCAAACCTCCCACCACACATGCCAAACTCCCCCCAAACAACTAATAAAACCTGAAAACAAAACAAAACAACAATAAATACCATTGGCCACTGGCCAAATTAAGAAGAAAATACAGCGAGCGGGTTTTGCAGGCAGTATTAGTTATGGACATATGTATTTTATATACATGTGGCCGCTAGACCCAGTCTCGACTGTAAATAGGTAAAAGGCAAGTCAAAGAGAAGGGGGAAAAAGAGGATCTTTTTAAAATAAACTTTTTTTTTTAAATGTACTCGAAAATGTAGCTTTAATTTTGATTGGACCAAACCATATGTTGTTATTGATTGTACGAAATGAAACATTGGCACGAGATAAACAAAATTGGTCTTTTTTTTCAGATTAATCTCATTTTCCTGTTCCTTATTTTACGGGTATTGTTAACACAGCTGCAAATTCACCCCAACGAGCCTAACAGCTACAGGTAAATATCACGAGGATGACAGTTAGTCCTTCAAGGTGTTTGACTTACATACACACTGAAATACTGCACCTGAATATGCAGTAACATGTGTAAGTGACGCAGCGATTAATCGACTGGATTTTAAAAATACTTCGCCCTTCAAAATAACTGGAGCTGTGTAGACTGTAAAATATATTAATACAAAAATCCATGTTTCCAAATCATTCTATATCAGTTTTATTTTTGGACATTTTATGAATAAATGTTCTATGGTTTTCTTCATCGAACGTTTATTAACAGCTCTTTAGACTAGATTTAAACGAAGGTGATACGACAGAATACCACGGAAACCAGTCAAATAGTTCGCGAGTGCTCACTCTCGATTAAATTTATTGAAGAAAAGATATTGAACGAAAATACTACTAGTATTCTAATTTATATTAAACGTGTTTTAATTGTTATTTCATTCCAGTTTTCGATGGTGTTTTATATATATACTACTCAAAAGAATTTAAGGGTCAGACGATATTTTCGACATTATTTTCTGAATGTCAATTATATTGCCTAGACCATAATGTCACGCATGGTATTGTTCCATTTTGACGAAAGTGGGTCTAAGCAACCCATAAATGAATTAAAATCCACTGTCATTGACACTGTCGACTAGTTCTAATGGCGAAAACATGCTTACATTTGCACGTAAATTAGGGCGAAAGCGAAAGGTCTGCTAAGTGCCCATAACTTGCTTTTTCACAAAGCGCTTCATTTGCACGCTTTGCACGTGTATTCCATGTTCCCAATGCTGAATTTCCGTATAAATGGAGCTTGCGTTCGTGTACGGTGCACACTCCAAATTCGACAATGGTACGACTTCAACTGACTATCGAAGATCGAGGAAGGGCTATTGCCTGGCTTCAGGATGGCAATACGCAAAGAAATGTTGCTCTGAGACTTGGTGTCTGAGTTTCGTTGGCCGACTGTGGCAACGGTACCAAGCAACGAATTCTGTTCGAAATCGTCCACGTTCGGGAAGACCCCGAAGCACTACAAATAGAGAGGACCGCTACATCACCAATATGGCTCTACGTCAACGCACAACCACTGCACGCCGATTACGTGAAAATCTGCGGACTGCGACTGGAACTGAGTGTCTGATCAAACCATACGCAATCGTCTGAGAGCCAATAATCTACGCTGCTGTCGCCAGGCTGTTCGACCACCACTCCTACCACGTCACAGAACGGCCAGACGTCACTGGTGCACACTTCATCTGCGGTGGCAACGTGTTCAGTGGGGTCGAGTGATGTTCACTGATGAGTCCAGGTTTAGTCTCTAGTTCAACGACGGTCGGGTTCGTGTCTACAGACGTCCTGGGGAGCGCTTCGCTGACGTTAACGTTAGACAACATCACCGGTTCGGTGGTGGCAGCGTCATGGTGTGGGGCGGCATCTCTATCCACCACAGGACCACCCTCTATGTGGTGGATGGCAATCTGAATGGAATCCGCTATCTGAATGAGATTATCCGGCCGTTGGTTCTCCCAGGCCTTCAGCAGATTGGCGGCGGGGCAGTTCTGCAGGATGACAATGCCAGACCCCACCGCGCCAGGGTGGTAACGGACTTTCTCAGACAACAAGGTATCGCCAGGATGGATTGGCCAGCATATTCGCCTGACTTGGCCCCAAAAGAGTACGCCTGGGACGAATTAGGCAGGAGAGTTCGGGATAACCATCCCCCTCCGGTCAACCTTCATGATCTGGGTCAACTTCTTATGGCAGAGTGGCAGGCCATTCTCCAAGAGTTCTTCAGATGTCTGATCAACAGCATGAGGCAACGATGTGTCGAGTGTATTCGCGCCAGGGGTGGATTCACACACTATTAAACGAATGTTCTAATGTGTAAAATCCATGTTTGACAACCTTCAACTTTGACAGCATGCCATGTGACTTTCTTGTATACAGTGACGTTTTATTTGTGGTTTTTTTGTAAATATGGAACAATAAATTAAATTTTTGGTGTAGTTTACATCATCAATCTAATACACTCTGAAACTTATTTGGTTATAAATTTTTGACCCTTAAATTCTTTTGAGTAGTATATATATTAAACCACCTTCGAAAACTACATGCCTACTGATGGGAAAAAACAAGGAAACACAAATTGTAACAACTGTTGCCAACAACCAAAACTCTCAACCACAATATTAGGACAACCACAATAAACTGGCAGCCAATCCCACAGTTCTGACGTTCAATCTCACATTACATCTCTGTATTTTATACAGGCATAACTACTCTAGTAGATACTTAAATCTAGTTTCAAAATACAAAATGTTTTCTTATTTTTTTCGATCAGTATATTACATTTAAACTATTCTCGTTTATGTCTACATATTTCAGGAGAGCCATAAAAGCAATGTTGATACTGATTCCTTTGTTCGGTTTGCACCAGTTCTTCATCATGTACAACCCCAATCTTGGAGATAAGGGTTACAAGATTTACCAAGTGGTCACGCCCGTCATTGTCAACTCGCAGGTAAACCTGTCATCCCAGACTAGCGCATGTCTCTGTTATCAGTGTGGGCGGGACGTAGCCCAGTGGTACAGCGTTCGCTCGATGCGCGGTCGGTGTGGGATCGATCTCTGTCGGTGGGCCCATTGGGCTATTTCTCGTTCCAGCCAGTGTACCACGACTGGTATATCAAAAGCCGTGGTATGTACTACCCTGTCTGTGGGATGGTGCATATAAAAGATCCCTTGCTACTAATCGAAAAGAGTAGCCTATGAAGCGGCGGCAGCGGGTTTCCTCTCTCAGTGTCTGTGTGGTCCTTAACCATATGTTTGATGCCATATAACTGTAAATACAATGTGTTGAGTGCGTCGTTAAATAAAACATTTCTTTTTTCTATTATCAGTGTATCTTAAAAGTTTTGACATGAATTTAGGAAAAGCATGAGCATGGGGTATTTTGTTTTGACGTGTTTCCATGAGCATACTGTTCAAGCACACCTGTCGTGTGCACAACCTCTGCCTTCGCCAAAGAGTTCTGTCCACCAGAAAAAACATTAATATTATGTAATATTTATACATCCTTCCCAGTGCATTATGTACAGGTGTTTGTGAGATGGAAAAAATATAACAGGATACCAATGTAAGACTATATGTCAAAATTACCAATATGTTTAACATACAATAGCCAATGTGCTCTAGTGATGTCGTTAAATAAAACAAAATTTACTTTGTCTGACATTCCAAGGCAAGTTCCATATTATGCAACTAGTGAATATGAAATGAGCGCAATGTCTGTTTGGGAAGTGACAATCTTCTTAATGGCGAAACACTCACGGGTAACTCATGGGAGCTGCAGTCTTGATGTAAGCCCTAGTCAAAACCTCCTTTTGACTCCCTTGTTCAGAGATTTGATTTTAAAAGTGTTCATATTTGTATTATATAGATTTGGTTAAATGCTCATAAAAAAATCACAACTAATTTTTTATTTACTAGTAAACAAATTTGGACAATTCTAAGTACGACGTCACAGTTTGAATTTGAATCAGGTTTCCACATTGATAGATCTGGCTAATGTTTTGACGGATATCTGACGTAGAGTTTTTATGTACTTTTATTTTTATCCAACGATAGTTAGGAAAACTACTGTTTACGCCATGTGGCAGTACATTATTATTGTAATCTTCTTGAGTTAATTACGTGCTGATTTCATGGGAAATCGATAAATCTGTAGTAATTTATTACAAAAAAGGTACACCGCCAAAACCCCCAAAATAAACCCCCCCAAAACCACAACGGCAAAATGTCACTTGCAGCTATGATAATGCACCTCTAAGTGAAGGTCATAATAGGTCAGCTGTATGATGTATCAGGCGCGTGTACATGAATTGTAGCCGGGGAAGGGTCCAGAATGTGGCAAGCGAAGTTTATGAGTCATCTTCTCTCCGAAAATATATTGAAAAGGAAATTTACTTGAACACCACACCCGTCTGGCAGTTATGCGAATTATTACTATGACCTGCGTTTATTGCTTTAATCCATATTGCCTTTCATAAAAAGAAAAAAAAAAGAAAAAAGAAAGAAAGTGATTCATAGATTATTTTGTTCATGTTTTTTCTTCTTCAGGGTTTCCTTGTTTCACTTATTTTCTGCTTCGTAAATGGAGAGGTTTGTTGATTTTCCTTTAACATTATTGAGGATTTAAAACCTATTTAAAGTAGTAATGAGTGTGTTTTAATAAACTAAACAAAAAGACATATACTTTCTTACCTTGGCAAGTAAATAATTGTATTCAGCAGGCCTACCTGTATCCACACAAATTATCGTTTTAGGTACAAACTCTGGATATGTCACAACGAGCGAGTTTGGATTTACGCACCTTAAACCAGTACCTACCTACCTACCTAATCACACACACACACGCACGCACGCACGCACGCACACATTGCTTAATTACCAACAGTATCAAAATCCGAGACAGCAGGTGGCCTTCCAATCCTGTTTTACACACTCCTAGATCCGCTTAGTACCGACATTGTGAGCAAAGTTTTGATCAATTCTGGGCAAACCCAAACTATCATTTTTACATCACCGTATTAAATCAGACTGATTTGTGAATGAAAAACTGTTCAGTGTGATGCCACTTCATCCGATTTTATTTATTTTATTTTATTTTTGTTTTTTAAAATTATTTTAATTTATATTATTTCCTATTATTTATTTTTATTTTTTATTTATTTATTTATTTTATTTCATTATTTTTTTTGTTTTTTTTGTTTTTGTTTGTTTATTTATTTATTTATTTATCATCATTATCAAAAATATCTTAAAGAGACATTCCCAAGTTTGCTACAATTTTTAAAGATATTGTCGACTAATAAAATGTTTCTACGATTAAACTTACATATTAAATATATTTTGTTGTTTAGAATATTAGTCGCTGTATATTAAACGTGTTTCTGATCGTTATAATATTTGTACTAGGTTAATTTTCATTTTATTTCCTAAAAAATATTTTTTCATACGTACGAAATTATTTGAAGACGAAATCCAGTTTGACCTTCTTACAAATATTAAGACGACCAGAAACACATTGAATATACAGATACTGATATTCTAAACAAGAAAATATATATAATATGTAAGTTTAATCATAGAAATATTTTATTAGTCGGAAACATCTTACAATGCAGCAAACTCAGGAATGTCCCTTTAAATTATCCATATTCTTTACCATTATTTCTCTAATACAATATTTAAAAAATGAAGATTTTAATGATTTTAATAACAATGCTCTCTGAACCTGCTTAATGCATATATTATTTCCAGTATATATTTTTGAATGCAGTAATAATATTACTAATATGTATGCATCAATGAATTCTTTGAGAGGATCATAATGCCACTATCATTATGTGAATATAATAGCCCATAATATTACTATTTATGTTTATATCTGTAAACGAAACGCAGCATGAGTCTATTAATTGGCAAATGGAGTTTAATTGAGCATTATATTACTTTACTTCCTAATGTGAATAACTTAAAAGGGTAAAATTTCAAATTCTATCCGACACCAAAATGAGTATTTTAAAATATGCCCCATTGCGATTAATTACGATTACTCACGTATGACGCACATGCATCGATGTTATTGGTGTTATTGGCATGGACACGCGACACGGCTTGAAGAAAACTGGTTTAGTTTTTAGCTACCTGTACCGATATCTCCATACAGGAGTTTAATCAACCACTAGTGAACACGACGTCGGTGTAGTGATATTCCACTGCGACCTCCCCCCCCCCCCCTCCCCATCACCCACACGATCTGGATCCGGCACCGTGATACGAACAGAGAACCTAATAGCTGGTCTGTAACCGGCAGGGAAGGATGGGAGGTGGTGCAATAAAAATATACAGAAAGGGCCATTTTGGGTTCAAAAGTCTATCTGAAAAAGACCGTATTTTACAATGACATGATTAAAAAAAAAAGCACCCTGTATTTTGAGGCTTGGCACAACCCTAAACAGCATTATCCACAATAATTTCTTAGGTGTGGCGGACGTCATACATAATTGCACAGAATTCAATTCAATTCAACTTATTTTCGTGCTTATATCCAATTAAGGTTCAAGCACACTGTCCTGGACACACACCTCAACTATCTGAGCTGTCTGTCACGGACAGTGGGTTAATTGTTAGTTGGTTGGTGCTTTGTGAGAGAGAAGAGGGTGTAGTGGCCTTACACCTACCTAATGGGCCCTTAAGGACTCGCTCTGGGTTAGAGCCGGTACTGGGCTGCTAACCTTGTACCTACCAGCCTGTAGTGCGATGGCTTAACCACTGCGCCACCGAGGCATAGATCACTGTTCACTGATGAATTGGTGGGACATATGGTTTGTTATTACAACTCATACGAGGAACATAAAGGAGATAAGATACTATAGAATAATGTACTGATAATATGCTATATTGAACAACAGAAGATAGAAACGCGAAAGTAATTTTACTTAAATCAAATTTATTTATTTTAGTATTAACCTGTTTAATGTCATGTAGGCATTCAAATCGACCTAACACTATGTATGTACCCACATCGAGCGTGTTTGAACCTTCATTGGATGTAAGCACTGTAAACCATTATTTTTTTCTCCATTTCCCTATACAAGTCTCCTTTAAATCTAATATCTGATACGATTTTAAAGACAATAGCAGTGGTATAATTGTTTTACTAATAAATGAGTGTTTACAGGAGTATTTTGCTTACCATACTAAGACATTCTTGTTTTTCATGTTTCTCTAGGTGATAGCAAATATAAAATCTGCTTGGACAAAATGGCGACAGAAGCCTTTAAGTAGCAAACGACATCGACCAGCAAGAAGGTCAAGTTCCATGTTTACACTGTACTCCCAGCGATCTGCACAAGACTTCGAGTGTCAAGCGCCGTCATGTTATGTGAATGAAATATATGATCGATCAGATTCTGTTTCAGATTTTGAGTGTCAACGGTCATCTTATGACCAATCAGAATCTGTGTTAGAATTTGAGCGTCAGAGGTCATCTTGTGATCAATCAGAATCTGTGTTAGATTTTGAATGTCAAGCGCCATCTTTTTTTATTAACGAAATTTATGACCAATCAAAATCTGTGTTAGATGACGAATGTCAACTATCATCTTGTGATGAGGATGAACTTGCTGAACAATCACACTCTGTGTTAGATTCTGGATGTCAAACGCCATCGTGCTACGTGAATGAGATAGACAACCAAATACAGAGATAGTATCATATATTAGAGAACAGTCTTAGTAATGAAATACAGACAGTATCATATACTCTTCAAAAGAAGAAACGCAAAACCACATTGTCGTAACATTTGGAGAATTGATTTAATTATTGAATGGTGAGTCCGATAATTACCAAATGTTGCAGGATTGTTCACAATTCACTCTAGTCCATTGTGAGTAAGTCATAGCACACACCACCAAGGTCAAGGTCATCTGGAGTCAATACCGGGTGTGGCCTCCGCGTGTGTTGACAACTGCCTGGCACCGCCTGCCCATTGAAGCAACCAGAGTACGGATGACGTCCCGGGGGATGGTGGCCCACTCGGCCTGCAAGGCTGCTGCCAGCTCGGGCAGGGTCTGGGGCTGTGGTTGTCGCTGTCGGAGGCGTCGGTCCAACTCGTCCCATAGATGCTCAATTGGGTTCAAATCCGGTGATATCGATGGCCAAGGAAGGACATTAATGTTGTTGTTCTGTAGGAAAGCCGTTGTGAGACGTGCTGTGTGAGGCCTGGCGTTGTCATGTTGGAACACTGCGTTGGCGTTGGCCATAACTGGAACGATGTGTGGCCGGAGGATCTGGTCAATGTAGCCCTGTACATTCAGGTTGCCCTGCACGTGGACCAGGTCAGTTCTGCCAGTGTGTGAGATGGCTGCCCACACCATGACACTACCCCCGCCGAATCTGTCCACTTCCTGCACGCAGTTTGCCGCATAACGTTCACCACGACGCCTATACACGCGACATCTTCCATCATGACGTCGGAGCAGAAATCGGGACTCGTCACTGAACCACACCTGTCTCCATCGCAGTTGAGGCCATTGTCGATGAATCTGGCACCACTGCAGTCGGGGTCGACGGTGTTGTGGTGTTAAGATGACACCTCGAACTGGACGTCTGGCACGAATTCCTACCTCACGTAGGCGGTTCCGTACGGTCTGGTCGGATATCCTGCGCAAACCTGGTATTGCTGCGGCTGTGGAGGTGGCAGTAGTCAATCTTTCCCGAAGGTGGCGTACCCGGATGTAGCGGTCCTGCCCGGGGGTAGTGACCCGTGGTCGACCGGATCTAGGGAGGTCACGTGTTGATCCATGTTGCTGGTAACGGTCCCACAGTCTGGAGATGGTGCTTGGGGACACATGGAATGCCCTGGCAACGGCCGTTCTGGATTGTTCTGCGTCTAGTTGGCCGATGGCATTGTTTCTCTGCGGTTCACTGAGACGTGGCATGTCCTGGATTGTCAACTGTCGGCCAGATACAGAGGCCAGGCAAGCGAACACCCTGCACTTTTATACTGTCGGTGTTCATGTTGCACGTGCAGACAACGCACGTGCAGTGGTGACATGGTTTGCACGTGGCTGCGTTTTTACGAATATTCACATTTTGGAACTTTATTGTACAGTAGCTGCGTTTTATCGAATGTAACCATGGGAATGTGTTTGGGACATGCAATGACCTTATATTCACAAAGCATGAACCGGTAGGAAACATAAAATCGGAGTTATAACCCATTTGTACCCTTTTGCGTTTCTTTTTTTGAAGAGTATATATTAGAGAACGGGGTCACTAATGAATTATAGACAGTATCACATATTACAGACCAGTCTAACTAATGAAATACGGACAGTATCACATATGAGAGAAAAAGATTTGTTTTGTTTAAGGACACCACTAGAGCACTGATTTATTAATTGTAGCCTACTGGAAAGTATTCCCCCAAAAGAAACACAACAAGGCTGGGAAGGGTTCGAGGGTTTATTCTCTCGATCACACCATACGCGTGGTTCTTCGCTGTGGGCGATGAACCGTATAGGATGATAACACTATTACATGTACGTGGGCTTCATCCTGTAAGTGCCAAAAGGAAGTCTGAAGATAACGAAAGGCTCAGGAAAAGGAAAAGGCAACTGCAAGTCGTAAGTATATAACGTGTTGTGTCACTGTCTGCACTCAGCGCTGCACGGACCTGACTCACGACCACGTGACACCAAATACACATAACCATTGGATAGTATCAACCAATGGCTCGTCCCCAGCCAGTATGGCGAGAAACAACCATAAAAGGCTTTGTCTAATGCACCAATACGATATTCTCAATGCAGATTGAGAATATCCTATAATAAAATAAATTGAATCCTAAAATAAATATTAATAGTAATAGATAAAATATGTTATTTATATACAAACGGCCAAATATTTAGTCCCCGTTACATACTCCCCCTAGTTGTGAAATGACGTCCTCGTCATTTAATGTCATATGACCCCAGTGAACTTGTAACAATCTGCAGTACTGCATTTACTGCTTCTATCGGCATCCGATCAAATAAGTTCATTGAAGCCATATCCGTGAGAATTTTTACTCTGTCCTTCCAGTCACATCCCAAAGACTTGATCATGGCAAAATCCCCATGTGTCATCCACTTTGGAGGCCGTCTCTCCCTAATGGATCGTCTTGGAACTGGAACTGGAACTGGAACTGGACTCCTAATGTCTTCAGATTCAGACACAAAATCTGCAACCGGCTCAACCTCTGCCGTCTCATCCGCAACTGTCTCATGGTCTGAACTAGCTACTTCACCTACAAGGGATGTCTCATGATCATCCGTTGACGAAGTGCTGTCTATACCCATAACACCAACAGAGTCCCTGTCAGCAGCAGGTGCGGTGCTGGCATCTGTTGGTTCTGTGACTGTTGCCTCTGTAACCAGCACAACAGAATCGACTTGAAGATAGTCTTCATCATCCGACGGGGTTGCTCCGTCGTCCAATTCCGAGTATTTTATGTATATATATATTATTGTTTTTTTAAATCGATTGTTCCAGTTTGTATTCTGTAATGGTCTTTATTTTAATGTTTGTCATACAAACCCGAACGTTATTGTTTTATATTGACAGCATTTGAAATGGGGAAGTTGTTTATTTTGTAATCGAGTAACGTTGGCAATAATGTTGCCAAGTCTTTACTGCTTTGTGGTATTTTTTTGTTTGTATAACCGCATTTAATTATCTTAAATGCATGTACTTATTTTTGATGATTGTTTTTGGCACTAACGTCGCCGAAACGTATATGTATATTTTTGAAGGAAAGTATTATGCCAGTAACTTGGCATAATTGTGTGATAATGGTTTAAATGAGTATATATATTGCTATGTAATGACATTTGTAATTTATTTTTATGATTAAGTCGAGGTTGTTAATTATTGTTATTATCATTGTTATTATCAGTGTATTTATCGTTTGTAATTATTTTTACAGAACCACGCGTATGGTGTGATCGAGAGAATAAACCCTCGAACCCTTCCCAGCCTTGTTGTGTTTCTTTTGGGGGAATACTTTCCATTAGGCTACATAATCATCGGTTATTACATTAACATTATTAACATTTTGACATTTTGACTTCTAGTCTCAGAGGAAACCTGCGAAAAAATTTCATTAGTAGCAAGGGATATTTTATATGCACCATCCCACAGGCAGGATAGCACATACCACGGCTTTTGATATACCAGTCGTGGTGCACTGGCTGGAACTAGAAATAGCCTAATGGGCTCACCGACAGGAATCGATCCTAGACCGACCGTGCATCAAGTGAATGCTTTACCACTGGGCAACGTCCCACTCCATATTGGAGAACGGTCTCACTAATGAAATGTACACAATATCACATATTAGAGAACAATCTCACTTATGAAATACACACATCACATATTATATTAAAGAACGGTTTCACTAATGAAGTGCAGACAGTATCACATATTGTAGACCAGTCTCACTAATGAAATACAGACAGTATCACATATTGTAGACCAGTCTCACTAATGAAATACAGACAGTATCACATATTGTAGACCAGTCTCACTAATGAAATACGGACAGTATCACATATTAGAGAACGGTCTTACTAATTAAATACAGACAGTATTACATATTAAAAAAATGGTCTCACAAATGAAATGCAGACAGTATCACATATTCCAGACCTGTCTCACTAATGAAATACAGACATTGTCAGACATTAGAGAACGGTCTCACTAATGAAAAATGCAAATATTGTCACAAATTAGAGAACAGTCTCACTAATTAAATACAGACAGTATCACACATTAGAGAATGGTCTCACTAATGAAATACAGACATTGTCACACATTAGAGAACGGCCTCACTAATGAAATATAGGCAGTATCACATATTGCAGACCAGTATCAATAATGAAATACAGACAATATCACATATTAGAGAACAGTCTCACTAATGAAATACAGACAGTATCACATATTAGAGACCAGTATAACTAATGAAAGACAAACAGTACAATATATTGCAGAACAGTCTCGCTAATGAAATAGTTTCAAAACTCCAAATAAATAACAAACACTACTGTCTTTTCAACTCAAACCAGTATCTGGCAATCTAAGACATTCTCCCCCCATATTATGAGCCAATGTTTGGTGCTTTTTAACATACTTTACCATCAGAATCAGGGGCGGTCCAGAGTGAAATCGAGCAGGGGTCACAACACGGCTGTGAAGTTGCCGATGGAGACGGGGGTTGTGGTAATTAAAAAAACAGTATATTGTCATAACTGACAGGGACGCATGTAGGATTTTTCAAGATAGTGGGTGCACCGCTTGAAAAGGGAAATCTACAGTACTCAAAAGTAAACTAAAATGTATTATCTGTATAGTAATCATCCACAGAAATATTAAGCTCAATATTGCAAACGTTCCCTGCTAAAAACCAATAAATGCTTTATTTTCAAATGCTAAACCCTGGATTTGTTTTCAGCACACTTCGAATTTCAATTTTTTTTTGACGTTTTTTATGGCAAAGGCTTCGGCAATTTTCGGAAAATGTCAAAATGCCATTGAAATGTGCTCATCCAGCATGCTTCTACGGGGGGGGGGGGGGGGGGGGGGGGGAGGGGGAGGGGGGGAGGGGGGGAGGGGGGGGGGCGAGACCCAGTGGTAAAGCGCTCGCTTGATACGCGGTCGGTTTGGGCTATTTCTCGGTCCAGCTGGTGCACCATGACTGGTACATCAAAGGACGCGGTAAGTGCTATTATGTCTGTGGGATGGTGCATATAAAATATCACTTCCTACTAATCGAAAAGAGGAGCCCATGAAGTGGCGACAGCGGGTTTCTTCCCTCAATATCTCTGTGGTGCTTAACCATATGTTCGACGCCATATAACCGTAAATAAAATGTGTTGAGCAGAGGTATGTACCGTAATAATCAATGGAACATCACCGGCATCATTGATGATGTAAACATTATTAATTACATGCAAATATTCGTGCACTAAAATAGCAGCCAGTTCTTTGTCAAATTCAAAATATAAATCCACGTCTTAAATGGACATTCCTGAGTTTTCCGCAGTTCTTAAGATGTTATCGACTAACGGAGACTTTTTGACGACTGTAATTACATATCAAATATATTTTTCTGCATAAAATATTAGTGGCTGTATATTAAACGTGTTTCTGATCGTTCTAATATTTGTACTATGTTAAATTTCATTATATTTGAAGACAAAATCCAGTTTGGGCTTCATACAAATAGTAAGACGACCAGAAACACATTGAATATACAGACACTGATATTCTAAACCAGAAAATATATTTAATATGCAAGTTTAATCGTAGAAATATTTTATTAGTCGGAAACATCTTACAATGCAGCAAACTCGGGAATGTCCATTTAATCTGTCGGTCATCCTTATTGGATGTTTTCATAACATTAGTAGTAAATAAAATTATTGGGGTGTTTTATTATTTTGGGATAGGATACTATAGGAGTATTTAATACAAGGTAAAATAATTACATTTCACTTATTAATTTTTGGTCATTATGTAGCTCTAACTGAATGTATTTTAAAGTTGCAATCTCGGGGTTTATATATATTATTTAACCACATCGGTGAGAGTCTATGATTTGTTATGAAATATACAAGAAAACAAAAGTAAAATTAGCATACATTTAAGGGTATTCTCAATTTAGGTTTTTGCTCAATTTGTTGAGCTTTTAATAATGTACATTTGTTTTAATGCAACATAATATTATGTAGCTACTGTGCAATGTGAATTAAACCTATTTAGGGGTTACACGAGGCCTAATACGTAGTTGCCTTGGAACAGGGTGGATTGCAAGTATGTTAATGGTGTACTGTGTTAATCCATTATAAATCCTTTTAGTTCTATTTTACGTCGTACATAATTCCATTTTATGCTTAAATATTTACACGTGTTGGTTTGACCAACAAACGTCATCTATAGTGTTGTGCGATGCTGAATTGATTTTGACCCTTGGATATGTAAACAAAATGTGTTTTTTTGGCCATACAGTAGAAGCAAACTTTGATGAGGTTCAAACCAGATACTTCACTTATAAAACAAAAGAGTATGGGCCGAATTTACAAAGCCTGTTTATGACTTACACGCGTGTAACTACGTACATTTATAATGCTTAAACACCTGTTTATGACTTACACGCGTGTAACTACGTACATTTATAATGCTTAAACACCTGTTTCTTACTTACACACGTGTAACTACGTACATTTACAATGCTTAAACACCTGTTTCTGACTTACACACGTGTAACTACGTACATTTACAATGCTTAAACACCTGTTTATGTCTTACACGCGTGTAACTACGTACATTTACAATGCTTAAACACCTGTTTATGACTTACACGCGTGTAACTACGTACATTTACAATGCTTAAACACCTGCGTCTAAGAAAAGCAGGCTTCGTAAACTCGACCTATATGTTTACCTGAGCTTCGTCGTGTTAAAATGTCCCGTTATGTTATGAATTAAACTCTGTAAGAAAACGAAGCAACTACAAGATAAAAAAATGTGTTGACCATTTTTAAGGAAATGTGTTATTTAATGACGCACTCAACACATTTCATTTACGGTTATATGGCGTCGAACATATGGTTAAGGACCACACAGATATTGAGAGAGGAATCCCGCTGTCGCCATTTCATGGGCTGCTCTTTTCGATTAGCAGCAAAGGATCTTTTATATGTACCATCCCGCAGACAGGATAGCACATACCACAACCTTTGATATACCAGTCGTGGTGTACTAGCTGGAGCGAGAAATAGCCCAATCGACGGGGATCGATCTTGACCATTTTGAAGACAAAATTTGTTTTACATATCCAAGGTACAACTCACATATGTTCTTCTCTATAAATACTAGAACCCCCCCCCCCCCCCCCCCCCCCCCCCCCCCCCCCCCCCAGGTTTTAAGCAATTCTTAACATCTTTTCCGATTAAATGTTATTTACAGCCATTGCACTGGTAGCCAACTTACGCGTCACAGACCCATGATTGTCAGGTTAACTATACGTCACAATGTAATTGATTTCCATCGTGTAGGTTTTCATTGGATGTATGGCAGTGGTGACCTGGTCATCACCTAGGAACAGCCAATCGTATGTCTTGAAATTGTTAACACACGTACATGTGTAAACAACCATGTGTTATCAAAAATAACTCATGGTGTTCTCACCAACGGGTTTGTAAGAAACATAATTACTCCACAATTACTGTATAAAATAAGACTTAGCATCACAAATCGATACGAGTTCTCGGTACAAAATTGCATTTTTGCTTGCCTACTCCACCACGATAAAACATGGTGTAATATATTAAGACAATCTGTGTAGAAAACATGTCTTTGTTTTGCTTTCAATACATGTAATAGCACGATGTGGCTCCATAACTATTATGTAACAGTTTGATATATACAGCATTAAAATAGTTTTTACATACGAGCCTAATGACGCACCAGACACGTCGATCCAGTAAATATTATATTTAAAAGCACAAAGTGCCATTTAGCAGGATATGCAATGACCTATAGCAAAATAACAACATGAGCACTGAATTATGAACTAAAGTCCAAACCAGAAATTGTTAACAACGACGATAAATGACACTCCTACCATTAGGCCTATCCTCGAGCAACCGTGAACCAGCCTATTAACTGGATATTGATATCTGCACACGCGAATTGTAAGGTACGATCCATTTGATGAAATAATGTTTTACTTTATTGTCAAAATCAACCAACAAATATTAATATCCATACCATTTTCTGCTGTGAAGACATTAAATGCATGTCGTAGTCTAATGTTGCGTAAACTTCGGTTACGTAAACCGGGCTATTGTTTTTGAAGAATGGCGTGTGTCACGTGACGTCACCAAAACTCTTATGTAATGAATTAGTGAGGTAGACGAGACGTTGACTCTCCCCCCCCCCCAAAAAAAAAAAGAAAAAGAAAAAAAAAGAGTTTTGTTTAACGACACCATTGGAGCACATTGATTAATTAATCATCGGCTATAGGATGTCAAACATTTGGTAATTCTGACACGTAGTCATCAAAGGAAACTCGCTACATTTTTTCTTATGCAGCAAAGAACCTTTTATATGCACCATCCCACAGACAGGTTAGCACATACGACGGCCTTTGATATATCAGTCGTGGTGCACTGGCCGGAACGACAAATAGCCTAATGGGGCCCACCGACGGGGATCGATCCCAAACCGATCGCGCATCAAGCGAGCGCTTTACCACTGGGCTACAGACTTTGACAACGACAGCGGTGTAACCTGTTTATTTAGGTTTGTTTAACATTACACGCCATTTAATATAGTGCGCACAGTGCAAAATGATGGTCGTATAACGATTCCCAGTGTATAAAAATATTTTGATGTCTACTTGTCTGTTCCTCATTTTGTGCACTTTGTTTTGGGAAGGTTTTGATGTCAGGGTTCAGTCGTATGCAGATTCCTTAAAAACAAGTCAAATGTAAATAGACCGGTTTATGGGGGTAGACCGGTTCACGGGTTTTGTCACGATAATGACCGTTAGCACGGGCGTAGGAAGGTGCCAAAAAGTGTGTGTGTGTATATATATATATATATATATATATATATATATATATATACAGGTCTTCTAGATTATAGTTGTCCCACTCCCATGGTTAGTGATATTCAATGTTGGGCTAGTAAATAACTACTATTGCCATGCCCAATGGACTGTGGAAATTGTTTTGATCAGATGTTGCAGTTAAGTTTATTTTGTAAATATGAATATCCTGCCCTCACCTCAACCCCCAAATGTTAGTGTTTTTAAGCTCTGATATCTGATTATTACTCTTATTTAGTAAAATTGTATTAACTTAAAGTAAAGTAGGGCTAGTGAATTTTTAATCGTGGCTAGTAAATGTTTTAAATCACAGATCCCAACGACGCACTCAACACATTTCTATCTGGACAAAATGTGGGGGAAATCTAACGGTAAATAAAGGTAGGAGAGTAATATATTGTAGTTGTTAACAATGTGGTTCGGACTTTAGATCCCTTTTTTTCAGTTTACATAAAAAAAAGTAATAACAAATATATATTAAAAAAAAAAATTGTTCTATGCTCTATCATACATAGAATTTTTAATAGTTTTTGCATCATAAAAATGTTTATGCATTAAAATCAATATGTCTGTGAATAACTCAAGTTTTATACAGATAATTAACTATATTATTGTCTCAGTAGGACACTGGGGCGGAGCAGACAGTACGGACGGTACGGCCATGACCGTATCACTTTTCAAAGAGGTACGGCATGGCCGTATCACGTTTTTGGGGTGTTTTTTTTGTGGGTTATATTTGTTGTATCTGTGACAATATCCTTCACAGGTGAATTTGAAAAAAGGGTCTGGCAAACTCGAACCGTACCACTATTTGTTTTTACACTGTGCCGCCCCTGGGATGTTAAGCTGACATCTGGGTCATAATATCGAAACAGATGACAATCAAGTTAACATGCGAAATGCCATCCAATCATTACGTGCGTACCACTTGTTCAGGGCAATTATAACAAATTGACCGATTTCGTTATCGGTGCAGCAGGAGGCGATGGAACGTACACAGACATGCAGCGTCTGAATGGCGCAGAACTATGCACGAAACGACAACAAATTCTTGAAAGCTAAGCAAACGAAATCCTGACTATACGCTGACAGGTTGGAATGAAAATTCAGACGGATAACAAACTTAAATGAAAGGAATAAGGTGTTTGTTCAACGAGACCTCAGCAACTTTTAACTATAGTCCGTCCAATCATTCTATAAAAAATGTTTTTTGTTTTTTTTGGTAAAAAAAATCGAATTTGATTTGACTTAAGAAGAAAAGTAAAAGTGTTTTGGGGAAAAAAAACCCGAACTATTTTTGTGTGCAATTTACATTTCAATTGACTCGGGAAATAAATAACTTGTAGTAAATTCCATAGTACGAAAAAAGGCGTTCCCGGTGGGACGGACTATATGGTTCTTTGTCATTTGGTGTATCAAACTGAAAAAATACAAATGAATAGAAATTGCATAACTCGTGAAAGTTTGTGAGATATTTGAAATATTTAGTAAAAAGGAACAGTGCCTACTACCTAAAAGAACAATGTGTAAGTATAGTAATTTATTCTTTATGATTATTCATGCTTACATCAATGCACTGACGCACGTGTTTGTATGCATACATAGTACACACATTCATACACGTGTACGTGTGTGTAAGCTCTTTATGTGTGAATCAGTTCGATTTTATGCATGCATGCATACACACACACACATGCACACACACACGCACGCACGCACGCACGCACACACACACACACACATACATACTGGCAACGGCACGACAGACAATTTATGAGTCAATTTTTTTTTTTTATCCCCTTTGCTCTTGCGTTTATATCTTTGTATGTACTAGCCAAACCCGACATACATACAATATACAAATAGTCAAAGAAAGAAAGAAATGTTTTATTTAACGACGCACTCAACACATTTTATTTACGGTTATATGGTGTCAGACATTTGGTTAAGGCCCACACAGATATTGAGAGAGGAAACCCGCTGTCGCCACTTCATGGGCTACTCTTTTCGATTAGCAGCAAGGGATCTTTTATATGCATCATCCCACAGACAGGGTAGTACATACCATGGCCTTTGATATACCAGTCGTGGTGCACTGGCTGGAACGAGAAATACCCCAATGAGCACACCGACGGGGATCGATCCCACACCGACCGCGCATCGAGCGATATATATATATATATATATATATATATATATATATATATATATATAAAAAGTCGTACATCTATACATATATACATACATACACCCAGTACGCACTTGGTCGAATACTAACGTTTTCCTGTCATTATACTGATTAGTACCGGCCTCGGTGGCGTCGTGGTTAGGCCATCGGTCTACAGGCTGGTAGGTACTGGGTTCAGATCCCAGTCGAGGCATGGGATTTTTAATCCAGATACCGACTCCAAACCATGAGTGAGTGCTCCGCAAGGCTCAATGGGTAGGTGTAAACCACTTGCACCGACCAGTGATCCATAACTGGTTCAACAAAGGCCATGGTTTGTGCTATCCTGACTGTGGGAAGCGCAAATAAAAGATCCCTTGCTGCTAATCGGAAAGAGTAGCCCATGTAGTGGCGACAGCGGGTTTCCTCTCAAACTCTGTGTGGTCCTTAACCATATGTCTGACGCCACATAACCGTAAATAAAATGTGTTGAGTGCGTCGTTAAATAAAACATTTCGTTATACTGATTAGTAGAGGTACGTGTTAATCACAGATTTTGGCGGGTACCATCTTAAAATTTGAATACAACATATGTAGTGATGGAAATAAAATGCAACTACCAGTCCGACGGTCTATCTGTCTTTTTGATTTCGTTTGCCACGTGATGTTGATCACTTACCAAGTGTTCTTAATAATGTTTTGTTAACTTAACCTATCTATCTATCTCTATCTATATCTATATCTATATATATATACACACATACATATACATATATATCATATACATATATATATATATATCACTTAAAGTGAAGACACTGTATATTATAATAGTGTTAATCTATCTATCTATCTATCGTTCTATCGTTCTAGTAGAAATTCTGGCGAGCTACTAAATTATACTTGGTTCTGGTCCGGTGGGCTAGTGAAATATTTTCCATTTCTGCACCCATGACCGGTTAATATCGATTGTTCATTCTACGATGACTGCTTTGCTTTGAAAATATGTTGTAATATGTCATTTACACGCCAGGATCGCTGAGCACGTTTTCATGGTACGAAACTACACTGGAAAATCCTGCAGGCACGGCGGAAGTAAGTAGGCATGGGGGTGGGGATGTAGGTGGGGGTGGGGGTGTTATGACTGAGACCGAGAGCACAAAGCAAAGTTTCTAGGGGGCTTGGAGTTATGCTCCCCCGTAAAATTTTGAAAACAAGATTTCTTAAAATACAATTTCCTGCATTCTACAAGTAAAATTAATCTCTGCCTTAAAATTTACAACCACCGTGCCTGTCCTGTCTTGTGGGATTGGGGAGACATCTTGAATAACGGTGTAGGAAAATGTCAAAGTACACTTTAGACCTCAGAAATATACTTTAGGGACTCTGAACATACCCTTCCCCGATATATTACAAGCTATTATGTATCCGTCATATTTAATTTTATGTCACCATCATGGATTTTGTCATAAAGCATTTTCCAATGTGTTTTTTTTACCATGTAAACGTTCTCAGTTATCCCAATAATCCTACAAATGACATATTACAAAACACATTCAATAAGAAATGAAAAATAGATATTCTCTGTACATAGGGGTAAAAATAGGTGTGTGTGTGTGTGTGTGTGTCTGTCTGTCTGTCTGTGTGTGTCTGTCTGTCTGTCTGTGTGTGTGTGTGTGTGTGTGTGTGTGTGTGTGTATGTGTGTGTTTGTTAGCATATAATATATGGACAGTTTGTAGTTATATCACAGTTATGAAAGGTACAGGCTATCAAAAGTTGGTGTCTTTAATTTGACACCACCGCTTATGATTAGTGTGTCAGGGATAAACAAAATGTATGTGTGTACGCACGCGCACGCGCACGCGCGTATTGTCTGAAATGCGGGTTTTCTTTTTCTTTTTGTGAAAAATATTTATTAATACGTTGTTGTTCAAAAATTGTAAGTATTCTTCTAGTCTGTTATTGGTCATATATTGTCATTAAACATCGAGTGCTTTTGAAATATTCGGATATTCAGTAGTCGTCTGAGTTTGGCCTATATCATTTCCATGACAATGTTTTCGAACACTGGGTCGAAGGGTTTAAAAATACGGGAACAGTGAGAGAGTATATTAAAAAATAATAATTAAAAACAGAAAGAAAGAAAAAGAAAGGTGGCCTCATCCTTTTGATCGGCTGTCGAAAATACACGAAATCCCGACTCTTTAAACATACGGGGCGGGACGTAGCCCACTGATAAAGCCCTCGCCCGATGAGTGGTCGGTCTAGGATCGACCCCGTCGGTAGGCACATTGGGCTATTTCTTGTTCTAGTCAGTGCATCCCGACTGGTATATCAAAGGTCGTGTGCTATTCTGTCTGTGGAATGGACAACACATAAAACATCCCTCGCTACTAATGGAAAAATGTAACGGGTTTTCTCTAAGAATATATGTCAACATTTTGACATCGAATGATCGATAAATCAATGTCCTCTAGTGGTGACGTTAAACAAAACAAACGTTAACTATTAACTTTAAACATAAATGTTTCCATATTTGTTTTACCCCACCCCCCGGAAAAAATTACTAATATAACAGTGTTTAATAATCAATGATTGATTTTTAGACCGATTGGCAGAGTGGATAGGACCCAAATGTATGCAAGTTGCAACAGCTGGCAAAATTTACAAGTTTATCAAATAAAAGACGTAAATATCAAGCTTGAAAACATGTAACTCGTTGGTAGATACGAAATGTATCTGTACCAAGTATTTATATAAAATCTAACTATTTTATGTTTGGGAGATGTAACTTATAACAAATTGTTAGTGAGGTCCACAAAAATAGCCTTATTAGCAACTGTATTTCAGAATATTTTATTAATTCTTAAAAGTACAAAAGATTTCACTGTTGTTAGTTTGTTACCTACTAAATTAAACAAAATCTTACATCATTATCTCTGAGTTTTGACGCGTTTTCGTCAGAGTGTGTGCGTGTTCTTTTTTTACGACAGCCAAACGACTGCCAATAGGTGAATATGAATGCAGCGTACATTGTATGGCAAATATCGATTAAAAATGCCTCAAAAACAGTCAATCATGATCAAATTAAAGGTGCATTCTCAAAGTTTCAACTGTAGGTTATATTCATTCATTTCATTTCGTTTCAACTTATTTTCGTGCTTATATCCAATTAAGGTTCAAGCACGCTGTCTTGGGCACACACACCTCAGCTATCTGGGCAAGAACAGAGGGTTAGTTGTTAGTGGTTAGTGAGAGAGAAGAGGGTGTAGTGGTCTTACACCTACCCATTGAGCCGGTACCGGGCTGCGAACCCTATACCTACAAGCCTTAGTTCCGATGGCTTAACCACGACACCACCGAGGCCGGTAATTATTATAATAATTTTTGTTGTAATTTTTTGCAACTTTGAAACTGCCCACTAGCGACAGCAATAATTACCGTAAATACTGGCGTATAAGCTGGATGTGTGTTATAATGTTTTCCGATGCTTGAATGGCCCGTGCTACTGTTTGTACATTACTGATCTTCACATATATAGAGATTATTTCATGTTTTGTTTTTGAATATGTTTTATTGTAAACGAATGATGTGTGAAAGCAATATTCTTACGAATTGCGAAGAAGTGAGTGAAAATATGGTTTTAACCCATCACGAGTTGACATAAACATTGTATTTGAATTTGTTTTTTAAATAAATCTTTCTTAATTTTTGCCAATATCTGTCCCTTATCCTATCGAAACACGTGGCTAGATGGAAATTTTGCGGAAAATGTACTTGATCATGGACGTTTTAAAATAAATATCAATCAAAGTTAGCCTTTATTTAATTATTAAATTAAAAATTTAATATTATTCCCGTGAAAACATACCTGACAAAATCATTGTCTAAAATCCCTCTAACCAAAACAAAAGAACTCGAAGTTGAACATTAATAACAGGACATTGTGTCACCATTATTTGGCTTCGTACGTTTACCGTCTTTGCACTTCATATCCATTGGATATCTATGGATACAATTGTTTAAATTACATTTTAAAAATTCAAGTACGATCAGATGCATTGATACTAATCAAATAAGTAATTTTTTTAATCAGTTCATCGACTTTGTAGTCAATAAGAGTAAAACGTTGTAAACGTTTGTAATTTCTTGACATTTATTAAAAATATTTTTTGATATGCATAGAATACCAATACATTTACATGAATGCGTTATTGGCATGCTTGATGTTTAGAGACATGACGTACCAACAACTTGCAGCGTCTGGGACAGTCTAGCCAGATGTGTAAGGCGTCGACCCAACCCGCCGTCGAACGTCAATGAACTACTAGCATAAATTGAGGAATAGAACAATAGCCTACAGGCAGAAATCAACACATTTACCATTTCAATACGAAGGCGATGCAAGGCAGTCATACCCGATATTAATGTGTGATTTTTGTTTATGGGCCCTGTCTCATTATATCAATAAATTCTTCATTCTATCTTAAAATGTGGGCCATATTTCTTTTTTAAACAAATGCACCATAGAACACTCTTTCAATATTAATATAAACATATTTTGGTTTGCTATCAACTTTTTTGCTTATAAGCTTACCGGAAGTTTATTTCTTGATTAAGTATATATATATATATATATATATATATATATATATATATATATATATATATATATATATATTATATATCTGCAAGCAGAAATTTGTGGTGTAAACGGTTTGGTTCTTTTATGTCGTGAGACATAAGAAAACACACTGAAACTGAAATTCAGTTGAAACTGATAGATTAATATTATGATTTTTAAAAATACAATTAATACATAATGTCTTCCTTTTCAGCTCGATGCAAACATTTGACACTTCCAGTTTACAAACTGTTATTTGGAACTATTTTGTTCACCTCATTTCTGATGTTAGCAGTCTGGTTTGTGGTCATGGATGGATCAATAATAAAATATACACACATTTCCCTCGACAACACTTCAAGAGCGTCAGAGTTTACTGGTAAGATTACTTACTGATGCTCAAAATACTTTAATACTTGTCTCTGTTCCACGAGGGTGGGACGTAGCCCAGTGGTAGAGCGCTCGCATGATGCGCGGTCGGTTTCAGATCGATCCCCGTCGGTGGGCACATTGGGTTATTTCTCGTTTCAGCAAGTGCACAATGACTGGTATATCAAAGGTCGTGGTACGTGCTATCCTATCTGTGGGACAGTGCATATAAAATAGTCTAAGACTATATGTCGAAATTACCAAATGTTTGACATCCAATGATTAATAAATCAATGTGCGCTAGTGGTGTCGTTAAACAAAACAAACGTTAACTGTTCCACGAACTCTGTTTAGCAGGACGAAGGTGTGTGTGTGTATGTGTGTGTGTGTGTGTGTGTGTGTGTGTGTGGATAAAACTATATAATTAGAAAGAGAATAATATTGCGATATGTAAGATATTATCTGAAGTTTATGTTTTACTTATTGCTTGCAGGAAGAATTAATTGTATAGAAGAGAATATCTGCAAGTCACCAATTGGCGAAGAGTATTACGTATACAGACGTAATGAGAAAACATTCAAACAAATGCTGAGCTCTTCGGTTGATACAAATAGGAAAATCATTCACAATAATAGAGTTATTCCCCCTTTAGTGCACTTCACATGGTATGGTGGAACCCAGAAAAATCATTTCAGATTTCATCATTTACTAAGCGTTTTGGCTGTTCAAAAGTTCGTGAAACCAAAACGTATATTTCTGTGGTTTGATCTAATTCCAGAAGGTGATCATTTAATTGAATTACAGGATAAGGTTCCACAATTCATTCCAGTCTACCGTAAATCACCAAAACAGATCTACGGCTGGCCAGTTAGTACCCCAGAACTCATATCGGATATCATAAGACTGGAAGCGGTTTTAGAGTATGGGGGAATGTACTTCGATCTGGATGTCATTGTTGTAAAACCACTAGACCCTTTACTTAAATATGAAGTAGTTATGGGATATGAATCAGCAGGTAGACTTTGTAATGGTATAATTATTGCGGTAAAATGGCCAGAATTCCTTAAAATGTGGCACAAGCAGTACAAAACATTTGATGACAAAGATTTGCAGTTTCATTCATGTGAAGTCCCCGCTGTGCTGGCCAAAAATTATCCACAGTTAATACATACGGAAGAGAAATCGTTACACAGGCCTAACCCAACAGAAGTGAACCAGCTCTATGAAGTGGGAAATCTCTATGACTGGAGAACGAATAATTACGCCATGCGTTTGTGGATTGAACAACACAAAATAGAACATAACCCTACCGATATCAAAACATGGAACACAACTGTTGGAGCTATTTTCAGATACATATACTATGGTAATTCTGCAATTACCACCACTACACCGCAGCCTGTGAAACAAATTTCTACACGCAATTCTGCCACCACTACACCGCAACAAATTTCTACACGCAATAAATATAACAATAATTTATGCCTGGAAATAAACATATGCAAGGAAGGTATCAAAATGGACTACTACACCTACAATAGGAACGATACCTTTAACAAACTGTTACATTCAAAAATTAATTTCAACCATGATATAGAACACAAGGAACGAGTTATCCCAAGTCTGGTTCACTTCACCTGGTATGGAGGCAAACAGAAAAACCAATTTCGGTTTCACCACATGTTAGCAGTTTTAGCTGCACACACATTTATAAAGCCTGCCAGGATATTCTTGTGGATTGATATGGTTCCGGAAGGAAACTACTTCGAGGAAACTCGACAGAAAGTTCCAGAACTCTACCTCATTCACAGGGAAACTCCAACACAAATCTACGGTCGACCAGTCAAAGTATCTGAACACCACACGGATATTGTGCGTCTTGAGGCCGTTTTGGAATATGGAGGAATTTACCTTGATCTGGACACCATGGTCGTGAAACCACTGGATTCATTATTGAACTATGAAGTGGTGATGGGATACGAGCACGAAAATGGTTTGTGTAATGGCGTGATCATCGCAGTAGCTTGGGCTGACTTTTTGAAGATATGGCACTTAGAATACAAATCGTTTCAAGATAAACAATGGGCAGAACATTCAGTCCATCTGCCAGCCGTGTTGGCTAGGAAACACAAAAACCTGATTCATACGGAGGAAAGATCTTTTCACCGACCAAACTGGGAAGATAATGATCTACGCCAGCTTTATGAAGTAGGGCAAATCTACGACTGGAAGACAAACAACTATATTGTCCATTTGTGGATTAGAAAACACGGAATAGAACACAACCCAGAAGACATAAAAACTTGGAACACTACCGTTGGCCAAATTTTCAGATATATTTATTATGGTAAATCGGATATTATTACATAGACTCAAGAACACATGTATTGGTACCTTGGGGGCAGGATGTAGCCCAACGGTAAAGCGATCGCTTGATGCGCGGTCGGTCTGGGATTGAACCCCGTCGATGGTTATTTGTCGTTCCAGCAAGTGCACAACGACTGGTATATCAAAGGCTGTGGAATGTGCTATCCTGTCTGTGGGATGGTGCATATAAAAGATCCCTTGCTACTAATGGAAAAATTTAGCGGGTTTCCTCTCTTAGACTACATGACAAAATGACCAAATGTTTTGACATCCAATAGCCGATGATAAATAAATCAATGTGCTTTAGTGGTGTCGTTAAACAAAACAAAATTTAACTTGTATTGGTACCTATAAAAGCATTATCGAAAATATCCGTTAGAGTTTACCAATCTGTCTCAAATCCCAAAGAAACATTATGGAAACTGCCCCATACATTCTGGCACTCCCCAAATCTTACACAAACGTGTATACATTGTATGTAAAAAAATTGTTGAACATATAAAACACCCCGCCTGTTACCGACCCTGGTCGGGCTGCTGGTGCTCTCTTGCACCTTCCAGTGTAGGCGGTCTCTTCTTCCACTCACCCCAACACTTTTCTGTCCCCGGCCGGCAGCTGTGCCCATGACAGGCGTGCGCTAAAACAGTTTGCTCTGAATGTGCACGTTAATCCCTACACCATACCATAAAACTGAGTTACAGTAAAGCATTTAAACTTAAGAATGCGGGTTTTAACAACAACCCTATCATATATACACACACACACACACACACACACACACACACATATATATATATATATATATATATATATATATATATATATATATATATATATATATATTTATTTATTTATGTCATTGTGTTACTGCATCCTTGACATACATGACCTGTCTGTTTAGACATCACATGTTATTCCATTGTATTTTATGTTTTTGATAATATGACGTCTGGTTCACAATGACTCCACATTATTTTCATTTCATTATTTAGTGCTTTTTATTTATTGACAAAAGTTTCCACAATATAGTGGTACAACAATTACCTCGAGCGAAAATGAGGTGTATAACTATGACATGTTGAAATTTCGCCTGTGTAGTTTGCAGTTAAAAAGTACATACTCTAAATATGGTTTAGAGGAGATAATCGAAAAATATGTATATTGAACCAGCTATGTGCGCAGTCAGGTAATCTGGCCACAATTTGCACTAATAAAGAGTTTGGGACTAAATTATTCGTCCGGTATTCAGTTTAGCGAGGTTTCCGGTTTAGAGAGGTAACCTTTTGTGTTAAAAGATGCGTAAATAACGACATACCACGACAGTATCTGGGAGGCACTGGTTGGGATGGGACTGGAGGAAAATGGCCTTTTTAATATAATGCATGTTAATTAATTTACATAGATGGGATGGGACTGGAGGAAAATGGCCTTTTTAATATAATGCATGTTAATTCATTTTCATAGAACATTCTTGCAGCCGCCCCTACCAATACCCCGTTTACGAAGTCATGTGTTCCTATCTTTCGATTACAGAACGACAGAGAGAACTGAATTTCAACAAGAGTTGAATGTTATACTCTTTATTTTCTGAATACACGTAGACCTCATAACACGTTGAGTGTAATGCTAGGATCAGACTAACAACAGTCACGACTGAGTTACCTAACTCAACAGTTGTGTCGTAATTCCCCCACTTCCGACCTAAGGCTGGTGCGCTCAGATTAACAATTAATCACTTGTAGGAGTTGTATACGACGAGAATCGAGTGTTCAGACCAGAAACTGGACAGTCGTAGAAGTCGAATGTTTCCACACGGAATGTCTCCATAAGAAGGCTGTGATCTCCAAATTCTTTCAAATCCACAAGTCCGATACATGCATTTCTGTAGAACAGAAACTTTACTTCCTTTTCTGTAATTTTCATCAACTACGCAGTGCCTGGAGCAGATAGGGCAGTTGGAGAATAACTCCCACAAACAACGTTTGAAAACTATATATTTTACTTCCTGAACAGGATCCACAGCACCACTGAAAATATATTATATTCATTATGAATAGCTATTTTTAACAGGGCTGTGACAATGTCATGATAGCCCCTGCGCGTGCTGTAACCTCACCGTGGTGCAGGGGTGTAACATTCTCTTTGAGAATGACCAATACAGCACAAATTGAAATTTTTTGTAAAAGTCAGTATCTATCTGTGATATTTGTATTTTTGTACAGTTCTTTACACTGTTTTTATTTAAATCTTAAATTTTTATATTGATGTTGATCATCACCTTATTTGTTTGCATTACCATAGTTTGACACCCAATAACAGATGTATTTTTCGTGCTGGGATGTCGTTAAACATTCATTCATTCATGTCATGATAGTGTTACCTAGCTGTTGGAATATAAGTGCATCTTAAATCTGAAAGAATTATTAGATAAATTAAGCTGTAAAACTTACATTTGCTTCGATGAGGACGTTTTATCAATGATAGTGAAGTCTGCAACTTGACCGTCCTTGTAGATCCAGACTGAACCTCATACTGCGTCCCTGTATCTTTAGATGTACATGTAGCTTGTTTATTGTCATCATGGACCTCGCCCATTGCATCTAACTCATGGACCTCATCATGAACCTCATCAGCTTGGACACCACCAACTGCATCATCCTCATGTAACTTGGCATCATGTGATTGCAGAATCTGAAGAATTTTGAGTAAAACCAATCTATTGTTTTGTTATGTTTCCTTTTCCCATAAAATAATACTCAACAATATACTATACTAAAAAACTGTGTTGGTATTTGTTAATTTCAGTAAATTTTCTACATCTACACAAGTATTTAAACATATCAAACAGTAAATAAAATTCACGAGCACAGGCGGTATTTCTTGTTCCAGAGTGCATCAAAAGTCGTGGTACGTGCTATCCTGTCTGTGGGATAGGGCATATAAAATATCCCTTGCTACTAATGGAAACAATGTAGAGGGTTTCCTGTCTAAGACTATGTGTCCAAATTACCAAATGTTTGACATCCAATGATAAATAAATAACTGTGCGCTAGTGGCGTCGTTAAACAAAACAAACTTTAACTGTTCCACGAACTGTGTTTAACCGGACGAAGGTGTGTGTGTGTGTGTGTGTGTGTGTGTGTGTGTGTGTGTGTGTATGTATGTGTGTGTGTGGTTAAAACTATATAATTAGAAAGAAAATAATATTGCGATGTGTAAGATATTATCTGAAGTTTATTTTTCACTTATTGCTTGCAGGAAGAATTAATTGTATAGAAGAAAATATCTGCAAGTCACCAGTTGGCGAAGAGTATTATGTGAAAGACGTAATGACAAAACATTCTAACAAATGCTGAGCTCTCCGGTTGATACAAATCGGAAAATCATTCACAATAATAGAGTTATTCCCCCTTTAGTGCACTTCACATGGTATGGTGGTCCCCAGAAAAATAATTTCAGATTTCATCATTTACTAAATGTTTTGTCTGTTCAAAAGTTTGTAAAGCCAAAACGTATATTTCTGTGGTTTGATCTAATTCCAGAAGGTGATCATTTAATTGAATTACAGGATAAGGTTCCACAATTCATTCCAGTCTACCGTAAATCACCAAAACAGATCTACGGCTGGCCAGTTAGTACCCCAGAACTCATCTGATATCATAAAACTGGAATCGGTTTTAGAGTATGGGGGAACGTACTTCGATCTGGATGCCATTGGACGTCCCCGCTGTTCTGGAAAAAAACTATCCACAGTTAATACACACGGAAGAGAAATCGTTACACAGGTCTAACCCAACAGAAGTGAACCAGCTCTATGAAGTGGGAAATCTCTATGACTGGAGAACGAATAATTACGCCATGCATTTGTGGATTGAACAACACAAAATAGAACACAACCTTACCGATATCAAAACATGGAACACAACTGTTGGAGCTATTTTCAGATACATATACTATGGTAATTCTGCATTACCACCACTACACCGCAGCCTGTGAAACAAATTTCTACACGCAATTCTGCCACCACTACATCACAACAAATTTCTACACGCAATAAATATAACAATAATTTATGCCTGGAAATAAACATATGCAAGGAAGGTATCAAAATGGACTACTACACCTACAATAGGAACGATACCTTTAACAAACTGTTACATTCAAAAATTAATTTCAACCATGATATAGAACACAAGGATCGAGTTATCCCAAGTCTGGTTCACTTCACCTGGTATGGAGGCAAACAAAAAAACCAATTTCGTTTCACCACATGTTAGCAGTTTTAGCTGCACACATATTTATAAAGCCTGCCAGGATATTCTTGTGGATTGATATGGTTCCGTAAGGAAACTACTTCGAGGAAATTCGACAAAAGTTCCAGAACTCTACCTCATTCACGGGGAACCATCAACACAAATCTACGGTCGAGCAGTCAAAGTGTCCGAACACCACAAAGATATTGTGCGTCTTGAGGCCGTCTTGGAATATGGAGGAATTTACCTTGATCTGGACGCCATGGTCGTGAAACCACTGGATCCATTACTGAACTATGAAGTGGTGATGGGATACGAGCACGAAAATGGTTTGTGTAATGGCGCGATCATCGCAGTAGCTTGGGCTGACTTTTTGAAGATAAGGCACTTAGAATACAAGTCGTTTCAAGATAAACAATGGGCCGAACATTCAGTCCATCTGCCAGCCGTGTTGGCTAGGAAACACAAAAACCTGATTCATACGGAGGAAAGATCTTTCTACCGACCAAACTGGGAAGATAATGATCTACGCCAGCTTTATGAAGTAGGGCAAATCTACGACTTGAAGACAAACAACTATGTTGTCCATTTGTGGATTAGAAAACACGGAATAGAACACAACTCAGAAGACATACAAACTTGGAACACTACAGTTGGCCACATTTCAGATATATTTATTGTGGTAAATTAAATCAGATATATTTATTATGGTAAATCGGATATTATTACACAGACTCAAGCACACATGTATTGGTACCTTGGGGGCAGGATGTAGCCCAACGGTAGAGCGCTCGCTTGATGCGTGGTCGATCTGGGATCGAACCCCGTCGGTGAGTCCATTGGGCTATATGTCGTTCCAGCCACTGCACCACGACTGGTATATCAAAGGCCGTGTTATGTGCTATCCTATCTGTGGGATGGTGCACATAAAAGATCCCATACTACTAATGGAAAAATGTAGCCGGTTTCCTCTCTAAGACTATATTTCAGAATGACCAAATGTTTGACATCCAATAGCTGTGTGCTTTAGTGGTGTCGTTAAACAAAACAAACTTTAACTTGTATTGGTACCTATAAAAGCATCACTGAAAATATCCCATAGATTTTACTGCACCATACATTCTGGCATTCCCCAAATCCTACACAAACGTGTATACATTGTATATAAAAACATTGTTGAATATATAAAAAAACCCCGCCTGTTACCGACCCTGGTCGGGCTGCTGGTGCTCTCTTGCACCTTCCAGTGTAGGCGGCCCCTTCTTCCACTCACCCCAACCCTTTTCTTTCCTGGATGGAGGAGCCGGTCGAGGCTGGCACCTGTGCTTATGACAGACGTGCGCTAAAACAGCTTGCTCTGAATATATATATATATATTACCCCAGCAGGCACTCATAACGGGGAAAATACAAATCATAATTTCTCACTGAGAAATTATTATGCATTTATCTAACGAACAAAACTATTGGACAATTTGACGCTTATAAACCAATGATCTTGTTTGCGCTTACGGCTGTCTGTGTTTGGAGTTAAATTTTATTTATAACAAAATGTCATTTTAATGCAATTCAATATAGATTTTGTACCAGAATAACGACTTTTGTTTTTAAAAATTATCTATGAACGTGATTAAATAACAAAGTTATAGCAATACTCAGAACTGTGCGTAAAGTGGTTGATATCGTTTCTATACATGTACGTTCATGTGTGTCGAAAAATAAAGGCTTTTAGAGAAAAAATTGCTCAGGTAATAAATAGAATAACAAACTCGGTACCAGTTATTATCAAATTTATGTCTCTTGTGAAATAATTTTCATTTATCACTCGCTAAAGCTCGTAACAATTGAAAATTATTTCACCAGGGACATAAATTTGACAATAACTGGAAACTCGTTTATTATCCCCCCCCCCTCTCTCTCTCTCTCTCTCTCTCTCTCTCTCTCTCTCTCTCTCTCTCTCTCTCTCTCTCTCTCTCTCTCTCTCTCTATATATATATATATATATATATATATTTATGTCATTGTGCTACTGCATCCTTGACATACACAACCTTTATAACAGTAACTCTCTGTTTGGACACCATCGGTTATTCCATTGTATTTTATTATTTTAATAATATGACGTCTGGTTCACAATGACTCCACACTATTTTCATTTCATTATTTAGTGCTTTCTATTTACTAAGCAAAGTTTCCACAATATAGTGGTACAACAATTAACTCGAGCGAAAGTGAGGTGTATAACTATGACATGTTGAAAGTTCGTCTGTGTAGTTTGCAGTTAAGAAGTACATACTCTAAATATAGGTTAGAGGAGATAATCGAAAAATATGTATATTGAACCAGCTTAGTCAGGTAATCTAGCCGAACACGGCGAAGTGACGATAAACGAAACAATGAGTGGATCCCTAATGATTGACAACGGTCTGGTCGTCCCACAATTTGCACTAATAAAGAGTTTGGACTGAATTATTCGTCCAGTGTTCAGTTTAGCGAGGTTTCCGGTTTGGAGAGGTAAACTTTAGTGTTAAAAGATATGTAAATCACAGCATACCATTACAGCATCTGGGAGGCACTGGCTGGGATGGGACTGGAGGAAAATGGCTTTTTTAATATAATGCATGTTAATTAATTGACCTTTCATGGAACCTTCTTGCAGCCGCCCCTACCAATACCCCGTGTACGAAGTCATGTGTTCCTATCTTTCGATTACAGAACGACAGAGAGAACTGAATTTCAACAAGAGTTGAATGTTATACTCTTTATTTTCTGAATACACGTAGACCTCATAACACGGTTTTTCCAAGTGAAGCAAACTATGAGTGTAATGCTAGGCTCAGACTAACAACAGCCATGACTGAGTTACCTAACTCAACAGTTGTGTTGTAATTACCCCCAATTCCGACCTAAGACTGGTGCGCTCAGATTAACAACTAATCACTTGTAGGACTTGTATACGACGAGAATCGAGTTATAATAGTGCTCAGACCAGCAACTGGACAGTCGTAGAAGTCGAGAGATTGGCCAACTTCGTCATGACAGTTAGTAGTCTGAGAACAGCATTAGATGAATCTACAAGTAGCTGTTTAAAGGCGCATTTGTTTTATTTTTTATTATTATTTGTTTTTTTTGGTATAGAATTCTGTAGACTGCTGCAATTCCATCTTCACCATACATGTAGTCAGGAAACGTTTTCTCCGACTCCAGTTTCCATTTCCCCTCGTCAGTCAGTTTCTGGAAGATGTGTCTTGCAGAATTACCCTGCTGGTCCACGTAAACAAAACGCTCCTCCATTGTTACTATAACAAGCACACCACCTGAAAACAAAGGAAAGGAAAGGTCGCTTAGCAACACCCCCAGCACATTACGACACCACTAGAGAACATTTAGTTATTTATCATCGGCTATTGATTGTCAAACATTTGGTAATTTTGAAGTAGTCTTAGAGAGGAAACCCGCAACATTTTCCCATTAGTAACAAGGGCCTTTTATATACACCATCCAACAGACAGGATAGCACATGCCACGGCCTTTGATATACCAATCGTGGTGCACTAGCTAGAATGAGAAATAGCCCAATGAGCCCACCAACGGGAATCGATCCCAAACCGACCACGCATTAGGCGTGCGCTTTATCAATGGGCTACGTCCCGCCTTTGCGATTTCAAATGATACAGAAAAGTGTTTTTGTTACAGCGAGTATTCATACCAACTAGCAATAACAAATCTCAATAGACAGATAGACAGACAGATGGACAATGGCATACATATGGAGAAACGAAGATAGAGATGTAGAAAAGGACACACACATAAATAATACACTATGAGTGGCCGTTAGATACCATTTATCTTACAACGAGTTGGTTTAAAATGTATCTAACGAGCCAAAGGGAGTTTGATATGTTTTTAAATAACGAGTTTTAAGATAAATGGTATCTAACAGACAGAAATGTATTATTCTATTTCTTACATATCCTCAAAAACCAGGTTTTAAGCAAATCTGAACATCTTTTTCGACTAAAACTTATTTACAGCCCTTGCATTTGTAGCCAACTTACGCGTCATATACACATGATTATCAGGTTACATTGTCAGTGTAATCGTATGTGTTAACGAATGATGTTCTCACCAATGGGTGTGTAAGAAAATAAATTTAAACATCTTTTCCAACGGAGACTTATTTATTGCACTCGTGCGACAGTTAACTTACACGTCACAGATTAAACAGTTTCAGGTCAACTCGAGGGTTGTACTATACCAAATAAAATCCCATAGGCGACAATATTATCGTATGTGGTTAAAAACATTATGTGCAATGTATTAACCAAAACTATGACCCATAAATATTAGTACTACAACACTTTACTCAAAGTATTATATAAGAATATGAATATGAAATGTTTTATTTAACGACGCACTCAAGACATTTTATTTATAACAGGGGTAACAAAGGCCGTTGTATGTACCATCCTGTCTGTGGGATGGTGCATATAAAAGATATGCATATAAAACCTGATTCTCTTACAAGTGTGTGTAAGAAACTGAAATGTGCTTGGCTTGAACACCATCATACTACAAGATCTATTCCACCCATTGGACCGTTTATTAGATGTACTAAATCAACATCGTGTGTGTTCAAGACGTAACATTACCGAACCCACGCACACGTCCGTCCGTCCATCTGTCCGTCTCCGTGTATTAATTTCCGTTTGGAACGTTCTTGTCTGTTATTTGTGTGCTGATTTGTCCGTGGGGATCCCTATTATCGACTGACCAATCGGAGTAATTATAAGATAAAATAATAACAAATTAATGTTATTAATTTTATTAACAGACATGGAATGAATGTTTAACGACACCCCAGCACAAACACACACACACACACACACACACACACACACACACACACACACACACACACACACACACACACTATTGGGTGAACAGAGACCTGGAAGCGAAGTTCCAGCCTTATAGAGAAAGCAATGTGCAACTATCAACAAACCCCCTCCCCCAAAACAACACAAAAAACCCCACATAATTACCTCCGATATATTCCACATGGTTAAAAACATGACATACACACCTGGTTTTACTACAGAGGCGAGTTCTTCAAAAGCACACCAAGGAGCATGATTTTCACCAACTCCTCCACACATAGTCACTACATCATAGATACCTGTTATAGAAAGGAGAGAATGGATTATTTGTGCAACAAGAATTCAACAAATGTTATTTGGTATCTAAACAGCTATTTCGATACCATCGGGGCGGAGAGAGAGAGAGAGAGAGAGAGAGAGAGAGAGAGAGAGAGAGAGAGAGAGAGAGAGAGAGAGAGAGAGAGAGAGAGAGAGAGAGAGAGAGAAAGGTATATATATATATATATATATATATATATATATATATCACTAGAACACATTGATTAATTAATCATCGGCTACTGTATGTCAAACGTTTGGTAAATCTGACATATAGACCCTTTAGTGGAATCCCGCTACATTTTACAACTAGCACAAAGGGATATTTTGTATGCACTTTCCCACAGAGAGGAACACACACACACACACACACACACACACACACACACACACACACCACTGCCTTTTCAGTGAAACCCCTGGACCCTTTAAAAATATCAATGCCCAGTTTTACAAAACATCGTAAGCCACGTTTTGCAAGTAAACGTAAATCTACGACTAAACCAGTTATTATAACTATAATTATAGTACAACAGATATTGTGAAAAGTACACATATTTTATTTTGTTTTGTCCTTAAAATGCTCCATCTTTCGTAATTTTCTGTGTGGAATAGATGCCAAACACATGCAAACGTATGCTCATATAAACGTACGTTTTCTTGTGAAATTGGCCTCGGTGCAGAACATTACCTCTCTAAATGAGATGTAGAAAAACCTTAAATTCGGGCAAAAAAGATACAGATATTCGGAAAAATTGTGCTGACCTGAAACGTTTGTTTTTTACCATGTGTTTTCATAATTCTACCATCAAAATTAGTTGTAATCCGTGTAAAAATGCGCAGTGATTGGTTTGACTTCTATGGACCTGTTATGAAACATTTAACCCCCATCTCCCTCCCAAAAATCGAAGATGGACTCATCTTGAAAATTACTTTTGAACCAAATCATCTAGAATCATGTATGAAGACACATTTTCGGGTAAGTCGACCACTAGGATTACGATAATGACACCAGTTTGACGTTATGACATCATTTCGTTATATCGAAAACGTAACTTTTGAATGGGAGCTCTTAGGATCATGAATGAACACATTATTTCGGCTGCGATGCAATTTATGAAGGTAACAGATTGATTGCGCTGAAAGAGAAGCATTACAAGAGGGGCTGTGTTGGTTGAGGCTCATGTATGAGGCATTCATGAGTCAGCTGGTACAGACGAGTCTCACACCCGACCTGGCTGATGAGACGAAAAAGAACCGTGAGATTGTGAGAGATACGTGAGATTGTGAGAAATCCGTGTCTCTCCCAAGAATCCCGCGCTGTTGTTCATGCAGCACTAGAAGAGGATGCAGATCTCGAGAGCCTCATCACCAAAGTTTTCACCCAGGTGGTGGCCAGTGACATGGCGGACTACTGAATGTGCATGCAGTCCATATCTGCAATTGGGTATGTCAGCTCTCTGCGTGCCATTCTGCCATGGATGGTAGCGTACGATAACAATAGGTACGGCAGGCTATATGCATAATACCTCTATCCATGCACCCATCCTTCTGAGCAAACGATTGACATCTGTCAAGGCGCCAGTAACGGAGAAGTCAGGGGAGGAACTCAAGGCAAGAGCTGCTAAGATGGAGCGTAGCGCTCTCACGGTGGTGATCGACCTGTTTGAGGTCAGTCAACTTATGGACCTCCCTGAGTTGCTGGAACATAGTGTTATCGGTGAGTGTGTGGCCAACGACACACACAGGCTTATCGAGAAGCTTTCTCTGCAATCCTACATCGCACTCGTCGACATGCGCATGATCTAGAGGATGGCAACTCCATCAGCAGACGATCGGCAGACACAAGATGACACCCAACCCAAGTGGTGAGACTACGTCCACAAGGTTTCATCCATCATCCTTGCCTGCTATGGTGATGCTGATCGTATGTTCCGTGTGAACAACCAGTATGACACAACATACTCGACTAAAGATGACAAGCGAGACCTGCAGGTACAGGGTAAGGCACATGTCTCAAACACCTGCATGAAATTGGGCGACCCCTTCCCCTTAGCCAAAGCGTTCAAAATGCTGTTGTGTAGCGTCAGCAACAAGGGCGCCTGCAAAAACTGATATTGATCTACCTGGTACAGAGAATGTGTACTGTCTTGGTTTCCACTGCACCAACTTATCAACCCAGTGACCGATGCAAAACCACAGCTTTGGCCAGTTTGAGGCTGACACTGTCCTCATTTCTGCTTACGCAGTTCTGCGCAAGTCAGGTTACAGTGGTCCTGCTGTCACTGATGCCGCTGATTCCGATGCCTATGTTGCGGCAGCAGCTCCCCGGTATGCTCTGTATCAAGAGAAATCTGGAGACGGTCTTCTGCCGTGGCCTACTGACTGACGAGATGGCAAACCGTATTGTACAGCTGCACTGTATGACAGGTTGTGATGCCAACTCAGGCTCCGACGGCAAGGGTAAGAAGTCAGTGTATGACCAGGTGAGAACAGCCCTGTGGCACGACGGCAGCTATGACAGTGTGAAAACAGCCTTGACCTTGAGGAGGAGTAATAGAGGTGCTATATGAGTTCACACGACATGTCATCTACAGCGACAACAAAGGTAGCACCGTAGCTGAGGCCCGTGCCACGAAGTGGAAGAAAATGAAGAACAAATCATTCATCCATCTCCCTTCAGATGCATATAGCCTATGCCAACACTGCCTCAGCGCCAACTATTTGGCGTATCTAGTGCGCCATCCCTGCCTGAAGCACCATCCATCACTACTCGGACATGCCTGGGAGCTGGTGGGTGGTCGATGTCGCCCTGTCCACTACATGCGACCTGCTCTCCTGATGCATCTACCTGCTGAAGACGAGAACGAGGATGAGGATGAGAAAGAGGGATATAATTATGTACAGAGGAGGAAAGATTCATTCGAAATCTGATGATTCAGAATCCAGTGAGGCAGAACGCTCTGATTCAGACTGATCATATCAATGTCATATTGATTCATCAGTTTCAATGGCATAGCTATGTGTAGCATAACACGAAAGCATAATTGGTGACTTATAACTGTGTTTTAATTGTGTTATGGTTTGATTTGTCAAAAAAGAAGTACACTTTTCACGATAAAATGATTTTTTATCAACATATTTTAAGTCGTTTCATTCTATAACTATTAAAGATCTAGCTATCAAAAAAAGCTTATTTTGAAGTATAACTAGTTCTCTTGTCATACATTCACCAATTAGTTATTTTACTTCAATAGATCCTTATGGAGATACAGTAGTACCAAGGTAATATGTGTTTTGACGTTAAATGTTTTTCACTAAACTTAATTATGAAATGACACACCCAAAACACAAATTGCCATTACTAAACCATACATGTTAGGTAGCCATGGATTCATAATTATAATAGATATAATTTACAAGTATTGGTTTTCTCTTTTCTTATATAATATATAAATGACAAAGCCCAAAACCCACATATTTCCTTCCCGTTCAAAAGTTACGTTTTTGCTCTTCCAGATGGTGGCCATCTTGGATTTCTGGGTCAAAATGATGTCATAATTACAAACTGATGTCAAAATCAGAATCATTGTGGTCGACTTACCCGAAAAAAGTGTCTTCATACATGATTCTAGGTGCTTTGATTTAAAAGTTAATTTTTCAAAATGGCGAAAATTGCCGTGATGTTTGGGAGGACATGGGAGCTAATTTTTTCATAAAAGGTCCATAAAGTAAAATCAATCGTCAAAACAGCTTAGCCAGAGAATGGTCACAGAATTGAGGTTATGTGACCTACTAAAGGCACCTCGGACGAACGCGCGCTCTTCCGGTAGTGAGTACATTTCTCTATCACAATCGGAGCACATTTTTTCAAACACTAAAGTGGCAGCATAATGCCCAATCCACTTCGTAGTTCAAGTACCGTATTTTATATAAAAATTATAGCACATACGATCTTTTACGTATGTATGTAGTTTATTTTCTCCCAGGTATTCACAGATCAGTCTCTGGTAGATGTTTTTCTGTTTCGCTAAATCCAGCATCTTCTCCGAGGCATCCACACCATCAAGGTTGGTAAATCCAGCTTTATACAACTGAAAGTAGGAATTCTGAGGATGTTTTCAGCAGCTCAGGGCCCATATTTTTGAAGCCATCTTAGCCACGATATGTCGTAAATCCGTCGTAAGTGACTGCGGCAAATGCCGTAGCATATTTTCGAAATTGTCGTAACCCCAAAGTATCGTAAATACATCGTAGGTCCTATGACAGGTTCTTATTTCATGATAATGATGAATATACAGCTCCTCAGTTTTGTGAACTCGAAGTATTGTGCCGTCAAAACTTTAAAACAGTGTATTGCAACCGTGACCTTTGATTGTTACGCTACCTATTTCAGAAAATTTAACAATCAATATTGGGGTTGATCGGGGTTGTTGAAGAAGGCACGGGTGTGAAATGTGATATGCACCTAAATAATGTATCGGAAAGCCAAATAAAAGAAATATTACTGAAATTAACCCAAATAAATTTTTTTCACCATTTACAGTAATAAAAAATAGAGATGGAACTTAAAAAATAATTATATTTGAAATGTCTTACTGGTACATGAAAAATGTAAATATTTTTTTTTTTTAATAAATAAAATATCATTTTATTAAATAATATTTATACTGCATTATTAAGATAGTAAAATATGTTGTGTGACAACGTTAGGGCCATTCAAATATTACGTAACGCTTGAGGGGGTGGGTGGATGTATATACAAACGTTATGTAGCGTTAAATGGGATGCGTGTACTGAACAACATCACATAACGCACTTTTTTTATTACTAAAATATTTTGTTTGTTTTTTAAGGGTTTTTTTTTTTACCTTCTCATAAACTCTGCCACGGCAACAGTGTTTAACGTAGGTAGTTATAGCTATAGTTCTTCCCACAGGGAACGCCTTTTCATACTATGGACTTTACTACAAATTATTTATTTCTAAGCGATTGTTTTCTAAACTGCACACGAAAATAGTACAAAAAAGAATTTATTTTGAAAACACGTTTACTTTTCTTGTTAAGTAAAACCAAACTGAAATTATTTACAAAAAAAAAACATCTGTGTAGGAGGATGAGACAAACTATAGATGTAAACACAGAATAATGATTATAAATCGAGTTGAAATACATACATACTTGCGCCATTGGTGTAGCCAGGATTTTATATTACCCCCCTCCCCCCCCCCCCCATATAAAATCCTGGCTACACCAGTGGCGCAGATATGCATGTCTTGTATATGCAAGTAACCCACATGGGGGGGGGGGGGGGGGGGGGACACTATGTATGTATGATTTTATAAAATTTAATAGTTGAAAAAAAGGTTTGATTGGGGGGTGGGGGTGGCATAACCCCATGCTCCCCTCTCCCTACACCACTGATCAGCGCTTTCCCAAATCGCAAAACAAACCAGTTCAAATAAAATCAGTTTATGCATAGCATGTGTTGTTTGGGAATGGGGTAGGTCTCCAAGCTTTAAATAATTTAACCAAATTGTGGGGTGTGTGGTTTAACGTTACAGGCGGAGGGAGGATGTCTAATTTTGACACAAATATTGGAACGGCCCCTTAGGTTGTATCCATTTTCCTTCTTGGATTTGTGATGTTTTGTTATTAAAGTATACAAATTTAAGTTTGTTTTGTTTAACGACACCACTAGTGCACATTGATTTATTTAATCATCGTTTCGACATATAGTCGTAATGAGAAAGCCTGCTACACTTTTCCATTAATAGCAAGGGATATTTTATAGCACCACGCATAGACAGGATAACACCTGCCATGGCCAGTCGTGGTGCACTGGCAGACGAGAAATAGTTCAATGGACCCACCGACGGGGATCGATCCCAGACCGACCACGCATAAAGCGAGGGCTTTACCACTGCTCTAAAATATTCATAATCAAATAATTTTAAAAGTTGATTTATGTGTATATTATATAATACTTTGTATTTTGGGACTAATGTAGCCTAAACACTGTTGACCAGCCAGAAGAAGAGAAATTTGTTTTGATTTCTTCCCAACATGCGATATTAAAACTTCCACTTCCATGGAACATTCGTTTCCCTTACGGGGCCTCTTTGTTGGTGGTTCGGACGCTTGCACAGTATCCATTCTGACTAGTCAGCTGTACTGAGATGACGTTTAGAGGGAATTTCCTTGATGACCTCACCGAGTAATACCCCCATCTTTTTTTATCTCCATTTAGTGAGAGTTCCCATTTTTGTTTACGAGAAATATCGTAAATTATGACACACTAAGAGAACTTTACGATACCTTGGAAAATCTGTCGTATCTTAAATCTACGACATTCGTATTTTGCTCTTAACTATCTACGATATGTCGTAGCTAAGATGGCTTCAAAAATACGGGCCCATGGCGTTTCAGTGATTAGTCCTCTAAATACATTGTACAGTACGTCTGGTTCAAGCTTACAGTGTTTAACATTAACTATTTTCTATATATCAGTAGTAAGGAGGCCTGTATAGAGCCATGACCTACTTTCCGTGACCTTGACCTTGATGACGTCACGTGACCTCGTCCTACTGGCCCTGACCTACTTAGACTGACCGTGACATTGATGACGTCACGGACTACTGTGCCGTGTGCAACGTCCTACTGACCCGGCCCTGACCTACTTAGACCGGCCCCTGACCTACTTAGTCGTATTTAGCAACGCCCGTGCTATCCTGTCTGTGGGAAGTGTAGGATCCCTTGCTACTAATGGGAAACTGTAGCGGGTTTCCTCTCTAAAACTGTCCAAAAGTATGTTTCACATCCAATAGTCAATGATTCATAAATCGAGGTGCTCTAGTGGTGTCGTTAAACAAAATCACTTCTAAGGACTTGGCCCTACGCGAGGTAGTGTGTTTAATTTTAGGGCGCTGAATGATGAATGGTTATCACTGTTTACATCCGGGAAGCGGTGGTATCCTATTTTATTGTTGGTGGCAATACTGAACTAGAAGTTACATTCTTAAAGACGTGAAATAAGAAATGATTTAAATGGTGTAAAATAGAATTCTCGTTCTACGCTATCTGATAGCGCATTCACAAGATTATTATTAACTGACCTATTTCGTCACTTCATTCCGCGCTTCGCCGCTTGCACATATAACGGTTTAAATGACAGGTTTTGTTAACATGCGTTTAGTAGTCGACTGCGAACGACTTCGCGTCCAGCGCTGAGGGTACGTCGTTCGTATCTCATGTGGGAAAATTATATTTTTCTATTATTTTTAAAACAAAATAATAATTTATAGTTTGTTTTTATTTTACTTATTTACTTACTTATTTATTTGTTTATTTATTTATTTATTATGTTACGATTTTTTTTCAAGCATCCTCTAATAACCCTGTGGGGACGGGACGTAGCTCAGTGTTCTTGATGTGGGTCGGTCTGGTATATATCCAGCCAATGCTCCACAACTGGACAACGGTATGTACTATCCTGTCTGTGGGATGGTGTAGGATCCCTTACTGTTATTCAAAAAGAGTAGCCCATGCAGTGGCGACAGCGGGTTTCCTCAATCAATATCTGTGTGGTCCTTAACCATATGTCCGTATAACCGTAAATAAAATGTGTTGAGTGCGTCGTTAAATAAAACATTTCTTTCTTTCTTGTATAACCATAAATAAAATATGTTGAGTAAATAAAACATTTCCTTCCTCGTAAAATAAAGATTAATTGAATACAAATATTTTGTTTTGTTTTAGTCATAGGAAAAGAAAGACATATTTGTCTCGAAGAAAGGAATGTTTGTTAAGAAGAAAGGCATATGTGTTAAGGAGAAGAAAGGAATAATTGTTAAGGAGAAGAAAGGGATGTGTGTGTGTGTGTGTGTGTGTGTGTGTGTGTGTGTGTGTGTGTGTGTGAAAGAGAGTGAAACATCCCCAGCCCATTGCTTTGAAGAAAGAACGCGTGACTGCAACTCAACGCTCCGACCTAAACTATGATCTTTTAGCTGCATTTTAAACACAAGTATTTCCCTAGAGTACAAGCCTTTTTACAGGGCTTTTTTAATTACCAAATAGGTAAATACAGTGGTCGATCTAGGATCGATCCCCGTTGGTGGCCCATTAAGCTATAGCCAACTAGTGTATTATGTCTGGTATATCAAAGATCGTGGTATGTTCTGTCTTGTACACACAGCTCTTGCTACTATAAAGTAGCGGTAGAAATATCCAATCACAAATCTAGTCATAGAGTAAAAAACACAAAAAAACAAACGCAATGTTTTGGTTTTTCATTTATTTCTAAATTACAAATCACTGACACATATATAAAATGGACACACACTGGGTTACATCGAGAGGCCTTAAGGGCGACATGTGAATAATATGAGTGTTCATTTCTCTTCATCATTGTCGTCCTCATCGTCGTCGGTATCGTCGTCGTCTTGTTCATCCAAATATTCGCCGATCCATGAACGATACTCATTTAATTTAGAACGAATCTGTGGTCTGACATCTCGGCTAGGATTCACAAACTGTAAACCAATTGAGTAGCCACCATAGTTAGTGTTACTGTTAATGTTAGATGTATTATATGTATGTATTATATGTATGTATGTTCTGAATTTCAATTTATAATTACAGCAATTGTATACCATCGCACTTCCGAGTGAATTGATGGCCCTGAAAAGGGCTGTCAGACGGGACCTAACCTCGCTGAATAGATAGGGATCGGGAATAACCCTCCCTCATTAGTCCACTTGATCAACCAATCAGACAACAGATAATCCTCACTTAGCAACTAAGACAATAAATGTACATAAATTCACGTGTTTGTGGTTTCTGCACCTTCCTTTTTGCACCATTACCTTGTTATGTATTAGAGCCATGTTTATTACAGCAACCTTATTAGTTAGTCTTGTCATAAGGTGTTCCAGCAAAACCAGAAACTACATAGAGGATAATAAACGAGTTACCAGTTGCGAGTTACAAGTGAAAATTATTTCACGAGGGACATAAATTTGATAATAACTGGTACCGAGTTTGTTATTCTATTTATTAGCCCAACTATTTGGAGCTTTTTAAAGCCTTTATTTTCTATATAGCCTACATCGGCTACACGTCCATTTATATAGAAACAACGTAAACTACTTTACTGGTCTGGGTATTGCTTTAACTTTGTATTTTATTCACGGTTCACAGATGATTTTCAAAACCCAAAGTTCTATATATTCTGTATTATTATTTTATTACAAGTTTAACACTGAAACCAGAAAGACGTAAACGCAAACGCTATAAACTACGTAAGTGCTTTTTTAAACAAAACAAAACACAATAAGGAGTGTAGCTAGCTAGGTGAATATTATAAGACTCCATCATATGCGATCATGTGGGATAGAAAAAGTACACCCGAGGTGGTGACAATTTCGACCATGGGACTGGCAAGCCTCGTCCCATGGTCGAAATTGTCACCACCGAGGGTGTACTTTTTCTATCCCACATGACCACATATGATGGAGTCTTTTTCTCTCATTTATTCGGTAAATAAACCATTATTTTACACGAACAGACAAAGATGGCTGAACAATTTACTTTTTTATTTGATCATTTTATCATAAATAAACTTCACTATCGTATGTACTGTGTTTGTTTTATGAGTTAAATAAAATTTAACACTACAAATTAACAAGATAGCTTTTAAAATGAAGGTTTTAATAACAAAATATTAATTTAAAACTGTGTCTAATGACCTCACGTCACCGCCTCACATTAATATGACGTCATATATTACCACCGACGTCATGTTAAACGCAAGCACGTGATATCCCATGTAAGATAAAAATTTCTTACATGGCTTTCTTTCATGGGATAGCTCTGTTCCATATGCCTGAGGATGAGAGAAAGACATTTCTTACATGGCTTTCTTTCATGGGATAGCTCTGTTCCATATACCTGAGGATGAGAGAAAACTAACTCTCCCCTCTCCTAGTATTTGTTTAAATCCAAGGGAAGGGGGGGGGGGGTCTTTGGGGAGGGGGGGGGAAAGTTGTTTTTGTTTTTAGGATTAGGGACTTAGGCCAATAAGTACAACCTAAACATTAAGTAGGGAATAACAAAAATACAGCAAGCACACTAAATCACAACACTACCACACAGGACGCATGGACTAATGATAACAATGCATCCGCCAACAAATAATGGCCCAGCACCTCGTACTTAATAAGAAGTCGGACAAAAGAACACCGGCTCCGAGTATACAGTGGCTATGCACCCAGAGAGGTCGGACAAAATAATACCGAACCCCCACCTAACCCAAAACTACTTGCTGTTGGTGTACATGAAGGATAACATCAGATGGGAGAGATGGAAGAGGAGGATGACAGAGAAGGGGAACGGAGAAACAGAAGGGCAACATCAAGAATCTGCCGGACTTGCCTCCCAATAGTACACACTTGCTACGAGTCTCCCTTGGGTTGTCATGCCACGATCTGAACAGATCAGTCCCTTTTAAGGGCCCCTATGGGCAACCTAGGGAGATATCTCAACACCTACTAGATCCCTTAACGAGCTACTCTCGGCACACTAAATTCCAAAACTATATGTTGCTCTTTTTTACCTTTTGGCGTTCAGAATTGCGCCTAACTTCCTTCACAGAAATGCGCACCATCACCGGCCCCGGTCGGACTGCTGGTGCTCCCTTGCACCTGCCAGTGCAGGCGGTTCCCCCTCCAACCTACCCCACACCTTTTCTGTCCTGGACGGAGGAGCCGGCCGAAGCCGGCACCTGTGCCCAGGACAGGCGTGCGCTACAACAGCTTGCTATGAATGTGCACGTTAAACACTCTGACCTGACTGTAAGTTTTCATTTTGAATGTATGGACTTAATGGCTTATTATACATTTAGCATTTGTTGCGCTTAGGCCAAATTAAATAAATTTCTGGTCTCTGGTCAGCGCGCTCGTCGAGTTTGACCCTCGCGCGTCAAATTGTTTTTAAAAAATTTCCCGCGGTATGACGTTGATCTTTGATATATTTTTCCTCTCTAAAACCGCATTTGGAGCCAAAGTAGCGTATGAACTAGGACGTGCATTCTCATTTCAGTTTAAATATACTCGTTATTTCGGTATCAAATATACCCATCTTTTCTGTGCAATCCATGCATTTAAAAAAAAAGAAAAAAAGAATAAAAACATCAATTCTTCATTTTCTAGGTGTTCTCATCATGGATGCCGTTGTATTTGCAGACGATGTGAGCGAACAGGAGAAAAATGAAAGCTTCAGGGTTGTTGGACGCTATATACAGAAAGGACTTGGCAATAAGAAAACCGTTGAAGTTTACGATGAAACCAGCCAAAGTTACGAAAAGGTAAGCTTGAGAGTGTAAGCTTGAAATGTCATGATGAAACTCGCACAATTAATTGGGTATCACATGTAAGAACATTGTTGTTTCAAACAGGGTTTTCTTATGTTTGGATTGCTCAAGAATGTGGCAGTATCAAGTTATTTATGTCCAGCTTTGTACAGAGATGTAAAGACATTCATTTTCAACACTGGCATGACAAAATTAACTCTTCTCATTTTTTAAAGGGACATTCCTGAGTTTTCTGCATTGTAAGATGTTTCCGACTAATAAAATATTTCTACGATTAAACTTACATATTAAAGATATTTTCTTGTTTAGAATATCATTGTCTGTATATTCAATGCGTTTCTGTTCGTCTTAATATTTGTAAGAAGCCCAAACTGGATTTTGTCTTCAAATAATTTCATACGTACTGAAATATTATATTTTAGGAAATAAAATGAAATTTAACCTAGTACAAATATTAGAACGATCAGAAACATGTTCAATATAAGGCCACTAATATTCTAAACAAGATAATATATTTAATATGTAAGTTTAATCGTAGAAACATTGTTAAAATTGCAGCAAACTCAGAAATGTCCCTTTAAAGGCATATTCGTCTAATAAATCTCTTTTAGAAACAGAAAAGTATATATTATATTTGTCACAATACAAAAATCTCTTGAGAATGTTTTCTAAATTTAGGTGTTTGTCACATAAATTAAAAGTACAGAAAAGCAGATATAATCCAGTAATAGAAAGAAATGAAACTATCTGTTTAAAGTGTAATCTTAATCAAGTGGAAGATGAATATCATTTTCTTTTAGTATGTCCATATTATGTTTTGAGCAGGAAATATTTCATAGAATACTTTATAGTAAATCCTTCAAGAGAAAATTTTAATGTATTGATTTCTACCCAAAATATAAAGTGTATTAAAGGAATAGCCTTGTTTTTAAAAAGAAATCCGCCAGTTTAAATTGATTATACATGTATTGTAATTTGTACACGCGTAGCGCACAATTAATTTGTTTTTAAAGGTAGTTATCTTGGTCATGTGACCTCAAAAACTGAATAAATATCAACGTTTCTGTTGAACCAATTTTAAAAACAAAGGTCCAGTACTTTGCTAGGTTGATATTCTCGTCCCCTGTTTTGTATACGGCGAAACAGGAATTCAGGGGTACAACTCCTCAATAACATTTTAAAATGCAAGACCAATTTATTCTGGAACTTTGTGTTAAATGCAAACTAAGACATTATAAACAGAAACGTTGATATTTATCAGTTTATAACTTTCACTACTACGGATTACCTCCCTTTTTCAAATACCCGCACCCCTATTTGCACCCCATGGCACTCTGGAATATTTGAAACTAATACATGTCGCTTATTTGATGCATTTGATACTAAAACAAGTTTAAAAACAAAACTTTAGGCACTTTGCTGATTTCCTCCAATCTAATTAGCTTAACTATGTTATATATACGATGCTATGTTGGCGGCCAGTTTGTTTTTGGCTCTGTTGGAGTGAAAACAAAACATTGAGAATATCATCCACCATATTTGGATTCAGCATACGAAAATTATGTAAAATCAACTAAATGACAAAATCGACCCAAAAATGCCTCGACTTGACTCTTTTTTCAAAAGATAGGCTTTGAAGCTAAGTGAAGTTCATTATAGGTTGTGTTATTAAGTCAAGGCCATGCACATGTTGCAAGCAGGGTAGAAATTTAGTAGTTGCCCGGACCTTTTTTGGCTAAGGGCGACTACAAATTTTACAAAGGTAGTCCGTCGGGCGATCACAGATTTTAGGCTTTAGCAAGTATGGTACCAATCAAAAACGAAATGCACTGAAACTGAATTGCAGGGGACTGGGACCTCATTTATCTCGAAACGCATTCTTCACGCGTTTGAGAACAATGCATTCGTATTCTTCATATTTTGCAAATGTGACAAATGCGTTCGGGTTTTGGGGGCTTTTGTTAACAGAAACACAATCTTCACACTGGTTTAAAGAAAGTTTTAAACTATTTGCAATCAAGTATCCCTTGCTGCTTTATCAGTAGGATAGGAGTGGGCCCATGCAGTGGAGGCAGCGGGTTTCCTCTCTAATGATCTGTGTGATTCTTAATGATATGTAAAGCGCAAATATATGTGTTAAGCTCGTCTTTTAAAGACAATATTTCTTCTTGGGGGTGGGGGTGGCATTTAGCCAAGTCGGCTGAGTGCTCACCTGAGTTATAGGATCGAACAACCTTGGTGGATCCATTGGGTTTTTCCTGTTCCAAACATTGCCCCACAACCAGTATGCCAACGACCGTGGTAAGTACAATCCTGTCTGTGAGAAAAGTTAATATAAAAGATCCCTTGTTTGTTTGGGATTTAGCTCAGTCGGTTGAGTGCTCGCTTGAGGTGCTTGCGTCGCAGGATCGAACCACTTCGGTGGATCCATTCAACTGATTGTTTTGTCTCGTTCCAGCCAGTGCACCACAACTGGTAAAAGGCTGTGGTATGTGCTGTCCTTTCTGTAGGAAAGTACATATAAAAGATCCCTTGCTACATTAGGAAAACATGTACTGGGTTTCCTCTGATGACTACGTTTCAGAATTACCAAATATTTGACATCCAATAGCCAATAATTAATTGATCAATATGCTCCAATGGTTTCGTTAAACAAAACAAACTCTAACTTTAACTGTATCGGTAGGTGTAGCCGATGGAGTGGCGATAGCGGATTTCCTCAAATCTACTGGTAGTGGCAAAAAGTCAAAGGTTCTAGCGCACCTTTACCAATCACATAGGCGATGTGCTAACCCCTCAGCGACGAGTGAGGATGGTGACGTCACAGCCCAGTTGAATTTTGACTGGCTTATTAATGATGACACAGGTGGATTTTCATTGGCTTATCAGTGGCTTGACATCCAAGATTGCCGTTTACCCCATACTCAACAACGTGTTTGGTAGCTGAAGGTATTAATAGACAACATAGACAGGAATACATTTTCATTATTTATTTCCCTATGTCCATCGTGAGTGGATCACAGGTCATGTGATCAAGTGATCCACGTCAGAAGCCTGCACCCATGAGTTGAATTTCTTGGGTCAGTTTAACTACTTGACCAAGTGTTCTTTGTTAGCACCACGTCCTCTCGTCTTCAGAATCTTTTTCACTTTCCAGAGATCGTCTTCTTTTACATCAACTTTTTTGAGTTGGGACTGGTAGAAAGTTCCCTGTATTTTCCCTCCATCGAAGTCCTTCACTCGATATAGAGGTAGTCCACCACGTAGTAGGGTTTGGCTGATGGTGAATAGTTCGCCTGCCCACCTCTCATTGTATTCCCGGGTGAATTAATTTCTCAGATGAGTGAGTAGCACATGGTCCTACACTATGAATTGAAAAGATTTCTTTATTTTGGGTGTATTCTTCACGTATTTCTTGGTACAATACAATTTCCATCATATGGATGTTTGTTTCCTTGTTTTCTGTGACTTTATTTGGAGCCATACCGATCGTCCTGTGATAGGCGGTGTTATAGCTGTCGGCAAAGGTCTGCAGTTGATCGACATAATTGGGTAAAATATCTGACCGTTACCCCCCCCCCCCCATTGTTAGGGTTAGTTTTAGGGTTAGATGCGAATCTCACACCATATGACGTCACTCATCGTGGCCGCTATCTTTATGAGAAGGGTCTATACTAACGCCTGGTAAAGCAGTGATAGTGAAGCCAGAGTGAATCACTCGAACTCCTAACATGCCTTAACATTCAGTAAATCACCATCCCCACCCCTGTCCCATTTTTATCTCCCTCCCCTCCCTCGTGGTCCAGTGAGAATGTCGAATACGTGATGAATTGGAAATGTCCTTCCAACAGGAGTCAACAGGATCCCATTTTACAAAGCGTTCTTAGCGCTAATATCACCTTAAGTACTTAGCTACCTATGCGCTTAAGTTAATCTTAGGGTTAAGATCGCTACTTAAAACGAAGCCCTGGATAACTCTGCCCTATTACATTTTGATCTCGCTTCGTGTGTGCAGTCATGTGCATGGCTGCAACCAATACATTGTCATACGTTACATTGTACAAAGCCCTGCACATGCCTGTACATATGATGTTTCGTCCATTTAACAAAACAATCCCCTATTACTCCCCTCCCCCCCCCCCCCCTAAAACAAAGTACCTAAAAAGCTAAAGCCCGTGACAAGTGGAACAATTTTTCAGTCGGGACATCATTTTTTATAATAACTGGTAACTCGTTTATTATTCTCTATTTAAAAATAAAATCACTGAAATGTCAGATATATTATTATGTATTTCAACAAACAGCAAATGCTGCTGTATTAAGTTTGATGTCCACTGATTAACATGTCCTATCATATGATATGATATATAGTTAAGACAAAACACATTCACATTAGTTCCATGATCTTGATATCCACTGATTAACATGTCGTATGATATGATATGATATATAGTTAAGGCAAAACACATTCACATTAGTTCCATGATCTTGATGTCCACTGATTAACATGTCGTATTATGTGATATGATATATAGTTCAGGCAAAACACATTCACATTAGTTCCATAATCTTAAGTCTTTGGAATATATCCACTAATTTTCGTTTGCCAATCCAATGCAAACATGATTTACGTGTCCACATCAAAATTACAGATTCGCCCACCCACCCTGGGTATAGTCTCTGTTTGCAGGCCCGCTGGAACGATATCCGGAGGGAGGGTGCGTGGGCACAATCTCTAGAAAGTGGATCACAGCCTCTAGGGGGCACAAGGCATATTTTTATCTTTATTTATATAGGACAAAAACAGCGTACATTTTCGTCTTTGAGGTGGGGGTGGGTGGGGGCTATGACACATAGTCTTCAGAGGAAAAACCTACTCCATTTTTCCATTAGCAGCAAGGAGTCCTTTATATGCACTTTTCCCACAGACAGAACAGCACATACCACGACTTTGATATACCAGTCGTGGGGAACTGCTTGGGACCGAGGTCCTGTGTCGCTATATTTTAGGGATGTCCGATATTACTGATTTACCAATATATTACGAGTCAAAGGATAAAAAATACGTATTACGATACACATAACCTGTATCGACACTCTCGGTAATTTCCGTATTTTCAAGTTCGTTGGCAGTCGGAAACCCCGATCTCTTAGGTTCGGCAGATTTTCGTAACTGTGTCATCACACAATGTACTTATTCCACTGAGCTCTGTTCGATGCTAGTTTTGATTTAGTAAACTTGTCTGGAAGTGACAGTCCTCTTTGAGGCGGTACAAAAAGGATGAAATCTCCAGTAAAGGATTTCCTCGGGAGTCGCTGCCCTATAGACGAGGCAGTAGTTGTATATGTGTTTATGAATTAAGAGTTTAGAAACGCTTTTTAATGTGACAGAATATAGCTAGCGTCTTACAAATAATGACGTCATGTATCTTGTATGACGCCATACGGCAAACGCCTTGCTAGGTTGACAATACTCGATTTGTAGCGTACACAAAACTGGAAAAAATAGTGATTTTCCGAACATTCCTGTAGTATTGCAGGATAAAAGAAATAACCAGTTATTCCCTATATACCGTGATAGAAGAAACCCACATCGTGATACAAAAACCCATATCACAATATAGTGTTATACAAGAAACCCATACCATGATATATTGTTATACAAGAAGCCCATATCGCGATATATCGTCAAAACAAGAAACCCATATCACGATATATCGTGATACAAGAAACCCACATCGTGATACAAAAACCCATATCACAATATATTGTTATACAAGAAACCCATATCGCGATATATCGTGAAACAAGAAACCCATACCACGATATCGTGATACAAGAAACCCACATCCTGATACAAAAACCCATATCACGATATATTGTTATACAAGAAGCCCATATCGCGATATATCGTGAAACAAGAAACCCATATCACGATATATCGTGATACAAGAAACTCACATCGTGATACAAAAACCCATATCACGATATATTGTTATACAAGAAGCCCATATCGCGATATATCGTGAAACAAGAAGCCCATATCACGATATATCGTGATACAAGAAACCCACATCGTGATACAAAAACCCATATCACGATATATTGTTATACAAGAAGCCCATATCACGATATACTGTTATACAAGAAGCCCATATCGCGATATATCGTGAAACAAGATAACCCATATCACGATATATCGTGATACAAGAAACCCACATCGTGATACAAAAACCCATATCACAATATATTGTTATACAAGAAACCCATATCGCGATATATCGTGAAACAAGAAACCCATACCACGATATCGTGATACAAGAAACCCACATCCTGATACAAAAACCCATATCACGATATATTGTTATACAAGAAGCCCATATCGCGATATATCGTGAAACAAGAAACCCATATCACGATATATCGTGATACAAGAAACTCACATCGTGATACAAAAACCCATATCACGATATATTGTTATACAAGAAGCCCATATCGCGATATATCGTGAAACAAGAAGCCCATATCACGATATATCGTGATACAAGAAACCCACATCGTGATACAAAAAACCATATCACGATATATTGTTATACAAGAAGCCCATATCACGATATACTGTTATACAAGAAGCCCATATCGCGATATATCGTGAAACATGAAACCCATATCACGATATATCGTGATACAAGAAACCCACATCGTGATACAAAAACCCATATCACAATATATTGTTATACAAGAAACCCATATCGCGATATATCGTGAAACAAGAAACCCATACCACGATATCGTGATACAAGAAACCCACATCCTGATACAAAAACCCATATCACGATATATTGTTATACAAGAAGCCCATATCGCGATATATCGTGAAACAAGAAGCCCATATCACGATATATCGTGATACAAGAAACCCACATCGTGATACAAAAACCCATATCACGATATATTGTTATACAAGAAGCCCATATCACGATATACTGTTATACAAGAAGCCCATATCGCGATATATCGTGAAACAAGAAACCCATATCACGATATATCGTGATACAAGAAACCCACATCGTGATACAAAAACCCATATCACAATATATTGTTATACAAGAAACCCATATCGCGATATATCGTGAAACAAGAAACCCATACCACGATATCGTGATACAAGAAACCCACATCCTGATACAAAAACCCATATCACGATATATTGTTATACAAGAAGCCCATATCGCGATATATCGTGAAACAAGAAACCCATATCACGATATATCGTGATACAAGAAACTCACATCGTGATACAAAAACCCATATCACGATATATTGTTATACAAGAAGCCCATATCGCGATATATCGTGAAACAAGAAGCCCATATCACGATATATCGTGATACAAGAAACCCACATCGTGATACAAAAAACCATATCACGATATATTGTTATACAAGAAGCCCATATCACGATATACTGTTATACAAGAAGCCCATATCGCGATATATCGTGAAACAAGAAACCCATATCGCGATATATCGTGATACAAGAAACCCATATCACGATATATTGTGATACAAGAAACCCATATCGCGATATATCGTGATACAAGAAACCCATATCACGATATTATTAGTTACGCGGTTTTTGCCAGGGCGTACAATCCCGTACGCCCAGGCAAAAACCGCGTAACGAATTTATTACCTTTCAGATCTTTTTCAAACATTTTGAACAAATCACACAAAGATTTTTAAGGTTTAAAATATTTTTATAAGATAAAATTTCAAATAAAACACAAAAATATTTTTTTTTTAAAGGAATGCAGCTTTATATGAATTTTAGAAATATACTAACATTTTTTTAAAACTATTTATACACTAAGATATGCCATTTACCAGATAATACTATAGAAATTAAAATGCTATAACAGTAACTGAAAATATTTCTACTTTTATCAGGGTAATACAAATCACTAATCTAGATTTAACTACAAACATTTTTAACTTTAATTATTAATTTAAGTGAATTATCTAAGTTGATTTAATATGTATGAAATGTTCAACTTCTGTTTTTAATGCAGAAAATGTTAATAAATAGCAGAACATTTTTTTATTATTATTCTGTGTCAGATGTCAGTTTTATTTTCTTTGAAAGACTATGTTAATTGTGCCAATCTTGCAATTTTTGAAGATGGGTGCATTCTGCTTCTCCTGTAATGGTTTGTATGTGATTTGTGTTTCTGTGGTACTTTGTAGCGAGCTGTCAAACTGTCAAAGCTGTCAAAATTTTGTATTGGTGCCCAAATTCTGTATTGACCCGGAAAATGACACGGTGTACCTGTGGTATGGATTAGCTATTGACCAATCAAAACGCATGAAACTTATACAAAAGGTAATAAATTGTTATACAAGAAACCCATATCGCGATATATCGTGAAACAAGAAACCCATATCGCGATATATCGTGATACAAGAAACCGTGATACAAAAACATCGTGATACAAAAAACCCCCATATCACGATATATATCACGTTATACAAGAAGCCCATATCGCGATATATCGTGAAACAAGAAACCCATATCGCGATATATCGTGATACAAGAAACCCACATCGTGATACAAAAACCCATATCACGATATATTGTTATACAAGAAGCCCATATCGCGATATATCGTGAAACAAGAAACCCATATCACGATATCGTGATACAAGAAACCCACATCCTGATACAAAAACCCATATCACGATATATTGTTATACAAGAAGCCCATATCGCGATATATCGTGAAACAAGAAACCCATATCACGATATATCGTGATACAAGAAACCCACATCGTGATACAAAAACCCATATCACAATATATTGTTATACAAGAAACCCATATCGCGATATATCGTGAAACAAGAAACCCATACCACGATATCGTGATACAAGAAACCCACATCCTGATACAAAAACCCATATCACGATATATTGTTATACAAGAAGCCCATATCGCGATATATCGTGAAACAAGAAGCCCATATCACGATATATCGTGATACAAGAAACCCACATCGTGATACAAAAACCCATATCACGATATATTGTTATACAAGAAGCCCATATCACGATATACTGTTATACAAGAAGCCCATATCGCGATATATCGTGAAACAAGAAACCCATATCACGATATATCGTGATACAAGAAACCCACATCGTGATACAAAAACCCATATCACGATATATTGTTATACAAGAAGCCCATATCGCGATATATCGTGAAACAAGAAACCCATATCACGATATATCGTGATACAAGAAACTCACATCGTGATACAAAAACCCATATCACGATATATTGTTATACAAGAAGCCCATATCGCGATATATCGTGAAACAAGAAGCCCATATCACGATATATCGTGATACAAGAAACCCACATCGTGATACAAAAAACCATATCACGATATATTGTTATACAAGAAGCCCATATCACGATATACTGTTATACAAGAAGCCCATATCGCGATATATCGTGAAACAAGAAACCCATATCGCGATATATCGTGATACAAGAAACCCATATCACGATATATTGTGATACAAGAAACCCATATCGCGATATATCGTGATACAAGAAACCCATATCACGATATTATTAGTTACGCGGTTTTTGCCAGGGCGTACAATCCCGTACGCCCAGGCAAAAACCGCGTAACGAATTTATTACCTTTCAGATCTTTTTCAAACATTTTGAACAAATCACACAAAGATTTTTAAGGTTTAAAATATTTTTATAAGATAAAATTTCAAATAAAACACAAAAATATTTTTTTTTTAAAGGAATGCAGCTTTATATGAATTTTAGAAATATACTAACATTTTTTAAAAACTATTTATACACTAAGATATGCCATTTACCAGATAATACTATAGAAATTAAAATGCTATAACAGTAACTGAAAATATTTCTACTTTTATCAGGGTAATACAAATCACTAATCTAGATTTAACTACAAACATTTTTAACTTTAATTATTAATTTAAGTGAATTATCTAAGTTGATTTAATATGTATGAAATGTTCAACTTCTGTTTTTAATGCAGAAAATGTTAATAAATAGCAGAACATTTTTTTATTATTATTCTGTGTCAGATGTCAGTTTTATTTTCTTTGAAAGACTATGTTAATTGTGCCAATCTTGCAATTTTTGAAGATGGGTGCATTCTGCTTCTCCTGTAATGGTTTGTATGTGATTTGTGTTTCTGTGGTACTTTGTAGCGAGCTGTCAAACTGTCAAAGCTGTCAAAATTTTGTATTGGTGCCCAAATTCTGTATTGACCCGGAAAATGACACGGTGTACCTGTGGTATGGATTAGCTATTGACCAATCAAAACGCATGAAACTTATACAAAAGGTAATAAATTGTTATACAAGAAACCCATATCGCGATATATCGTGAAACAAGAAACCCATATCGCGATATATCGTGATACAAGAAACCCACATCGTGATACAAAAACCCATATCACAATATATTGTTATACAAGAAACCCATATCGCGATATATCGTGAAACAAGAAACCCATACCACGATATCGTGATACAAGAAACCCACATCCTGATACAAAAACCCATATCACGATATATTGTTATACAAGAAGCCCATATCGCGATATATCGTGAAACAAGAAACCCATATCACGATATATCGTGATACAAGAAACTCACATCGTGATACAAAAACCCATATCACGATATATTGTTATACAAGAAGCCCATATCGCGATATATCGTGAAACAAGAAGCCCATATCACGATATATCGTGATACAAGAAACCCACATCGTGATACAAAAACCCATATCACGATATATTGTTATACAAGAAGCCCATATCACGACATACTGTTATACAAGAAGCCCATATCGCGATATATCGTGAAACAAGAAACCCATATCACGATATATCGTGATACAAGAAACCCACATCGTGATACAAAAACCCATATCACAATATATTGTTATACAAGAAACCCATATCGCGATATATCGTGAAACAAGAAACCCATACCACGATATCGTGATACAAGAAACCCACATCCTGATACAAAAACCCATATCACGATATATTGTTATACAAGAAGCCCATATCGCGATATATCGTGAAACAAGAAGCCCATATCACGATATATCGTGATACAAGAAACCCACATCGTGATACAAAAACCCATATCACGATATATTGTTATACAAGAAGCCCATATCACGATATACTGTTATACAAGAAGCCCATATCGCGATATATCGTGAAACAAGAAACCCATATCACGATATATCGTGATACAAGAAACCCACATCGTGATACAAAAACCCATATCACGATATATTGTTATACAAGAAGCCCATATCGCGATATATCGTGAAACAAGAAACCCATATCACGATATATCGTGATACAAGAAACTCACATCGTGATACAAAAACCCATATCACGATATATTGTTATACAAGAAGCCCATATCGCGATATATCGTGAAACAAGAAGCCCATATCACGATATATCGTGATACAAGAAACCCACATCGTGATACAAAAAACCATATCACGATATATTGTTATACAAGAAGCCCATATCACGATATACTGTTATACAAGAAGCCCATATCGCGATATATCGTGAAACAAGAAACCCATATCGCGATATATCGTGATACAAGAAACCCATATCACGATATATTGTGATACAAGAAACCCATATCGCGATATATCGTGATACAAGAAACCCATATCACGATATTATTAGTTACGCGGTTTTTGCCAGGGCGTACAATCCCGTACGCCCAGGCAAAAACCGCGTAACGAATTTATTACCTTTTAGATCTTTTTCAAACATTTTGAACAAATCACACAAAGATTTTTAAGGTTTAAAATATTTTTATAACATAAAATTTCAAATAAAACACAAAAATATTTTTTTTTTAAAGGAATGCAGCTTTATATGAATTTTAGAAATATACTAACATTTTTTAAAAACTATTTATACACTAAGATATGCCATTTACCAGATAATACTATAGAAATTAAAATGCTATAACAGTAACTGAAAATATTTCTACTTTTATCAGGGTAATACAAATCACTAATCTAGATTTAACTACAAACATTTTTAACTTTAATTATTAATTTAAGTGAATTATCTAAGTTGATTTAATATGTATGAAATGTTCAACTTCTGTTTTTAATGCAGAAAATGTTAATAAATAGCAGAACATTTTTTTATTATTATTCTGTGTCAGATGTCAGTTTTATTTTCTTTGAAAGACTATGTTAATTGTGCCAATCTTGCAATTTTTGAAGATGGGTGCATTCTGCTTCTCCTGTAATGGTTTGTATGTGATTTGTGTTTCTGTGGTACTTTGTAGCGAGCTGTCAAACTGTCAAAGCTGTCAAAATTTTGTATTGGTGCCCAAATTCTGTATTGACCCGGAAAATGACACGGTGTACCTGTGGTATGGATTAGCTATTGACCAATCAAAACGCATGAAACTTATACAAAAGGTAATAAATTGTTATACAAGAAACCCATATCGCGATATATCGTGAAACAAGAAACCCATATCGCGATATATCGTGATACAAGAAACCCACATCGTGATACAAAAACCCATATCACGATATACTGTTACACAAGAAACCCATATCGTTATATATCGTGAAACAAGAAACCCATATCGTTATATATCGTGAAACAAGAAACCTATATCGTTATATATCGTGAAACAAGAAATCCATATTTCGATATATCGAGATACAAGAAACTCAACATGGTGATAAAAAAATGTGTCAAACACTGATCCCTACTATTTTCGCTTGAAGAACAAGGAACACAACTGATTCTCAATAAGAGTTTAATATTACTCTTTATTTTCTGAATAGTCGTATAACACATTACACTTTCTTCTTAGAAGAAGAAGAAGCGCAACAACAACAATTAAAAAAAATAAAAAAATAATAATAATAAATTCGGCCAGATGTCAAAACATTTTCGAGTAGGTATATTTATTTAGAAATATTTATTATTATTATTATTATTATTATTCATAATGCATTACAAAACCCCATCTACCATGGGCGGATCCAAGGGGGGTGGGGACCAGGGGGACGCGTCCCCCCCCAAAATTGTTCAAGTGCCCTCAAAATGTCCAAGTGCCCTTTTTGTTTGTAGATTTTTTTTTTTTTTAAGTAAACAATAATTATATTGTAGATAAATGAAATCAAGATTTTCGTGTACATGCGCAAGCTTGCAGATATGTGTGTGTGTTATTGAGTCTCAATGGGGCCCCATTGAGGTTCTAACGCGAGTGACGCCAATTTACTTCATTATTGCTAGTATATTATGACGTAGAACTGTAGGAATTCATATTAATTGTAAATATCAAAACTTGTAGTAAGGTGCCCTTTTGACGAGTCAATGTGCCCTTCTTTTTTGGTCCCCCCCCTAAAAATATTTCCTGGATCCGCCCATGTCTACTGTATAATATTTCGACTTTGCAGCCAAAGTCAGGGTCGGTCCTGTTACCGGAAATAATTAATTATGTATTTCCGGTAACAGGACCGACCCTGACTTTGACTAATTTCCCCCTCATTACACTGAGTGGATGGATCCATCATTCAGCTGTTGACTATGAACAAAATACGCAGGCTATTTATTTATTTATTTATAGAATTTTGTACACGAGTACAGCTCCTTCTTCACTGTATATGAAGTTTAAAAAGGGTTTCTTTGACTCCAGTTTCCATTTCTGCTCGTCAGTCAGTTTTTGGAAGATGCGTGTCGCAGTATTGCCCTGCTCGTCTACGTAATCCAAATGCTTCACCCGTGTCACTAGAACAAAAAGGCCACCTGGGAACAAAGGAAAGGAAGGTTCGTTTAACAACAACCAGTTACACTGAGTAATCCAGACATTAACGATTTTAAATGACAGAACAAACATGCACCAACTTACAATAATAAATATCCAAATGGTTCCAATATAGGATATTACATAGAATACTAACGGCAAATATTTTTGCCTTTAAGCTAAAACGTATTGATACTGAAACATGTACCTTTCATAATGTAAATAAAGAAACAATAGAACGTCTTTTTGGGGAATGTAACTTCAAACGTTTTGGAATTCGTTTTTAAACTGGTTATCCAAGTACTGTAATCACTTATGTAACTTAAATCTGTCTCTCGAACTAGTCATATTTGGATTTAAAGACAACATTAAAACAGATAATATCTTTGATCTCTTGCTATTTCTAGCTAAGTATTTCATATATAAATGTAAAGTGCAAAATGTTAAGTTAAATATTATTCATTTTAAAAAAGAAATTAAACAAAGATACCCTATAGAAAAACATTTATATTTTAGTAAGAACAGTCATAGCAAATTTGTTTACCAAGTGGTCACTGTATCATTCATTAGTTGAAAATGTTTAATCTAATAATTTATTATTATTATTATTATTAGTATTTAAACTCCTGTCGTCTGCAGCAACAGATGTAATGTATAATAATTTAATAGAACATCTACTTCCCACAGTATCACAGAGCAATAATAAACTACAATACAAATGGTAGGAAACTAATCATATATATACAATTGTTATTAAGCTATGTAGCATGCTTGTGTATGTGCCTGTATGTGCTTATATGCTTTTTAATGTTAGAACTGTCTTGTTGTCTTGTTTCTCTCTCTCTCTCTCTCTCTCTCTCTCTCTCTCTCTCTCTCTCTCTCTCTCTCTCTCTCTCTCTCTCTCTCTCTCTATATATATATATATATATCTTTCTTCTTTCTCTCTTTTTTCTGTCCCTCTCTTTTTCTATGCAATTTTTTTTTACAAGTAATCTGAATATATTTACTCTAACAATACACTTTATGTATTATATATATTTCATATTATTTATGTTCAACATTATCTGTAAGATAGTTATTCAGGGCCCCATCCGTGACATTATCGACATTTCTGGGCGACATTTTTTTTTTAAATGAATAAATAATAATAAATCTCAAATACACACACACTCACAGTCACACACACACACACAGACACACACACACACACACACATACACACACACACAAACGCATAGTCACACACACAAACACACACACAAACTCATAGTCACACACACAAACACACACACACACACACACACACAAAATTACACATACAATGCACACACAATACACACATATGTACACACACAATACGCACATACACACAATACCAAGATATACACATAAATACATACATACATATAGAAAGGATTTAATTATACCCTGCGCCAGTGCGTTAATATCTATGTATGTAATAGTTAACCTCGACATACATACACTATATAGATATTCATACATCAATACATACTAGCCAGTGCAAAGTTTGCCAACTGTGTCATACACGTAAACGGGAACGCCCGCGTATCTTGTAGGATCCATGCATATGGTTTAGTTAAACAGCATCCTTTTTATGGATGTCTGGATAACTCAGAACATATCGTAGCAAGTCTGCAAGTTGCGGGCGATTCGGTGCCATACGTTCGAGTCCTAGCAACCGCATGGGACAATTTGTAAGGTCAGAAACGATTTAATTATCCCCTGCACCAGTGCGTTAATATTTATGTATGTAATAGTCAACCTTGATATACATACAATATATAGATACTCATACATCAATGCATACTGTTAGGTATTTTTAGCTGAAACGCCACGAAGGTATCATACTAGAAAACATATTCGTCCTATCGGACTGTTTAACCTTTGCTTTCAGTAAACATCGTTTTTTTCCCCCAAGATTACCGAACGTATGCGTATGTCCGTCCATCTGTCCGTATGTTCGTACAATGCATTATATTAGAGCCGATCTGTAATTTTGGTTTGGAACGTTCTTATCTATTACCTGTGTGTTGATTTGACCACGTGGATCCCTAGGTATCGATTGACCAATCGGAGAAATTGTAAGAAACAAAGTAATTACAAATTTGTCGCCATTGTAACATGTTTACGACTCACAGAGCCAATTTGATGACTAAAATAATAAATGAAAAACATTTTCTTGTTTAGAATATCAGTGTTTGTATACCCAGTGTATTTGCGGTCGTATTCTAACAATTGTAGCAGTAAGTTTTCATTTTACTTCGTAATAATATTCGTTTGTACGTACGTACGAAATATCTGGCAGGCAGAATCGGGTTTGAGTGGATATGATATTCTGAAGCAAGAAAGTGTATTTAATATGTCGTTTTAGTCATCAAAAATATTGTCTTAGAGGTAAACAATCGCAAAGCACTCAGAACAGTCCCTTTAATTTAACATGGAGACATGGAAACCAAATTTCAACCCTAGCGAAAAACCAGTGGACAATTATTGAAAAAAATATCCACCTGCGATATAGGTACACAAAGGTAAAACGATGATAAACACACCTGGTTTTACTACAGAGGCGAGTTCTTCTAAAGCAGAAAAGGGAGCAAGATTTTCTCCTACTCCTCCACACATAGTCACTACATCATACATACCTGTTATAAAAAGGAGAGAATGGTTATTTGTACAACAACACTTCAACAGATGATTTTGAAAGTACTGCTATTTCGATCATGTGTGTGTGTGTGTGTGTGTGTGTGTGACACACAGAGAGAGAGAGAGAGAGAGAGAGAGAGAGAGAGAGAGAGAGAGAGAGAGAGAGAGAGAGAGAGGAGGGAGGGAGGGAAAAGAGGGAACTAAGACCATACATATGACGGTATTTGATATCCCAGTCGTGAGATGGAAGAAACATCCCGAATCCACCAAGGACGAGCGATCCTACGATCCCACACGTCTCAGAAGAACGCTCTGCCAGTGAGTTACATACTAAATTGAAAACATATTTTATTGTACAAGGAACTAAAGATGTTTATTAGTACAGAAAATAACCTCTCGAAACCGGATACCCTAAAACCCCCAACTTTTGACTTGGTCAGTTGGTTGTCCGGTGTAGCGGGTTTGACTGTACTTTCAGGCCATATTGTTTTGCCTTGTTACATAAGTCACAAGACCCCGACTTTGAAATTAGTTTGGATGATCGATCCATTCAACTCATTGCAGGTTTTCTCGTTCCAACCAGTGCACTACAACTGGTCAAAGGCCGTGGTATGTGCTTTCCTGTCTGTGAGAAAGTGCATATAAAAGTATAAAAGATCCCTTGCTGCATTAGGAAAATATAGCAAATTAACGTCAGAATTGCCAAATGTTTGACATCCATTAGACGATAATTAGTAAATCAGTGTGCTCTAGTGGTGTCGTAAACAAAACAAACAAACAAAATCTTACGATGGTCAATGTGTGTACGTAGTTTATTTTGTCCCAGGTATTCACAGATCATTCGCTGATAGATGTTTTTCTGTTACGCTACAGCCAACATCTTCTCCGAGGCATCCACACCATCAAGGTTGGTAAATCCAGCTTTATACAACTGAAATTAGGAATTCTGAGGATGTTTTCAGTAGCTCGGCGCATTAGAGTGCTTATTCCTCTAAAAACATTGTGCAGTACTATTGGTTCAAGCTTACAGTTTCTAGCATTAAATATGTGTTTGTAGATCTTGTGTATTTTAAGTTACTATCAATGTCTATATAGCAGTTTAAGACCATCTTTGATATGAGCTAGAATTTTGATATTGCTTATTGTAAGAACGTTTTAGAAATACATCGTAATTTGCAATGCTAGATTATCTGAATTTAGAACATTACTGATATTTTTTATTATTTAATTTCACGAGTCTGACCATTTTGCCTAGTCGCCTTAGCATCCCCCCACACACCAGATGTTTCCTGGATACGGCCCTACAAATTTGTAAGCGATTCAGAAATATACAGCGTGTGTAGCATCACTTTAAAACAACAAATAGACGGCCCGTCACGGATAATTTCAACCAGTCACACTTAACATGGCGGCGCCATTTTTGAAATTAAGCATTTTGATAATTCATTTGTAAATATATTAATTTCATCTTGTAGTGTTATCTTAGCAGATATTGTTGTTTTGGTCTTGTTTTTCTTTTCTTTTTTCCTTTTTTTTTTTTGGTAGAACATTGGAAACTGCCGTGCTAGCCTTCCACGCATCTTGTGGACAGTTGTTCCACTGTAGAGCTATGTGTTATGGACTTAACGGACACCGACCTATTATGACCAGTTCAGTTCTGCGCCCTGTTTTTAGGTTAGCGAACTTAGCGCTAAGATTACCTTAAATTCATAACTACATTATGCACTTAAGATGATCTTAACGTTAAAATCGCCTTGAGATAACTACATTATGACCTAAAGGTGATCTTAGCGTTAAAATTACAGTGACATAACTACATTATGCCCGTAAGGTGATCTTAGAGCTAACATCGCCTTGACATAACTACATTATGCCCTTACGGTGATCTTAGCGTTAAAATCACGGTGAGATTACTACATTATGCCCTTAAGATGATCTTAGCGTTAAAAGCACATTGAGATAACTACATTATGTCCTTAAGATGGTTTTAGCGTTAAAATCATTTCGTAAAACGGGGCCCTGGTTGCAGGGCTATAGATCCAAAACTATGACTAAAACTCTGTTTTACCGCCTCTCCAGAAAGTCCGGTACCGGAAGCAGCATCCAAAATCTTTATTGCGTGTCTGTTTGGAAACAATTCTTCCATAGCTTTTGCCAATTCTCTCGGTCCACTGTAGTTAGCCACGTTCACATACTAAACGAAGATTTAAAAAATTGAAAAGAATACTTGAGCATGTATTATTATTATTATTATTATTATTATTATTATGGCAAAATCGTGTTAGATATATACCGAAGGAAGTATCTAGCGGTCAAAACGCCTTAATTTAGCCTTAAACGTTTGTTGTTGTTATTCTTTTCCGGGGGTGGGGGTTCTTAGGAATAATTTTATTTTGGGAGTATATATCAATTAGAGTTTCAAAATTGACGCAGTTCGTAAAATTTAACCAACCCTCTCTAAACATTTGCGAGTTTAACTACATGTAGTAAAGTGCCCGTATCACTTTAATTCAATTATACTTATAGCTATCTGGGCTGTATGTCCAGGACAGTTAGTGGTTAATGAGAGAGAAGAGCGTGTAGTGGTCTTACACCTTCCCATTGAGTCATTAAAACTCGTTCTGGGTAGGAGCTGGTACCTGGCTGCGAACCCAGAGCCGTATGTCCAATGGTTTAACAACCACATCACCGAGGACGGTGTTTGGATTGAGCATACACTAAAACCTTTATATACCATATGTCATACTTTCTTCCAGGTGTGCATATCTTCTTAACCAATCCACACTACTAATACATTTTATGTAGTTCCACCAATGTCAAATATATCAGTATACTATACAAGGTTGAACGTGCCTGAATCTTTTAAAAGTGGATATGGGATGTAAATGAGTTGCATTAGGAAATTTGCGCTATTGCAGATAAGCTTTTGCAATAAAAACAAATTGCAATGATTGTAACATCCAACTAAACCAGCAACATTAAGGAATGCGAATACTTGTTACTTTTTAGCCTTTGACTTTGTTTCCGAGATTAATTTTGCCTGTTTTCTGTCATTAAGTCATCGTATTGTTGTAGTACATAATCTACAGATCATGTTAAGCTTTGCTTACTCGGAGGCAATTAGATGCGTTCCTCTGTCACAATTTCTTAACTGATACACGGTGGAGATGTCGGACTGAATGAGTAATAGTGTCTATGAAGGTGTTGTTTAAAATAAAGGTTTACTATGTATAAACAGTTGGGGGTTTTAATGTGCTTTTTTCTTCAGTCACAATTTCTTAACTGGTAAACAGTGGAGATAAGGGGGCGGGACGTAGTCTAGTGGTAAAGCGCTCGCTTGATGCACGGTCGGTCTAGGATCGATCCCCGTCGGTGGGCCCATTGAGTTATTTCTCGTTCTAGCCAGTGCACCACGACTTGTATATCAAAGGCCGTGATATGTGCTATCCTGTCTGTGGGATGGTGCATATAAAAGATCCCTTGCTGCTAATCGTAAAGAGTAGCCCATGAAGTGGCGACAGCGGGTTTCCTCTCTCAATATCTGTGTGGTCCTTAACCGTATGTACGACACCATATAACCGTAAATAAAATGTGTTGAGTGCGTCGTTATATAAAAATTTCCTTCCTTCCAGTGGAGATGAATAATATAATCTGACAGCCAACCACTAAACCCAAAATTTGGTTAATAAGTTTATTTTGTTTTGCTCGTTATTCATGTTTAGGACATCTAATTCACAGATTTGAAGGATAACATCGTATTACCTTTGGGCTTTTTGAAATTTTTAAAATTGTATTTATATAGCTATTTCGTTGTCAATAACTGGTAATGTTGTACCAGTAGTAGATACAAAATTATGAAAAATTCGTGATAAACTAAGTTTTAAAATGTTTTCTAGATCACTGAAACAGGCTGATGAAAATGAGTTGAGGTGAGTTATCCCTTTTTCAAAATGGCCGTCATTGTAAGTTTTCACTAATTAAAAACGACATACAACATTTTGTTGGATGTGGCCAACATAGTGCTTTTTGTCAAAATGGCCGCCTTTATATGTTATCTGCATAGTCTAGTGTTGAATACTAATTTTTTTTATAAACGCAATGTCTTGTGATTCAGTCTGCTTGGTTTTCGTTTAAATATAATGGGCCGAATTTACGAAGCCTGTTAAAGCATTATAAATGTATGCAGTTACACGCGTGTAAGACCTAAACAGGCTTTGTGAATTTGGCTCAGTATGTATAAGCATGCGTTTGGACACTCTGGCCACAGACCACAATTAATTTCGCTATATGTTTCTATATAGCCTTAGTTGCTATAACATTTTTATTAATATGAGCAGGCCCATGGCTTTTTGCATGTACCTTTGCCTGCCTGGGGTAGACATACCACGAAAAGGACCAGGTGTTGCCCTATTGTCCAGTTCTTTCTCCCAAGATATTAGTTTAAACAATCACACCCTCTAAAACTGGCCGCAGTATACCCATTTTACACAAAAAACACTACTTTTGCATGGGCCCGAATTACCACAAACAAGTCTTAAATGTCAACAAGTTACACATGTTTACAAACTACGTGCTCTTCCCTGTCAACTTCAGTCAAATAGTTGCCACTTCATAGTTGTCTGCCATGAAATAATCACAGTCAAGCAGCAGACTACTTGCGCGGACAAATTTCCGGATTTTGGACAACCAAATGGGAAGTTAACTATAATCTGAGGCCACTCTCTGGCCATCACAGATGTGTCCTTGACAACGGCGGCCATTTTGAAAGATGGCAATGCCCGTAGTCGGCTGCATTTGTGCATTAAATTGTGTTAACCAAATATGCATGTATGTGTACACTGCATTTGGTTATTGAAGCTATTTCCTTATAATTATATGTGATACATATTTCTAAATGGCGTGCGTTTAAGTTAAACTATAACTTAGAACACTGATAAGTCGCAACATAATCTATTGTGTATTTCTCTTCTCTCTTTCTTTCTCTTTTTATAAATCAGGTAAAATTTATAACTGTAAAAATTAAATGTAGAATATACTGTAAATTGATTGCTCCCAGATGATTTCTAACTGATCGTCCGATTGGTGTTTTAGGAGAAGAAATCAAAACATTAAATTAATTTACATTATAGCTGCTAAAATATGACGCGGTAGCCTACATGGGTATATGCATATGTTGGTAATAAATTGGTTAGGGTGAAATTACACTTCCTATAATGATATTTCGCCCATCTCAAGCTGCCTTATTTCGAATTGTAAACTGATGGTAAGTATGTTCTGTAATATGATTGGCTAATAAACATTGTCGAATGGCATTCGATACCCTCAAATTAGTAAGTTAATCACTGCTCATGAATACATTGTTACTATTTCAAACAACAAAATGGCAGACAACCGAAGTGGATCACCTCTTCAAATGGATACGCCAAATTTTAACCTATTTGACGACGATACAAATTGGCAGACAGATGAAGTTCTGATAGATATGTTGATGAAAGATGATGGTAAGTAATTTAAATGTAAGGTTTACCTAGATATAATTTTGTGTGAGTTATTTAAATTGCAAGTTTTGTTGATATATAATTTTGTGACATTTTAAAAATGAGTCAGTTGATTTCCAATTTCATTATTTTCTTCTTCAAAATTTAAATTTCTTTTGAGATGGAAAATGATGGGTTAATTATCTTCTGAATAGGCCTCCTCTCTATTTCAGTTCTTGATGATACAACTGAAGCAAGTGCAACGTCCTCGACAAGCGCCAATGGCAACAGCGGTCTGGATGACCTTGATCAACTTGCTCAACAAGTTGCAACAGACACCAAAAACCAGCGATTTGTCAAGGTGGATGAAGAACACCTAAAAAAGATAATTGTGGATTCTTTGTCAAAAGCCACAGGACGGAATACAATATGGGGTGTCAAGATATTGAAACGTAAGCCCCCCCCCACCCCATCCGCCGCCCTAACAAGAAACAAAAACATTTAAAGCGTTAAAACAAAACATGTCAGAGTTACGCCCCCTTGTCCGCAATTAAAAAAATATAGTAAACAAAAAGGCCTACATACACGTCGATCGATTCATTTCTGCGTCTATAAATAACCCATTGTAAACGCTTTGTATAACTATGTATGACGTACTGCAACACAAACGTTATATAAAAACAACAAAAAAACCAAACATTTGCAATCTACATGGTTATTTTAACCTTAGACATGCTTTGTTTATAGAAGTTTACAGTAGCAATGTTTTGCAATGTTTTACAACCACCCCCACCCCCCCCCCCCCCCCCCCAAAAAAAAAAAAATATATATAATACAAAATTACTGGTCACTATCGTATTCTTTTAAATTTCATTTTTATTTTAAAATTACTTACAGGTACCTCATCACTCACTCGTTGCCTGTACACCTTATGTTTTCTCTTCTTTTTTTTCTCTCTTCCTGTGTAGAATGGCTTGAAGTTCGTGTATTTTCCACTGATTTTGAAACTCTTGATGCGACTACTCTGAACGAGAGGCTTCGCCTGTTTTATGCAGAAGTCCGGAACACCCAGGGCGAACTGTACTCTAAATCGACTTTTGTTGGTCTCCGAGCAGCAATCCATAGGCACATTAGGGCACCTCCTTTTGAACGAAACCTAAACATTCTCAAAGATAGCGAATTTCACACATCTAACAATATTTTCCTGTCGATGATCCGTAATCTAAAGAAAGAGGGGCTTGATGAAACAAAACACCACCCCGCAATCTCGGCAATAGAGCTTGACAAGATTAGGAATAGCTTCAATTTAGATTCTCCCCTTAATTGATCTTGTTAGAAAGGTGTGGTTTGACATCACACTAGGTTTTGCACGCCGTGGGTCAGAAAATCAGCGAGAACTTTCATCCAGTTCATTTAAAATTTCAGCTGATGAGGATGGTTACGAGTTCATCGAAATGACACATTGCGAAATCACAAAAAAATCATCGTGGTGATTTAAAAGATGCCGTTGAACCTAAAAAACGCATTTATGCAACAAATTCCGTGTACTGCCCGGTTTCCTCGTTCAAAATTTACAAATCCAAAATGAATCAAAATAATCCATCATTTTACCAACAGCCAAAACAATCCGTCTCTGAAAGCGATTCAGTTTGGTACACGTCACGTCCAATTAGGAAAAACATCGTAGCTTCATTCATGAAAGAAATATGCAAAGCCGCAAACATTGAAAAAGTGTACACAAACCATTGTCTTCGCGCCACCGCAGTCACCTTGCTGTCGCACGCTGGTGTAGAGAACAGGGATATTTGTAAAATCACGGGTCATCGCACTGACGAATCTTTAAAATCATATTCCCTGGAATCAAGCTCTGTCCAAAAACGTGCATATTCCCAAATCTTGCAAAGTGAAAGGGGTGGTCTTTTCAACATGCAAAACTCGACTGTCACAATAAATAATTACTTTCAGTAGGTCAAGACCTAAATAACTTTGACATATGTAAGAAAACAATGTTTGTTGTTTGTTTTAAAGCACTAGATAATACAGTTAAACCAACACCCCTATGGACGAATTCATTTCGCATCAGCAACCAGTGACGTCATTGGAAAGCGGTACAGTTGTTGCAAACTGTTCAAACGTCAACGGTTGGATTTTTTTTCACGAAATAGGATATATTTCATTGACATTGTAAATCTTAATTTCTTCCCATTTCAGTAAGCATTTAAAAAATGGATGTCAATTAAGCAGACTAAAGAAAGTGAAATTCACGGATCGCATGCATTGCATAGCAACTGGAAAAGCCGTTTAACGACGTCAGTGAATGTTATTATGCCGAACAATTATATAGTTCTCTGTAAAAAACGTTTCAGTTTACAATGGACATAACCATATGGAATTTTTAGATTTGCGGGTGTTATTGTCTATTTGATCCCGCAAATGTTTCATTTTTGACCTCAGGCTAACGCCTTCGGTCAAAAAATGACATTTGCGGGATAAAATAGACAATAACACCCGCAAATCTAAAAACTCCATATGGTTATCTCCTAAGTCCATCTTCCTGACACAATATGTTTCATTTAATCGCCTTTCAGAAACTGTATACTCTATCACCCTATTTACCTTAGATACTAGTATACAGACACGGAACATCATATAGCCAGCATACATACGTCGAAAGATCGTAGGCATATTCAAATGTTCAATCTTCGAACAATAAAATAGTTTAGTTTAATCATAACATGCACATTATTACTTTTTAAATAAACTACAGATGAAAGCAAATTATATCCACCCAGTATTTGGGACATTTTGAAGCAGATACTTGTTAAAAGAATAATCTGGACATTTTATTCATCTGGTTTCTTTCCTGAAGAACACACATGGGGTGAATTCGGAAGAAGACTGCATCTTCCAGGCCAGTATCGTAGATTTTGAACAATTTCAAACTAAACTGTGGTAAGCTATTCCCAAGGACAATTTTCAATGATTCATCAACAGAATGTGATAATGATGCGTTGATATTTAATAATTTGTTTTAGAATTACTTTAGAACATTACGTTATTTGCTCGCGGTCTTAGTCGAAAAAAAAAAAAAAAAAATCGAGTAATAGGCGAAAAAAAAAAAAATCAAAATCGAGTAATAGGCGTCTGGATTGGTTAAAATGCTATCACGTGATCTAAAAAAACCCAACGTTCATTCTTCCATGAACGTGAAAACTGCACAATTTCGGTAAAAAATAAAAACAATGTTATTATCCGAACTATTTTATATCAATTACGTCAACAACGAAATCCCCGAGGATTCCATCGTTTCTATTTTTATCCCAATATCGTCTGCACTGTGAGTGACAGTGACAATTCAGGCTTTAAACGACTCGGGTTTTGAACTGAGACACATAATGTATCTGACAGGCCACAAAAACGAAGCTTCTATTAGAAGTTATAGATATACAGTTAGGAGAGATATTTGGATAATCGTGTGTTTCATTCAGTTACGGGGGGTGTACGGGTATTAGTGTTCCCCTGGGAAATATACCCGTTGTGTAAATTAGAATTTGTGTATTACACCTAGGATCCCCGTGACAGGAGTGAAAATTGGGGCACTCGTCCGGGATCTGAAACGGGACATGTTATATTTAAAAAAAGTATTGTTTGTAAATTATAGGATCCCCGTGGGGGGGCACTCGTCCGGGAATCTTTATAAATTTTATTTTTTTACAAATTAACCAGAAGTAGCAACGTTGTTCACTAGAAAATTAATTAATAATAAGTACGTCATATCTAAACATGGATAAGAATTTGCTGGATAGGCCTACGCTCAGTGTAGTGGAGATTAAGCGAGCACGTAAGGCCGAGTTAGTTGAAATCGCGAGTGAGCGGGAAATTGATTTAACATCAGCTAAAACATTAGGAGATATAAGGACAATTATTATCCAGGACGTTTTTGGTGATAGTCCTGTTATGGAAGACAGTGAGATTGTTCCAGAGATAGAGATAAATGAGTTAAGTGTGGAACAACAATTAGCTTTTAAAAAGCTTGAGTACGAAAGAGAAGAACGTGCTAGCGTAGCTTATAATTCAATGAGTGATGAGCGAGTAAGTCAGTACGACCTAGTTAAGGCTGCAGTGTTGAGGGCTTATGAATTACGACCTGAGGATTATCGTTTACGGTATAGCGAGTTGAGAAAAACGCAGGGTCAGTCTTATAGTGAGTTTGTGGCTAAGAAGGCAGGGATGTTTGATAAATGGGTGGTTTTTCATCAGGTAGAGTCATATACCGAGTTACGGGAGTTGTTGATCTTACAGGACATTAAGAATGGATTACCAGTTAGCTTACGTATTCATTTAGAGGATCGTGATATCAAAAAGATAGAGGAGGCAGGCATAGTGGCAGATGATTACGTGTTAATACACAAAGCTCAGGCAGTACAGGGTAGCTCTTTATAACAGGGTGATAAGAAGAAATTTCAGCCAGGTTTTTCCCGGGAAAGTAACTATCGGGGAGAGTCTTCTAGTTGGTCAGCTAGTCAGGTAAGGAATGTACCTGGTGGGCAAAGTAAGGATAAACCTGCATTATCAGCCAATGCACGAACTTTCGTCGACATTGCAGTTACTGTAAAAAGGATAACCACCTTGTAGGGGACTGTTTTAAAAGGAAACGCGATAATGCGCAAGTGGTCGGTTTAGTGAGGTCAGCTCCGCTAGCGAGAGAGTTAATGGTTAGTCCCATGGCAGAGAAAGTAAACCCGTATGTGTCCACTGGTATGGTTTGTGATGTAAAACAAGAATTGAGTCCTAAGGCAATATCAATCTATCGAGATACCGGCTGTAGTCAGTCGCTTATAACGTCAAAGTGTTTAACTGGTATTGAAAATTCAGATACAGGACGTAGTTTGGCTTTAACCTCAGTTACTGGAGAAAATATGGTTGTCCGGTTACATAACGTTTTCTTGTGTTCGAAGTTTGTGACGGGACCAGTCGTTATGGGTGTTGTGAAGGACTTGCCTGTTGAAAACATAGGAGTTTTGTTGGGTAATGATTTGACTAGTCAGTGTTGTCAGCCGAAATGTGACCAATTGTTAATTAAAGACAGCACTTTACCAATAGAAGAGAGTGAGGTTGGTGAGATTAGATATCCTGCGTGTGTAAAGACTAGGGCTATGGCCAGAAGGGTAGCACGAGACCCAGAGGATATTTGTGATTTGTCTGATACGTGTGTGAGCCATGAAATTGGAGTGGATGAGGTTATCAGTAAAATGGTAGATAAGTCAACTGACGAACTAAATGTGGTGGAACCTGTTGACCGCCCGCAGAGGGTAAATGAACCAGTTGTGTTTGATAGAGGGGCCTTACCTTGTAATAAACAAGAGTTAATTCTAGAGCAGGGGGCTGATCCAAATTTGTTGGCAGCTCGCACTACCTTGTTAACTGAGGGTGAGATGGAGGATCAGATGTCAGGTTATGATATGGACAAGGGAGTATTAATGAATAAGAGAGTTAGAGTTAGGAAGGCTAGGAAGCAACTGAGCCATGCTCAGAGCAAAATAAAATCAGTGTTTGATAGGAAGACTAGGAGTCGGGAATTTAAACCAGGGGATAAGGTGCTGCTGTACCTTCCCATTAAACGGGGTTCATTGCAGAACAGGTATTTCGGGCCCTATGTTGATGAGACAGGGTATGTGATAAACACTCCTGATAGGGTTAGAAAAAGTAGGTATTGTCACATCAATTTGCTAAAAGGTTATTTTGACAGACTGCCGATAGTTCCAGAGTTACCAGTCCAAATTGAGAGTCACTCAATTTCCTGTGATGACGTCAAGACTGCAGAGAGAAAATTAACCAACAGCCAGATTCTAGCAGACTTGAGCCCCCGGCGAGAAAAGTTGACTACGCTGATACAAGACAATGTTTCCATTTTTTAGGACCTTCCAACGGTTACCAATACCTTAAGCCAGGATGTGCGCTTGGAACCCAACGCTACACCGATTCGACAGCATGCCTATCGGAGAAAATCTGGAAAACGTGCGACACGGAACAAGAAGGAAAAGAAGTTCCCGTGGTCCGATGAATGCGACAAGTCATTCAACCGTGTCAAGCAGATGTTCTCCTCGTCTCCCGTGATGGCAGCGCCGACTACCGAATGCCTTTCAAGCTAGCTGTGGATGCCAGTCACGTGGGAGCTGGAGTTGTGCTGTTCCAAGAAGACGAAAATGGACTGGACCATCCTGTAAGTTTCTTCTCCAAAAAGTTTGACAAACACCAGGTGAACTATTCCACTATAGAGAAGGCCATGGTACAAGCTCTGAAGCATTTTCAGATCTACGTGAAATCGGCATTGCATCAAGTGGTGGTCTTTACTGATCATAATCCGCTTACATTCATTCACAGAATGAAAGCCACCAACCAGAGAGTTTTGAGATGGAGTCTTCTTCTGCAAGAATTCCCAGTTACCATTGAACATATCAAGGGCACATCCAATGTAATCGCTGATGCCCTGTCCCGATGTTGAACGTTATGATTATTTGTATACCAGGGACTCAGAGACTCAGTGTGATTACTGGTAGTCACCTTATTACTATGTGTTATAAATGCCCGGATGCGTCGGTTAACGCACTTTTTGTTTTAATGTAGTATATTTCCCTATTCCTAGAGTAGACGAAATATCGTTTTTGAGGTGGGTGTGTGTGACGGAACATGCTCTTAATTTTGTTTTCGCCTGTGGCGATGTTAATTGTTTTAGAGGGCCGTGTGCAGTTCCAATATGCACTTAAGCCCAGGTGGGCACTTTGTTACGTAATACCTCCGCGCGACCGTGGTCGAGCTGTGCCTACTACACACCCATCCCAGGTGCGGAGGCCATGTGGCCAGTAGTTACGTAATACCTCCGCGAGTGCGGCTTTTTATGACCGTGATTTGTCGACTGGCCATCTAAGGAAAATTCCCGCCTCGGTCGCTGTGGAAATATCACTTGTAGGTATTCGGTACCGCGATGTGCCCCCAGGCGATATTCGGTTTTATGATAAATAGCTAGGGTTTTAGAGATATAGGGGAGAACCATAGGAAGGCTCCCAGGGATCGTTGTCCGTCCGGACTGGTAAATATTTTATTTCTGCTCTGTGTATAACCTTGATGTGACTGATGTGACTTTAAATATTTTAATACTGTATTATACCAATATTAATTAGACGGTGCTGCCAGTAATCTGACGCAGTAAACTGTAGGCTCAGTGTCTAATATATATAAAGCTTAACCAGTCATCCTAGAGGACCTAGGTAAACTGTAGGTTATTGTCTTTATTGTGATTGGTACCAGTATTAATTCTGTGTTACAAGGTTACTGAATGAGTAGTTAAGGGTTAATTAAAAATTAACCAGTTAGGAATAGAGTTGTAATTCCTTTATTAATTAAGTTCCCCTGGAAGCGTTTCTCAATTATCACACGTGTGTGCGTTGTGTCACGGTGAAGTGATTAGAATATTGTGTAAACTAGACACCTAGAGATTAACTAATTAAGTGATCAGTTCTGGGTTGTTATTATTTGTTGTTGTTAATTAACTACTGCGGCAGTACATTTGTCAGCGTAGGATAATACCGATTCCAAAGTGTATTGTGTTTTTGTTGTGTTTTTCTAGTGAACTAAACGTGCTATAATAATACATACTTTATATAAGATCTTATCTCAGATCATACCTAGACGAGCCACGCGGGTATACTGCCCGTTACAGAGAGATCTAATAGATATACAGTTAGGAGAGATATTTGGATAATCGTGTGTTTCATTCAGTTACGGGTATTATAGGATCCCCGTGACAATGTTCAACAAATCAGACGAGAGACATGAACGCAGCTCTGTCAGATTAGACAAAAACACCAAATCCACAACTTACATGCGCGAAAACACATACTCCTTCGTGCACAATTACACGATCTGTCCTTTCCGATAATAATATCACACAATGACAAACTTCCTCTGAAATCCACACACACAGTAACACTGAAACCACTTTATCCCTTTCAAGTCAGTGTTCACATTCACTTTTCACTCATTCAACTTTTGACAACTGCAAGTTTAATATAGTAATTGATAAATCTTCTAAATAATCTTACGCTCTCTCTTACGTTAATTAGTTCAAAATTTATACTCTAACCAACCGCTTTACAACAAATCTTCCATTTATAAGTATACTCAATAAATTATCATTTGATATTTTTGAAGAAAAAAAATCTGTTTGCGTTATCAGTTGATTTTAAATTTTATAACTTTTGTCCACATTTGATTCAGAAAATTAAAATTTATAAAACCTTATGTAAATCACTATAATGAATCGGTGATTTGACGGAAAAACCGAATGCAACTTTCTAAGGAAATTCCCTTATTTGTGTATTGATACAGTTATCACATTATGGAATACAGTTCGATTGGGATTTTCAATATAGTTTTGTATGATGGCAATATTAATACAGTGTGTAAAACGGTTTTGGTGTTTATCATCGCAGGAACGTCAAAAATATAACGTTCAATTATTAATTAATACATACGACTGAAAGCAGATGTTCATAAAACACAGGGCAATGTTTCAATATTTATATTATATTTGAACTAGCTGTAACCCGTATTACGAGTGAGGGAAATAAATGGCTAAAATATATTAAAAGTTTAGGGTTTTTTTAATGGGGACAGGGGGTTGGTTTAAAGACATATCTCAAAATGCCCACTGGTGACAGAATGTCATCCGCTGGTAAATGTTCTAGTATATATTAGTAAATTGTAGACTCCCAAGCTTACCTTTTCGTAACTATGGCTGGTTTCATCGTATACTTCAACGGTTTTCTTATTGCCAAGTCCTTTCTGATGATAAAGACAAATAGCATTGAAGGTTTCATTTTTGATCTGTTCGCTCGCGTCGTCTACAAAACCAACCGCATCCATGATGAGAACACCCAGAAAATGCCGAGATTCGACCGTATTGAATAAATATATATGTAAATGAGTGTATGCGAGCTAAGGGCAACAATTGTGAAATGGATAACAAGTATAAACTTGTTTGTTTTGGGTACGTCTTATAACTGGAAAAAGTACTAAATTGTCATTATATATTTATAAATTGATGTATTATGATTTTATTCAATATGGAACCAATTATAAATGGATGAAAAACGTCAGAGATATATTTAATAAACTTGGACTGAATTACATTTGGGACACCCAAAATTTTCATACAATGAACTGGTTGAAACAAACTGCCAAGCTCCGTCTGGGAGACCAGTTTATACAATACTGGCACAATGATGTGATGCAATCTACAAAAAGCTTAACATATAGACTTATTAAAGAAAACACAGAGTTTGAAGCTTACTTTAATATATTAAGCAGGAAGAATTATATTACTTTTCTACGAGTTCGTCTTTCCAATCATTTTTTACCTATTGAAAAGGGCCGTGCTCTAAAATACCACGTAAAAACGAATATGTTCATTATGCTCTTCGAACGACATCGGATATGAGTTTCACTATTTGCTGATATGTGATCAATTTAAGGATGAAAGACAAATGTATTTAAAGAAATATTACATGATTCGACCCAATGTCATTAAATGCACACAGCTGTGTAATTGTAAAAATGCTGGCATACTAAGAAAAGTGTCCCAGTTTATCAATGTCATAAACAAAGTGGTTCCTTCTGAAAACCTATTTGTAGTTATTGTATGTTGTATTAGTATTTATTATGTACTGTTATTTATGTAATGTCTTGTCATCTTGATTGCTAACTTTTCTGTGTAAACTTGTGTACTCCTCTTATGTCACCGAATGGTGACCTTGAGAGTAATAAAGTTCTGTTTTGTTTTTTTCATTATATATAATAGTTCATTTTAATTACACACAGTGAAATGCACTTGTCAACATTCACCATGAATTAATTTTGAACTATTTCCAGCTAATTAAGGCATTTTAATTCAAGATGGCCGCCATTGTAGCAGCTTGAACAAGGACAAGTTATTTTTATGTTCTTGAATGAATTGTATAGGACCAGTGCACCACAACTGGTCAAAGGCCGTGGAATGTGCTTTCCTATCTATGGGAAAGTGCATATAAAAGATATCTTGCTGCATAAGGAAAATGTAGCGGGTTTCCTCTGATGACTACGTGTCATAATTACCAAATGTTTGACTCACAATAGCCGATGATTAATTAATCAATGTGCTCCATTGGCGTCGTTAAACAAACAAAGAATTGTATAGGTAACGTATCTAGTGTAATAAAAGTTGGTGATATTTTCCGGATCACATGCTTTCAACAATTTGATAACTTTGCAAATTAGATGTAAATTAATCAGGTCACAGCACTATATTTATTGACCTGTACGTAAACGTGCTACGGCGACACTCCAGAATTGGTGTACACATTCATAATCATCGAACAAAAAAACAAACATTTAATAGCAACTTTACGTTGAAAGCTATCCAGCGTTCTAAAAACAAATAATGTCAACTACTGGTTTATTTTAATGTATGGCTCTCCCAGGACATGGTGCCATATATTCTTATGTCATCTGAATATCAAGTAATGGCTGACTTGAACTAAAGTTGCGTCTACAAAAAACACGTATTCAGCTTGAGATTATATCATAAAGAGAATATTACCCTTGTGTGTTTCGGTATTTTTCAGTATCATATACTAGTATTAGTAATAAGAATAATGTATTATGCTCGCCAAAGGCTCACATATTTACACATTGTATTCCTAATATATATGATATTGACGATACCGAAACACACTCTGGTGATAACCTATAAATCCAATCGAACGTGTATATATAACAGCCACTTACAGGTCCTGGCAAACGTTACGGACAGGTGGTTGTTATATGCAAGTAAATAGATATGAAAAAGTGGAATGCATAAATGTATTATGTAAATTAAATGTAAATTGAATTATTTTTTACTACATAAAAATGTTATTCAAAGCATAAATTGAACACCTTTTGAAAAAGTAATTTAACTATAAATGCTTTTCACTGCATTATGTTACTATAAAATTAGACGCTAGACGCCAACGGTTGCAGGTTGGAAATCATTATACGTTAACAAAAAGGCAAGTTTGCCAATGGGTAATTGCTGAATAAACTTCGTGGCTGACTGCCTCGAACTACCATGTCTCACTATTAGCAGTCACACACACACACACCCACACACACGCGCACGCACACGCACACGCACGCACACACGCACTCACACACACACACACACACAAAACCGCACACGTCTTGGAATACACTACCTGTATTAATAATGTGTTAATAAGTCGGGTGTATATTATAGCCCATGGGCTGGGGTGGTTTCTGTATAAAATTTGAGCTATGGTATATAAAACATTACAATCAAGCCCGTAGGAACGATATCTGGAGTTGGGGGAGGGGAGGAGGCACACTCTGTATAGGAGGGGGGGGGGGGTGGGGTGTCAAAAGCCATATTTGAAACCGGGTTTATAAAAGTGGGGCTATAGTCCCTCTGACCTTGCTACCGACCTGAGAATGGTCAGAAATGTAACAGTATTGCATATACAGCTATTTAAATTCAAAGCAAGATTATTTAACCTAAGAAAGATGTAAGTTTTATTTATAACAGATTAGACTAGCCGACAGCTTGATAATATAGCTACAAACTCAGGATGGTCTCTTTATTATAAATTCATGAGGGTTTATTATGCGCAGTCATAAGGTACTTCGTTTGAATGTTTGAAGCAAACATATTAAGTACCATGTTAGGCCTGTAGCCGGGAGAAGGAGGGGGGGGGGATAGGAGGGGGAGGGATCGCACGATCCCCCCCCCCCCCACGCAGGATTAAGGGTTCCGCTTAAATGGAAAAAAAAATCGGATTTTACATCTAAAAGTCCCTGTCCCCAAATGACCAGGATAACGTAGCAAGAACGTCTGTCTGAGGTTCCATTTACTGAAAGTTCGATCCTCCTCAGTGGGCCCGTTTGATTATTTCCCGTCCCAACCAATGACCCATCAAAGGACGTCGTGTATGCTATCCTGTTTGTATGAGTAGTATGCCATGTATCATTTATTATAAATACATTGGTACGACTAAAAACAAACGGTTTCTTGTCGTGGCTCTGTGACCAGGCCATTTTACATGAATACCACAACTTAATACAACTTGTTAACGTATATTTCGCAGTGTAACCGGCGTCATCTCATTGTTTGGCAAGGGGTTATATATAGAGGATATTATATGAGTGTCCATGACACACGATGTTTACGACATGAGTGCCTAAATTATCATATTTCCCGAGCGAGAGCGAGGGAAATGCGATAATTTAGGCACGAGTGTCGTAAACATCGTAGAACTGTCTTGCTAAATGAACATTCCAGTCATTGTTTACAAACTAACGTTTCCTTAACGGCGGAGTAATGTTTGTTCATTGATGTCTTGAAAACCAAATCACAACCTGTTCTAAAGTTACGTGATATTTATACGCCCATAAGTAAAGAGTACACATGTATCACAGCTGTAAATTGTAAAGCATGTGTATACTAAAAAGCAAACAAATACACAGTAATTGAAACAATTAGTTTTGAATTTGAATGACGTCAGTATTCCAATGACGTCACTTTGCATCTCCTTACAATAACTATAAATTGGGTACGTGATGTTTCCGTTTTAAGAATGCTGGAGAAATTCCAGTGCAAAATTGCTATTGAATTATTATTTTTTTGAACATTATTAACGCACCTGAATGTTTTTGAAGAAAATCTTGTGATTAAACATTGTACCTTTTACTTTCAAGTGAAATTACGGTAGGATATGCTACAAAACAAGGGTGCGAAAAGTGACTCGTCGACCTTAGTATAGATTTCTAACAGTTGTGAACGTTATTCATAATTAAGTGTTTGATGTGTCACAACTACATCGTAATATAATACAAGTTATCATAAATAATCAATTAATGTTTTATTAAGTTAATTAAAAACACGTATTTGTCAATACGGCATGTGATCAGCTTACACTCGAAATAAAAATGTAGTAATGAAGAAAGTAGTATCTGTGGAATGTCGTGTCAGCCAATCAGAAAGAAATGTACTCTTACAACAGCCAATCGTTAAACGACAATGTCAAGAGGACATACGATTTAATTATGACATACGAGGGAAATCGTACGATAAATATGACCGTTTTTCGGAGCCATTTTAACATCTTATACGAAATATGTACGTTAGTCGCTAGAGATTCACAGCTTCTACGAAGCTACTCACGACGCTCATGACAACTGTCGATCATGCCCCCCAATTTGTATATAGCCTACCCAGAGCGGGTTTTAACGACTCAGTGGGTAGTGTAAGAAAACTACACCATCTTCTCTCTCACTAACCAATAACAACTAACCGACTTTCCTGGACAGACAGCCCAGATAGCTGTGTGTGCCCAGGACAGCGTGCTTGACCCTTAATTGGATATAAGCACGAAAATTAGTTGAACAAAACAAAAATTATGTGATATCGTTTTTTGAACTTGTATAACCATCCTGAATAATAGGAAAAATCACTGTCAACCCTAACTTCTTGACTAAACCTCTTCAAGTTTTCAATTAGCATCTGGTCTTTTAACACAGGCGTTTTAGGCTTGGACATCTGAAACCCACATAAAGAGAGCTTCCTCTAACTTTTCAATTCTGCCGGATCGCTGACGTATTAGGTTCTCTTTTCTGCTGATAACCATTTAGCCCTGTCTTTCACAATAGCACTGACAATCGAGCCGCCGATATTGTTGCTCCATTTTCGCTACTAAAATGACTGGCAATATTGTCCTTAGGGTGGGTGGTTTTATATAAGGACATTTCCTTCTTTTTTCTGGAAACGAAAATTGGGTCCAGCGTCTTTTAGCTGTGGTTCTTTCATGATTGGGAATACAGAACTCTTTTTAACGTGCCCATATCCAAGAAGGTTCAGGCACGCCCATCTGGGCTTAACCTCTGACTAAGTCCGGGACAGGAGTGGGTGGGATGTACGTTTCAGGTGGGTTGAATTTGGAATAAAATTAGTACAAACTGAGAATGACATGTCCAGGGCTCGAATTTAACGCGAGGAAATGCGACAAATTTGCCACATTGCCGAGTTCAAATGCCCCAGTGCCCTGAAAATGAAACAGACCTTCAGGACCCGTATTTATCAAGAACTTAAGTTTTGACATAAGTTTAAATTTAATTTTGAAACTGACTTATCTAAGTCAAAACATAAGTTGGTATTTATCAAACAACGGGGCGGGACGTAGCCCAGTTATAAAGCGTTCACTTGATGAGCGGTCGGTCTAGGATCGATCCCCGTCGATGGACCCATTGGGCTATTTTTCGTTCCAGCCAGTGGTCCATAACTGGTGTAAAACAGGTCGTGGTATGTACTATCCTGTCTGAGGGATGGTGCATTAAAAATATCCATTGCTGCTAATCGAAAATAGTAGCCCATGAAGTGGCGACAGCAGGTTTCCGTAACCATATGTCTGACGCCATATAACCGTAAATAAAAAGTCAGAGAGAAAAAACTTGAGTCAGTGCTCGTTAAGGAAGTCTTTCCATTTTATAAACATCCGGTGGAAATGTTTTTTAAAAGAGGTAGAAATACATTATAATGTGGGGTGTATAAAACAATAAATAAATAGAAAACTAATTAAATAAATAAAAATAAGATATGATATTGTGCATCAACAACTAATTTTACTATTTACCAACACATTTTATTTATTTACTTTTATTAAATTTAGAAAGTTTTCATTAGTTATTTTTTCTTCTAATAACAGCAATATTTTTCGAGAGGTAAACAAATGTTAATTTAATTAAATTTTTAAAAAATTGTCAAAACAACACATCTTGCTTATAGAGACATGTATAAAGTTGATAGATAACAATTATATATTGAATTAATGTAATAAAGGCACACTTTTGAAAGCCTATAATGGCTAGATCAAGGTGTTTTCTTAGCACCGGTTAACACCGGCTTACCATTAAACATACTAGTACACATTGTTTTAATTCTTCACCATTTCTTAGAAGTGAATATGTAAGCTATAACTTATGTCCACGATGAATGAACTCTCACCCGGAAGTGATCTGTGTAGTGATACCTTATCTCGTCGCCGTACACCAAAGTTCTCAGTTTCCTCTTCCTATTCCCCCTATCTAGTCTTCTTTATCGTGTCGCCGTACACCACGGTTCTCCGTTTCCTCTTCCTGTTCCCTCCTAGTCTTCTTTATCGCGTCGCCGTACACCACAGTTCTCTGTTTCCTCTTCCCTACTAGTCTTCTTGTTCCCTACACCAGTCTTCTTTATTCGCGTTGCCGTACACCCACAGTTCTCTGTTTCCTCTTCCTGTTCCCTCCTAGTCTTCTTTATCGTGTCGCCGTACACCACAGTTCTCTGTTTCCTCTTCCCTGTTCCCTCCTAGTCTTCTTTATCGCGTTGCCCGTACACCACAGTTCTCTGTTTCCTCTTCCTGTTCCCTCCTAGTCCTCTTTATCGTGTCGGCCGTACACCACTAGTTCGCCTGTTTATCCTCTTCCTGTTTCCTCCGCGTTTTAGTCCTTATCGCGTTGCCGTACACCATAGTTCTCTGTTTCCACTCTCCCTATTCCCTCCTAGTCCTCTCTACAGCGACACCAAAGTTCGCCCGTTTATTTTCCTGTTTCCTCCCAGTCTTCTTTATTGCGTTGGCCGTACACCAAAGTCACCATGACCGTTAGGTAGTCCGTGACCTGGTGTAGGCAACGCGAAACTGTTACAAATCAAACGACGAGATCATCGTACCTCACCGGGTGAGGGAGGGGTAAAGAATCTAGAGAATGCACAAACAAACGTCTTGAAATCTCAGTAACAGTATCAAAGTGATCGTCATGATTTTAACAGTGAACACGAAAGAAATTTTTTATATTGAACCTCAACCGTGGTGCAGGGGTGTAACATTCGCTTTGAGGGCTCTGTGACCAGGCCATTTTACATGAATACCACAACTTAATACAACTTGTTAACGTATATTTCGCAGTGTAACCGGCGTCATCTCATTGTTTGGCAAGGGGTTATATATAGAGGATATTATATGAGTGTCCATGACAGACGATGTTTACGACATGAGTGCCTAAATTATCATATTTCCCGAGCGAGAGCGAGGGAAATGCGATAATTTAGGCACGAGTGTCGTAAACATCGTAGAACTGTCTTGCTAAATGAACATTCCAGTCATTGTTTACAAACTAACGTTTCCTTAACGGCGGAGTAATGTTTGTTCATTGATGTCTTGAAAACCAAATCACAACCTGTTCTAAAGTTACGTGATATTTATACGCCCATAAGTAAAGAGTACACATGTATCACAGCTGTAAATTGTAAAGCATGTGTATACTAAAAAGCAAACAAATACACAGTAATTGAAACAATTAGTTTTGAATTTGAATGACGTCAGTATTCCAATGACGTCACTTTGCATCTCCTTACAATAACTATAAATTGGGTACGTGATGTTTCCGTTTTAAGAATGCTGGAGAAATTCCAGTGCAAAATTGCTATTGAATTATTATTTTTTTGAACATTATTAACGCACCTGAATGTTTTTGAAGAAAATCTTGTGATTAAAACATTGTACCTTTTACTTGTCAAGTGAAATTACGGTAGGATATGCTACAAAACAAGGGTGCGAAAAGTGACTCGTCGACCTTAGTATAGATTTCTAACAGTTGTGAACGTTATTCATAATTAAGTGTTTGATGTGTCACAACTACATCGTAATATAATACAAGTTATCATAAATAATCAATTAATGTTTTATTAAGTTAATTAAAAACACGTATTTGTCAATACGGCATGTGATCAGCTTACACTCGAAATAAAAATGTAGTAATGAAGAAAGTAGTATCTGTGGAATGTCGTGTCAGCCAATCAGAAAGAAATGTACTCTTACAACAGCCAATCGTTAAACGACAATGTCAAGAGGACATACGATTTAATTATGACATACGAGGGAAATCGTACGATAAATATGACCGTTTTTCGGAGCCATTTTAACATCTTATACGAAATATGTACGTTAGTCGCTAGAGATTCACAGCTTCTACGAAGCTACTCACGACGCTCATGACAACTGTCGATCATGCCCCCCAATTTGTATATAGCCTACCCAGAGCGGGTTTTAACGACTCAGTGGGTAGATGTAAGAAAACTACACTATCTTCTCTCTCACTAACCAATAACAACTAACCGACTTTCCTGGACAGACAGCCCAGATAGCTGTGTGTGCCCAGGACAGCGTGATTGACCCTTAATTGGATATAAGCACGAAAATTAGTTGAACAAAACAAAAATGATGTGATATCGTTTTTTGAACTTGTATAACCATCCTGAATAATAGGACAAATCACTGTCAACCCTAACTTCTTGACTAAACCTCTTCAAGTTTTCAATTAACATCTGGTCTGTAACACAGGCGTTTTAGGCGTGGACATCTGAAACCCACATAAAGAGAGCTTCCTCTAACTTTTCAATTCTGCCGGATCGCTGACGTATTAGGTTCTCTTTTCTGCTGATAACCATTTAGCCCTGTCTTTCACAATAGCACTGACAATCGAGCCGCCGATATTTTTGCTCCATTTTCTACTAAAATGACTGGCAATATTGTCCTTAGGGTGGGTGGTTTTATATAAGGACATTTCCTTCTTTTTTCTGGAAACGAAAATTGGGTCCAGCGTCTTTTAGCTGTGGTTCTTTCATGATTGGGAATACAGAACTCTTTTTAACGTGCCCATATCCAAGAAGGTTCAGGCACGCCCATCTGGGCTTAACCTCTGACTAAGTCCGGGACAGGAGTGGGTGGGATGTACGTTTCAGGTGGGTTGAATTTGGAATAAAATTAGTACAAACTGAGAATGACATGTCCAGGGCTCGAATTTAACGCGAGGAAATGCGACAAATTTGCCACATTGCCGAGTTCAAATGCCCCAGTGCCCTGAAAATGAAACAGACCTTCAGGACCCGTATTTATCAAAGAACTTAAGTTTTGACATAAGTTTAAATTTAATTTTTGAAACTGACTTATCTAAGTCAAAACATAAGTTGGTATTTATCAAACAACGGGGCGGGACGTAGCCCAGTTATAAAGCGTTCACTTGATGAGCGGTCGGTCTAGGATCGATCCCCGTCGATGGACCCATTGGGCTATTTCTCGTTCCAGCCAGTGGTCCATAACTGGTGTAAAACAGGTCGTGGTATGTACTATCCTGTCTGAGGGATGGTGCATTAAAAATATCCATTGCTGCTAATCGAAAATAGTAGCCCATGAAGTGGCGACAGCAGGTTTCCGTAACCATATGTCTGACGCCATATAACCGTAAATAAAAAGTCAGAGAGAAAAAACTTGAGTCAGTGCTCGTTAAGGAAGTCTTTCCATTTTATAAACATCCGGTGGAAATGTTTTTTAAAAGAGGTAGAAATACATTATAATGTGGGGTGTATAAAACAATAAATAAATAGAAAACTAATTAAATAAATAAAAATAAGATATGATATTGTGCATCAACAACTAATTTTACTATTTACCAACACATTTTATTTATTTACTTTTATTAAATTTAGAAATGTTTTCATTAGTTATTTTTTCTTCTAATAACAGCAATATTTTTCGAGAGGTAAACAAATGTTAATTTAATTAAATTTTTAAAAAATTGTCAAAACAACACATCTTGCTTATAGAGACATGTATAAAGTTGATAGATAACAATTATATATTGAATTAATGTAATAAAGGCACACTTTTGAAAGCCTATAATGGCTAGATCAAGGTGTTTTCTTAGCACCGGTTAACACCGGCTTACCATTAAACATACTAGTACACATTGTTTTAATTCTTCACCATTTCTTAGAAGTGAATATGTAAGCTATAACTTATGTCCACGATGAATGAAACTCTCACCCGGAAGTGATCTGTGTAGTGATACCTTATCTCGTCGCCGTACACCAAAGTTCTCAGTTTCCTCTTCCTATTCCTATCTAGTCTTCTTTATCGTGTCGCCGTACACCACGGTTCTCCGTTTCCTCTTCCTGTTCCCTCCTAGTCTTCTTTATCGCGTCGCCGTACACCACAGTTCTCTGTTTCCTCTTCCTGTTCCCTACTAGTCTTCTTTATCGCGTTGCCGTACACCACAGTTCTCTGTTTCCTCTTCCTGTTCCCTCCTAGTCTTCTTTATCGTGTCGCCGTACACCACAGTTCTCTGTTTCCTCTTCCTGTTCCCTCCTAATCTTCTTTATCGCGTTGCCGTACACCACAGTTCTCTGTTTCCTCTTCCTGTTCCCTCCTAGTCTTCTTTATCGTGTCGCCGTACACCACAGTTCTCTGTTTCCTCTTCCTGTTCCCTCCCAGTCCTATTTATCGCGTTGCCGTACACCATAGTTCTCTGTTTCCTCTTCCTATTCCCTCCTAGTCCTCTCTACAGCGACACCAAAGTTCGCCGTTTATTTTCCTGTTTCCTCCCAGTCTTCTTTATTGCGTTGCCGTACACCAAAGTCACCATGACCGTTAGGTAGTCCGTGACCTGGTGTAGGCAACGCGAAACTGTTACAAATCAAACGACGAGATCATCGTACCCAGGGAGAGGGAAGGGGTAAAGATCTAGAGCGCACAAACAAACGTCTTGTCTCATAACGATCAAAGTTGGGAGTGCTGTCATGATTAAATGAACGAAAGAAATGTTTTATTTAACCTCACCGTGGTGCAGGGGTGTAACATTCTCTTTGAGAATGGCCAATACAGCACAAATTGAAATTTTGAGTAAAATTCAGTATCTATCTGTGATATTTGCATTTTTAGACAGTTGTTGACACTGTGTTTTTATTTAAATCTTTTTATATTGATGTTGATCATCATTTGGTTGCATTTACCATAGTTTGACACCCAATAGCCGATGTATTTTTCGTGTTGGGGTGTCGTTAAACATTCATTCATTCATTCATTCATTCATTTACGTTTATATGGCATCAGACATATCGTTAAGGACCACACACATATTGAGAGAGGAAACCCGCTGTCGCCACTTCATGAGCTACTCTTTTCAATTAGCAGCAAGGGATCCTCCATGCACCATCCCACAGACAGTGTAGTACATACCACGGCCTTTGATACACCAGGCGTAGTGCACTGGTTGGAACGAGAAATAGCCCAATGGGCCCACCGACGGGGATCGATCCGACACTGATCGCGCATCGAGCGAGCGCTGTACCACTGGGCTACGTCCCGCCCCTAGTGTTAAATGAAATAAAGACAAGACACATTCGAATGAATGAATGAATGAATGAATGAATGAATGTTTAATGACACCCCAGCACGAAAAATACATCGGCTATTGGGTGTCAAACTATGGTAAGACACATTCAAGGTTAATCCTTTAATAGCATGACTAAATCTTAATTACCAAAGTCCATCCCGATATAGCAGACATGGGCAACTCGGAAATCACGTGATACTTTGTCGGCTTGCGACGAGATCAAGTGTGTCAAACTGGCCTCGGTGTTGTCGTAATTAAGCCATCGGACATAAGGCTGGTAGGTACAGAGTTCGCAGCCAGGTACCGGCTCCCACCCAAAGCGAGTTTTATCGACAACCCAAGTCATCTCTACAACCCATCTCATCTCTACAACCCATCTCGTCTCTGCAACCCATCTCATCTCTACAACCCATCTCTTCTCTACAACCCATGTCATCTCTGCAACCCATCTCATCTCTACAACCGATCTCATCTCTACAACCCATCTCTCGTCTCTGCAACCCATCTCTCGTCTCTGCATCCCATCTCGTCTCTACAACCCATCTCTTCTCTACAACCCAACACTTCTCTACAACCCATCTCATCTCTACAACCCATCTCCTCTCTACAACCCATCTCGTCTCTACAACCCATCTCATCTCTACAACCATCTCATCTCTACAACCCATTTCTCGTCTCTACAACCCATCTCATCTCTACCACCCATCTCTCGTCTCTGCAACCCATCTCGTCTCTACAACCCATCTCATCTCTATAAGCCATTTCATCTCTACAACGCATCTCGTGACGTCTCTACAACCCATCTCGTGACGTCTCTACAACCCATCTCATCTCTACAAGCTGTGCACCTTAACGAAAGAAAGAAAGAAATGTTTTATTTAACGACGCACTCAACACATTTTATTTACGGTTATATGGCGTCAGACATATGGTTAAGGACCACACAGATTTTGAGAGGAAACCCGCTGTTGCCACTTCATGGGCTACTCTTTCCGATTAGCAGCAAGGGATCTTTTATTTGCGCTTCCCACACGCAGGATAGCACAAACCATGGCCTTTGTTGAACCAGTTATGGATCACTTGTCGGTGCAAGTGGTTTTACACCTACCCATTGAGCCTTGCGGTGCACTCACCCAGGGTTTGGAGTTGGTATCTGGATTAAAAATTCCATGCCTCGTCTGGGATCCGAACCCAGTACCTACCAGCCTGTTGACCGATGGGCTAACCACGACGCCACCGAGGCCGGCCATTGCACCTTAACGATGTCACACACGTGGACATATAGATAGGACTTTTAGACCTTTATCTCGTTTATTTGTTTGATCGTCGTTCTAAAATGCTCCAAATTGTATAAACATTTGGCTGAGCAGTCAATTACGTTTTACTTTTGGCTTGTTAACTTTTTTTATTCTATTCATTTTTTCACTAATTGCTATTCCAAATTCTATCCATTTCCAACTCAACCCCTCTCTTCACCCCTTCTGTCCCGGACCACATAAACCTACATGCACCTATATCCAACAAAAAACGTGCCTGAACTTTAATTGGACATTGGTGAGTTAATATAGTGTGCTATCATAGTGAAATGTAGGTTAATCGAGCCGAGGTCATTATGTCGTTACCGGCCTCGGTGGCGCAGTGGTTAAGCCATCGCACTACAGGCTGGTATGTACAGAGTTCGCAACACGGTACCGGCTTCAACCCAGAGCGAGTTCCTAACGGCTCTCTTCTCTCTCAATAACCACTAACAACTAACCCACTGTCCTAGACAGACAACCCAGATAGCTGAGGTGTGTGCCCAGAACAGCGTGCGCCCAGAACAGCGTGCTGGAACCTTAATTGAATATAAGCACGAAAATAAGTTGACATAAAATGAATTATTTCATTTCTATCTAAACAAAATGTTCACTCTCCACCCCACCCCCCATATCATTGCGATATATATATATATATATATATATATATATATATATATATATATATATATATATATATATAGGGTGGGGTGAATAACCACCAAAAACAATATTTAAAGTTCATATTAGTGATAGCGACGAGATAAAGAAGACTAAGTGTTAGGGCCTTATCTGCTGACAATCAAGAACACGTGTGCGTTTAACATCGGTTAAAACCGAGTTCAGACGAACTCATTTGCATATTTACTTATATTTAACCAATACGGTCGAATCTCGGCATATCTGTCTGTTCTCATCATGGATGCGGTTATATCTACAGACGGCGTGAGCGAACACGACAAAAATGAAAGATTCTGGGCTCTTGAACGTTATCTGGAGAAAGGACTCGGCAATAAGAAAGCCATTGAAATTTACGGTGAAAACAGCTGTAGTTACGAAAAGGTAAGCTTGAGAGTCAATTCTAATTACTACTTCATAGAACTTTGTGTGAGGTTTACAATTATTTTGATTTAGTGCAGGCCCGTAGGAACAACACCTGTATATTTTATACAACAGCGACATGGTGCTGGAAATATGCTATCTTAACACCTTCACAGATATACTATGTTCTCATTCAGTTTTCATATACGTACCATCTGTGACACCTAATAGCCGATGTGTATTTTTGTGCTGGGGTGTCGTTAAACATTCATTCATTCAGTCTCTGTATATCAGTTAACAAAGTATGACAGAGGAACGCATCTGATTGCCTGTAGATTCATCTATTACGGTGACTGGAAACAAATAACTGAAATTCTGTCTTAGAAACAAAGTAACAGCAAAAAATACCAACATACAAAGAGTCAGTGTTAATAACTGAAAGTCTGTGCATTCCTTAATGTTGCTGCTTTAGGCGGTTGTTGCTTTCATATAACCAAAATGTATTGCAAGAGCTTATCTGCAGTAGTGCCAATGTCCCATACTTAACTTTATATCCAAATACTAGTAGGGTCAAATATGGCTTCCCGTGACCATTGTTCGGGAACCAAAGTTTGACGATGGTCTTTTCAACCTTTAAAAAATAATTAGCCCCATATACTTCGCGAACGTTCCGGCTAACTCCACAAAGTAGCCAAATACATGATGGCTGCCGGTATCGCGAAATATGCCCCCCCCCCCCCCCCCCCCCCCCGAAAATCGCCGATCGGCGATTCTATTTCGAAATAAAATCATCCCCTGAAATTTTATTTCGAAATAAAACCACCGGCCGTGGACAGTTATGGACCACTGGTTGGAACGGAAAATAGCCCAAATTGCAAATGGGTCTACTGAGAAGGATCGATCCGATGATCGACCGTTTCACAGGTGGACACGCTACCGCTTGAGCTATATCCCGCTCCCGTGCTGTGTTTAATGGTCATCGAAACAAGAGAGGAATATCCCTATATATTAGACACTTTTTGGAAACAGTTGTCCAGCGAATGGATTATGCCTCTAATTATACAACATTACATTAGAAGAATACACTATATTTTACCTTTAGCTTATACCGTCTATGGTTATAATTAATTACTACAGAGACTATAGGCGAGATTTTATTTCTTTATTTCCTTGGTGAATGAATGCAATGTCCTGATTTCCTCCATAAGGTATTCATACGTCATGCATCTTAATTTTTCAAGAAGACATTAATCAATAGCATTTGAATAAAAATATATACTCTTCGCCATATATAATTGAGAAAATATGTTTCGCTTTCCCGCTAAATTTAGTTACCCCTTGTAATGTAAACTGAATTATACATGTAGTGTACTTATCTAATGTGATGATGTATATATATATTTATACACGGTGAGCTAGTTTGTTTCACTCTTCTGCTAGTCTACTATTCTAATTTGCATACAAAGGGGAGAGTTTGGTTTGCTCCACCAGTAATATATCGGTCTAATATGATAGTGTATTTAGCTCTCCAGTTAGTCTATATATATAATTATGTGGCTCTCCAGTTAGTCTATATATATATATATATATATATATATATATATATATATATATATATATATATATAATTATGTGGCTCTCCGGTTAGTCTATATATATAATTATGTGATAAACAGAATCTCACATTCGTGGTAATTTTATTACTGCATGTGTTTGGGGGTAGGGTGCGTGTGTGTTTCTGTATGTGTCTGTATGTATACGTGCGTGTGTCTGTGTGTGTTTATCTGTGCATGGGTGCGTGTGTTTATCTCTGTGTGTGTGTAACGCTGTCTGTGTGTGTGTGTTTGTATCATATGTGTGTGTGTGTGTGTGTGTGTGTGTGTGTGTGTGTGTCATGCACAAGTGTATATATCAGAACAGGTGATATAAATATGTTTATGTTCCCTTATTCCACCACCATTCAACAATAATAATTTACTTGAACATTGTCCATTAAATGACAGAATAACTAAAAATGAGTAAAACCGTTGAACATTTTAAGGGGCGAATATTTTAAGGGGGTATTTCGTGAGTCAGGGCGATTCTATTTCAAGATAGGAGGTTTTATTTCGAAATAGATTCTCGGGGGGGGGGGGGGACATTTTGAGGGGGCCATTCTATTTCGTGACATACTGAAAATCAAAAATCGCCACATCTTACTTAATACGTAAGTTAGAATCACGAATAAGGTGTCTATTCCTATTACACAGAGGGTGCCCGTTCGTCTGGTAGGGTCATTTTGACATTCAAATTCAAGATGGCCGTTTTCAGCCATATTGATAATTAAAACACAGCGGAACTCTTGAATCATTTAGACTTAATCATAAATGAAGTGTCTATGTGTACTAAAAGGAAATTGTACAATATTTAGGCGTGTTCATTGTTTAATTTTGAGGTCATCTTAGTCTTCAAATCCAAGATGGTCGTTGTTCATCATATTCAAAATACGAACATGCTGGAGTCCTTAAACTAATAGGGTTATAATAATATGTACACGAAACAGGGAATTCATAATCGTTTTTGTGTGGTCAGTTTGCAAAATGGGGTCATTCTGACCTTAAAATATAATATGGAGGGCGTCCGTTCGAACTGGAAATGTGCGATAGGTTATTATTAAAACATACTCTATCACATAAAACTAAACAGATCATATACTGATGCTGAACTGTCAACATCTAGTACAATATGTATGTTAACTGGAGTGCTGGGAAAATGTAGCGAACGGGTGCGGCATTTAAAGATTGTTCACTGGACACACTCCATCCAAGAGCAGCAGAAGAGGGGGACGTGGTAAAGGAATGGTAGAGCTAGATGAAGTCTGAGCGACTTGTGCTAATTCAGTTTTGTTTGAAAGAATCACCGCCTGACGGGAGCTTCATTTTTTATTTATAGTGCCACTTTTATCCCAGGTTTCTGAACAGTGTTAGCTGCTCATGTCACCATACACAAAGTTCATGACAAAGGTGTTAAGGACATTCATGATTTCAGTGGGTATTATAAGTGATGATCTAGGAGAGCTCGAACGTCTTTGTTTCGTAGATACTTGTCTCATATATACTGGTAGCCCTTTTACCATGGTAAGAGATAAGACAATTACTATAGAGTACTATAGTGTGTTGATTGTAACTGGGGTCATTATTTCGTTACAAAGTGACCCCCATATAGTTGGACCTTTCCTCTAGACATAGAACATGCCACATCGACATGGGCTGTCTAAAAAGGGAACCGATGGATTGATATATATATATACTCTTCAAAAGAAGAAACGCAAAACCACATTGTCGTAACATTTGGAGAATTGATTTAATTATTGAATGGTGAGTCCGATAATTACCAAATGTTGCAGGATTGTTCACAATTCACTCTAGTCCATTGTGAGTAAGTGATAGGACACACCACCAAGGTCAAGGTTATCTGGAATCAATACCGGGTGTGGCCTCCGCGTGTGTTGACAACTGCCTGGCACCGCCTGCCCATTGAAGCAACCAGAGTACGGATGACGTCCCGGGGGATGGTGGCCCACTCGGCCTGCAAGGCTGCTGCCAGCTCGGGCAGGGTCTGGGGCTGTGGTTGTCGCTGTCGGAGGCGTCGGTCCAACTCGTCCCATAGATGCTCAATTGGGTTCAAATCCGGTGATATCGATGGCCAAGGAAGGACATTAATGTTGTTGTTCTGTAGGAAAGCCGTTGTGAGACGTGCTGTGTGAGGCCTGGCGTTGTCATGTTGGAACACTGCGTTGGCGTTGGCCATAACTGGAACGATGTGTGGCCGGAGGATCTGGTCAATGTAGCCCTGTGCATTCAGGTTGCCCTGCACGTGGACCAGGTCAGTTCTGCCAGTGTGTGAGATGGCTGCCCACACCATGACACTACCCCCGCCGAATCTGTCCACTTCCTGCACGCAGTTTGCCGCATAACGTTCACCACGACGCCTATACACGCGACATCTTCCATCATGACGTCGGAGCAGAAATCGGGACTCGTCACTGAACCACACCTGTCTCCATCGCAGTTGAGGCCATTGTCGATGAATCTGGCACCACTGCAGTCGGAGTCGACGGTGTTGTGGTGTTAAGATGACACCTCGAACTGGACGTCTGGCACGAATTCCTACCTCACGTAGGCGGTTCCGTACGGTCTGGTCGGATATCCTGCGCAAACCTGGTATTGCTGCGGCTGTGGAGGTGGCAGTAGTCAATCGTTCCCGAAGGTGGCGTACCCGGATGTAGCGGTCCTGCCCGGGGGTAGTGACCCGTGGTCGACCGGATCTAGGGAGGTCACGTGTTGATCCATGTTGCTGGTAACGGTCCCACAGTCTGGAGATGGTGCTTGGGGACACATGGAATGCCCTGGCAACGGCCGTTCTGGATTCGCCTGCGTGTAGTCGGCCGATGGCATTGTTTCTCTGCGGTTCACTGAGACGTGGCATGTCCTGGATTGTCAACTGTCGGCCAGATACAGAGGGCCAGGCAAGCGAACACCCTGCACTTTTATACTGTCGGTGTTTATGTTGCACGTGCAGACAACGCACGTGCAGTGGTGACATGGTTTGCACGTGGCTGCGTTTTTGCGAATATTCACATTTTGGAACTTTATTGTACAGTAGCTGCGTTTTATCGAATGTAAATGTGGGAATGTGTTTGGGACATGCAATGACCTTATATTCACAAAGCATGAACCGGTAGGAAACATAAAATCGGAGTTATAACCCATTTGTACCCTTTTGCGTTTCTTTTTTTGAAGAGTATATATATAAGAATTAATAATGTAAACATTCATATTAAAACTTATCACTGAGTTATAAACAAATACCAACTCAGAATACATTTTTTAGTAAATAAAAAAGTGTCTTAACAAATTATTAGATTATAGAGATTAATCTCATTCTTAATACAGGGGCGGGACGTAGCTCAGTGGTACAGAACTCGCCTGATGCGCGATCGAACTAGGATCGATTACCGTCGGTGTGCCCATTGGGCTATTTATCGTTCCAGCCAGTGCTCCACAACTGGTGTAACAAAGGCTGTGGTATGTACTATCCTGTCTGTAGGATGGTGCATATAAAAGATCCCTTGCTGCTAATCGAAAAGAATAGCCCATAAAATGGCAACATCGGGTTTCCTCTCTCAATATCTGTGTTGTCTATAACCATATGTCTGACGCCATATAACCGTAAATAAAATATACTGAGTGCGTCGTTATATAATACATTTCCTTCCTTCCATTCTTAATACAGGGGTGAAGACACATTATCGAAGTAATTTATAATGCTGTACACAGATAATAAAGGTGCTTTACGGTGGCTGTACGATTTAACGTATGCAATTTAATGATGATTTGTAAAGAAACTTTTTTTATTTACACTGATTTTTTTGTTCAGTTAGTATGGGTTTAAAACTTAATCATATGTTTTTTTTATATGAATTTAAATTCTCTTTTAACGCATGTATCTACTTCAACCTTAGCCGATAGAGAAAAAGATGAGTAGTTCATTTTCCAGGGCTAGTTTGAAGAGTGATGTCTTTAACAGCTGAATAATTTCCAGATTTTTATTAAACAAGCTTAAACGAGTTTTGAACGCCTTGACCAAGAGACAGCCGATCATCATATACATTAAAACACAACATGACTGAATGCGATAGTAATTCTGTGGTTTATCAGGTCATGGTAAGAGACATACAGTTGAGAATTGCAGTATGAGTATATAAAAGGTCCAGGTCTGGTGCTTATAAAACGTTTATAGTCTAGACTCTAGACTATAATAGAGTCTGAGACACTAATGTCATGACAACGTCATACAAATTGTATGCATGTGACGTCATTTGAGATTGAGTCTGGACTCTAAATGTTTTATAAGCACAGGCCCTGCTCTCATGCGCCACTTTGGATCATCACTTCTCATTTCTTGAATGCCATTACAATAGCTGTGTATGGTGATGGAATCACTGGCTAAAATGTGCTATCAATAGAAAAGCAAAGGAACAATGAAGCTCCCATCGGTTACGTCTGTGTCATCGTTCACACTTTATGGCTCACATAGCTCTCGTAGCTCACATAATTCTCATGATTCTGGCTCAATCTCCAACCCAAAGGCGCAAAAAGAAATGACTACAAATAGGCTCATTTAATATAATTATAAATATCACCTCATTATCAGAAGATCGAACCACGTCGGTGGATCCATTCAACTGATTAGGGTTTTTCTCGTTCCAATCAGTGCGCTACAATTGGTCAAAGGCCGTGGTATGTGCTTTTCTGTCTGTGGGAAAGTGCATATAAAAGATCCCTTGTTGCATTAGGAAAAATGTAGCAGGTTATTTTTTATTATTTCGTGTCAGAATTACCAAATGTTTGACAACAGATGTCGTTAAACAAAACAAACTTCTACTTCATTATCAGGCCTGTCGTCAATGGCAAATATAAAACTACCATAATCCAATAAAACAAATTAATCTTAACCACTTGTGTTGTACTATGTTTACTAACAAGAAAGATGGCTGCCTCTGTGAGTTGCGATTATGACGGCTCTGACAGTTTACAAGTATTATGGCTTTAAGTGTTGTTGTTTATGTGCAATATCAAGGTGGGTGATTGTTCAACACTCAGGGGTTGTGTTTTCGTTGACGAATGCCACCGAAAAAAAACCCAGAAGGCAGGAAAAGACAAGAAACCTATCGATAAAAGCGTTGTTGACATTGAGGTGAATGGTAGCCATGTACGTCACGATTCAATGAGCACAAACATGCACACAAGTTACAACAGCCAGTATGAGTAATCCGCATCAGTGGTATACAAATGCTATAAACACCATGAATCCCGTGGCTTATCAACGATATCCCGGCTTTTTTCAGCTGACCTTCACACGATGAAGTTGACTAGCGAGAATGTGGTGATTTCTCCCCCCCCCCCCCCCCCCCCCCCCCCCCCCCCCCACCCTGGGGGCTGTGCTGCGTGTACTTAGCCCGCTAGTCAAGTACCGCATTGAACACAACGGAGACAGTGCTATTGTAACCTTGAGTTACGGAGCTACTAACTCACCAGTATCGAAGAGGAGGACCAGGAGGCGGCGACCTAAGACTTCACAGGGGGGACCAAACTTGGCGGCTCAACCGCCAGGGGCGGTCCCACCTGCCCCGAAGAGGAGGATGAGACCAATGGGAGCGAGGCAGGGTGATCCAAACCCGGTGGCTAAACCACCGGGGGCGGTTCATTCTGCGCAGCCGCTCCCAGTTTCTGACCTGAAGCACTCGCCAGGAGCGGAACAGGGGGGACCAAAGCTGTCAGCTCCACTGACAGTGGCGATCCCTCCTGACGACCCACCTGCTGTTATGGAAACTGGGCACGTCATCGTGACGGACCCCCCAGCGAGCCCACAAGCGCCTTCCACTGCTGCTGTTGTTGACCCTGCAGCCGGACGGGAGTCCAAGAGAAGGAAGATGTCGACGGTTTCCGAACCGGAGGGACTCGACCAACTCGAATGGACTATCGTCTGCGACAACATACCATCCAAGTGGCAGGGAGCTGTCCACGGCGACTTCACCGACACCAACCGACTTAAGGGACTTTGGCAAGAAAACAATTGGCGAAAACTACCCAACGGAATCGGAAAATACCAACTTCATTCAGCAGGATCTGGCAACCAGATCCACGTGACTGCACAACAGGACGGACTGTTCAGGCAAGGACTCCTGATACCGGATATGACCAACTCTACGATTCATCGCATCCTTAAGATAGTGTTGCGAGATATATATCCGGGAGCCATCGACAGGAACATCAAGGTCTTGACTGAAGGACTCTCCAACTTCAGGCCTGCGCAGTGCATCACCTCGCCATGAGTCCTGTTACGCCAACCTCCTACCAACCTCCTTTGCCTCCGTGAGTATGGACTTTACTAGACTTTAATTTTTTAGGCCGTCATCTCAAAAACTTTGTTTATTTTTTTTTGTAAACAGTCGGGAACCTTTTATTTTCGGCAGTCCGTCTAAATTGCTCAAATCACCTTAAAACCTTTTCGGTCGAGCAGTCAAAACTACTTTTCGATTTAACTTTGTAGTCCAGACAGGTTTGGACGCAGTTATCATAGGTAGACTCAAGTACTTGCCAATTTTTACCGAGGAATCGAACTTTAGCCAATCAGAGCACGGCTCCCACTCGGTGTTACTTGAGGTCTGCTTAGTGTCTGCTTTTCGGTCCGCGCTTGTGTTTGACTTTACTAAATGGCTTTTTTTCCAAATTCCGCCCACCTCAAACTCAATCCCCCCCCCCCCCCCCCCCCTCCTGCTCCGGAGTTGGTCACTGGCGAAGTCAGAGGCTAAATCCGAAGTGGGCGTGCCTGAACCTCTGTGGATAGGGGCACGTTAATAGAGTTGCCTGTTGCCCGTTGCCCGATACCCCGGGGCCTCTTACATCTTTTCTCCCACTCATGATAAGCCCAGCAACGGCCACGCCTGTTTGTCCCGCGACATCCATGCCGCCACCCGAATGGGTAAAAACATTGATGGATAAAATTGACTTTCTAGCATTTGTATCCATAGAGCACACAGAATCGGAATGAAACAGGCTGGTAAAAAGCGTCCTACTGTGGGAAAATGTAATCAGTTCCAATACCGAGAAATCGTGCGAAACCATGCAAAGGAGCTAAAGACCACTAACAGATATGTGAGGAAGCAGTTTCCAAAGTCTGTACAGGATGCCAGGAAAATACGGTGGCCAGTGTTTAAAAAGGCAAAAGAGCGGTGTTTATTCCGGATAAACTGTACATCAACGGGCCATTGTACGCGGGTAGAGCTACACTACAACCAGTCTCCCAACAAGCCACGCCTACAACACAACACGTGACCGAACACGCACAGCCGAGTAGTTAGGACAGTATGGAGAGTGATCACGCCAGTTCCCGTGAGAAGATATCGGAGAGTGATCATGCCAGTTCTCGTAAGAAGATATCGTACGGCAATATAAGCGTGTTATGCTGGAACATAAACGGTGGTTTAGATTACAAGTTGTCAAATAAAGGATTTAAAAGCTTTATATTCAAAAGAATTTAAGGGTCAAAAATGTATAACCAAATAAGTTTCAGAGTGTATTAGATTGATGATGTAAACTACACCAAAAATTTAATTTATTGTTCCATATTTACAAAAAACCACAAATAAACGTCACTGTATACAAGAAAGTCACATGACATGCTGTCAAAGTTGAAGGTTGTCAAACATGGATTTTACACATTAGAACATTCGTTTAATAGTGTGTGAATCCACCCCTGGCGCGAATACACTCGACACATCGTTGCCTCATGCTGTTGATCAGACGTCTGAAGAACTCTTGGGGAATGGCCTGCCACTCTGCCATAAGAAGTTGACCCAGATCATGAAGGTTGGCCGGAGGGGCATGGTTATCCCGAACTCTCCTGCCTAATTCGTCCCAGGCGCGCTCTATTGGGGCCAAGTCAGGCGAATATGCTGGCCAATCCATCCTGGCGATACCTTGTTGTCTGAGAAAGTCCGTTACCACCCTGGCGCGGTGGGGTCTGGCATTGTCATCCTGCAGAACTGCCCCGCCGCCAATCTGCTGAAGGCCTGGGAGAACCAACGGCCGGATAATCTCATTCAGATAGCGGATTCCATTCAGATTGCCATCCACCACATAGAGGGGGGTCCTGTGGTGGATAGAGATGCCGCCCCACACCATGACGCTGCCACCACCGAACCGGTGACGTTGTCTAACGTTAACGTCAGCGAAGCGCTCCCCAGGACGTCTGTAGACACGAACCCGACCGTCGTTGAACTGGAGACTAAACCTGGACTCATCAGTGAACATCACTCGACCCCACTGAACACGTTGCCACCGCAGATGAAGCGTGCACCAGTGACGTCTGGCCGTTCTGTGACGTGGTAGGAGTGGTGGTCGAACAGCCTGGCGACGGCAGCGTAGATTATTGGCTCTCAGATGATTGCTATGGTTTGATCAGACACTCGAGTTCCAGTCGCAGTCCGCAGATTGTCACGTAATCGGCGTGCAGTGGTTGTGCGTTGACGTAGAGCCATATTGGTGATGTAGCGGTCCTCTCTATTTGTAGTGCTTCGGGGTCTTCTCGAACGTGGATGATTTCGAACAGAATTCGTTGCTTGGTACCGTTGCCACAGTCGGCCAACGACACTCTGACTGACACCAAGTCTCAGAGCAACATTTCTTTGCGTATTGCCATCCTGAAGCCAAGCAATAGCCCTTCCTCGATCTTCGATAGTCAGTTGAAGTCGTACCATTGTCGAATTTGGAGTGTGCACCGTACACGAACGCAAGCTCCAATTATACGGAAATTCAGCATTGGGAACATGCATAACACGTGCAAAGCGTGCAAATGAAGTGCTTTGTGAAAAAGCAAGTTATGGGCACTTAGCAGACCTTTCGCTTTCGCCCTAATTTACGTGCAAATGTAAGCATGTTTTCGCCATTAGAACTAGTCGACAGTGTCAATGACAGTGGATTTTAATTCATTTATGGGTTGCTTAGACCCACTTTCGTCAAAATGGAACAATACCATGCGTGACATTATGGTCTAGCTAATATAATTGACATTCAGAAAATAATGTCGAAAATATCGTCTGACCCTTAAATTCTTTTGAGTAGTATATATATGTACATATGACATTATTTTTCTTTCAGAATGCTGGATCTCTAAGGACTATGAACTGAGTGTTGATAATTTTAAAACTTATGTTATACCTAGACACTTGAGCAGACACTCACAGGGTGGTGGTATAGTAATTCTTGTCCGTAACACGCTGGATAAATTTGCGTCTGAGTTGCATATTATACATGATACTATAGTTGTATTTAAAATAGATAAAAGTCTGGTAGATCGAGATTTTTTTTTATCTAATGTGTGTGTGTATATACCTCCTTGTAATTCGGTATTTTATGCCCAGTATAATTGTGATCATTTTTTTCAACTAGAAGAGTTTTTGACACAGCATTTAGGTTGTGCTTATATAATGTCAGTAGATGACTATAATAGTCGTACTCGTACAAACGATGATTATATAAGATCAGATAATATTCACGAGAACTTGCGGTTTAAACTGAATTCAGTATTTACATATGTAAGTGACGAGTTATTATCTACACGTGTAAACCCTGATACTGGTGTTAATGAATTTGGAAATAGGCTGTTAAATTTATGCAAAGCTTCAGGTTTACAGATTTTTAACGGTAGGGAGAAGTATGGGTTTTCTAACGATTTAAAATTGTATGGTTCCAATGGTTTAAGTATAATAGATTATCCACTGTTATCTCCAGACATATTACCAGTGACAGATAAATTTATTGTGTGTAATTTCACATAATTTTCAGATCATGCTCCCTTATATGTACAACTGAAAGTTGTCAAAGATCTGAACAAAATTAATAAGTTGTATTGTACTGATAACAGTGCCGGTACTAAGAGAACTATGTTTAAACGGAAGGATGAATTTCAAAACCAGTTTACACAACTACTTATTGTTAATGCAGTTAAGCTAAAGTATGCAGTTAATATCGAAGGGGAGATGTCACGGGGATTCTATAATACCCGTAACTGGATGAAACACGATTATCCAAATATCTCTCCTAACTGTATATCTATTAGATCTCTCTGTATCGAGCAGTTATACCCGCTGTGGCTCGTCTAGGTATGATCAGAGATAAGATCTTATATAAAGTATATATTATTATAGCACGTTTAGTTCACTAGAAAACACAACAAAAACACAATACATTTTGGAATCTGTATTAACCTACGCTGACAAATGTACTGCCGCAGTAGTTAATTAATAACAACAATAATAACAACCCAGAACTGATCACTTAATTAGTTAATCTCTAGGTGTCTAGTTTACACAATATGCTAATCACTTCACCGTGACACAACACCCACACGTGTGATAATTGAGAAACGCTAACACACACACGTGCGATAATGGAGAAACGCTTCCAGGGGAACTTAATTAATAAAGGAATTACAACACTATTCCTAACTGGTTAATTTTTAATTAACCCTAACTACTCATTCAATAACCTTGTAATACAGAATTAATACTGGTACCTATCACAATAAAGACAATAACCTACAGTTTACCTAGGTCCTCCAGGATGACTGGCTAAGCTTTATATATATATATATATATATATATATATATATATATATATATATATATATATATATATATATATCAGAACGGTGAGCCTACAGAATACTGCGTCAGATGATCGGCAGCACCGTCTAAATAATATTGATATAATACAGTATTAAAATATTTAAAGTCACATCAATCACATCAAGGTTATACACAGAGCAGAAAATATATATTTACCAAAGTCCCGTCTGAACTAATATAGATCGTTCATTGGACGGACAGCGATCCCCTGGAGCCTTCCAATCGTTTCTCGTCGATATATCTAAAATCCTAGCTATTTATTCAAAACTCTCAGAGACGGCGAATATCACCTGGGGGTACAAGGCGGTACCTCACGTATCATGTGGATTTTCCATAACCATCACGCCGGCATATTTTTCTCTGATCGTCAGACTTGCTGTCGCCATTCCGCGAGCAATCCCCTGGCCATAAACAGCACTACCGGAGATATTACATAACTACTAGCCACATGGCCTCCACACCTGCTCTGGGTGTGTATTAGGCGTACAGCTCGATGACCGTCGCGCAAAGGTATCACGTAACAAGTTGCCCATCTGGGCTAAGTGCATTTGGAACTGCACACGGCCTTCTAAAACAATTAATATCGCCACAGGCGAAAAGAAATTATGAGCATGTACCGTCACAGAAGATAACTCAGAACTGTATTAATAAGAGAGTTGAACGTTTTACGAAAGGATTACAGTTTTTGATGAAACCGTTTTTTTAGTACTCATTCAAAGGGTGGTAATACTTATCCTGCACATAGTAGTGATTCCTGCAGGACTAATAGTCAGAGAGGTAACATAAATATTAACGTATACAGTCAGGAGGAAGACAAGCCTTCGTTGGATGATAATTCAAAGCTTCTCAGGCAAAGTTATTTATCAGTTCTTGTGCAGTTTAATCAGTTGAAAAATTAGGAAAATCATATTGATTTAAAACGAAAGAAGAGAAGGTATAAAATATTGGAACTGAAATTGAAACGTCAGTATAAACAACCCAGAGGGAAATATGTTAGAATATTTAAGGAAATATAATCCCAAACAGTTTTACAGCAAGTTTAGTGGCAAATCGAGAAAAAGGACACCTTCACTTACTTTGGATCAGTTGTATACGCATTTTAAAGATTTAAGTGGTACTAATAATAACAATAACAACAACAACAATAACAATAATAAAAATAGTAATACAGAACCTATTAATATTGATGATGATGTTTTTTCTATTAATTATACAGAGCAATGTGTTTATGAGGAATTGGATAATGTTATTACAGAACAGAAGTTATTGATGTTATTCGCAAGCTTAAACGTGGACCAGATGGAATATTGAATGAGTGTATTATAGAAGGTAATCAAACGTTAGTTCCTTTATTAGTAAAGATGTTTAATAACATTTTAAATTCTGGTTATTTTCCAGAAAAAAATGGTCATCTGCAATTATATTTCCAGAGCGTAAAAATTAGATTGTAGTGACCCAAATAACTTTAGGGGATTAGCTTAATAAGTTGTATCTGTAAATTATTTACATCTGTTCTAAACAGTCGTTTAATAAATGTGTCTGACAATAATGTATTAATTTCTGACGCTCAGTTTGGTTTTCGTCATATTTGCACTTCATGCTATTATAGCTAAATCACTTGCTAGTAAAATAGATTATGATGTTGTTTTGTTGACTTTCGTAAAGCATTTGATTATGTTGACAGATTAAGTCTGTGGTATAAATTATATAAATTGGGTGTAAGAGGTAAATTTCTGCGGTAATACAGTCTATGTACTCTCGCGTTAAATCATGTATCACTATTAACGGTAAATGTTCGCAGTTTTTTTTTTACAATTGTTTTGGATTGATGCAAGGAGAACATCTATCCCCTCTAATGTTTTCAATTTCCCTTAAAGGAACATTCCTGAGTTTGCTGCATTGTAAGATGTTTCCGACTAATAAAATATTTCTACGATTAAACTTACATATATTTTTTTGTTTAGAATATCAGTGTATGTGTATTCAATGTGTTTCTGGTCAGCTTAATATTTGTAAGATGCCCAAACTGGAGTTTGTCTTCAAATAATTTCATACGTATGAACAAAAAATAATTTTTAGGAAATAAAATAAAATTTAACGTAGTACAAATATTAGAACAATCAAAAACACTTTCAGTATACAGCCACTAATATTTTATGCAGAAAACTATATTTGATATGTAATTACAGTCGTCAAAAAGTCTCTGTTAGTCAATAACATCTTAAAAATTGCAGCAAACTCAGGAATGTCCCTTCAATGATTTTGAATCAAGTTTTATTGTTAATGGTGCCGTGGAGTACCATTTTGGTGATCTTAGTTTGTTTTTATTGCTGTGTGCAGATGATTTATTTTTATTCTCTAAAACTGTGGAAAGTTTACAAAATTTACTAGACAACTTACATGTTTATGCAAACAAATGGCATCTTACTATTAATACAGATAAGACACATATAGTCGTTTTTAAAAATGGGGGAAAAGTAAAGAATTTTGAAACTTGGACGTATATTAAACCTCCCATTAATATTAAAGATGAGTTTTGTTATGTAGCTGTTCTTTTTAGATATAACAATAAATTTAGCTCTTTACAAAAACATTTAGCAGACCAATGTCGTAAAGCTTTATTTGCCCTGTATTCTAAATGTAATCTTTTGAGTGTAAACTGTAAAACAATGTTAGATCTTTTTGATACATATATCACAAGTATGTTATGCTATTCACGTGAAGTGTGTGGATTTTGTAAAGATAATGAGGTGGAGAAATTACACTTGGACTTTTGTAAACGGCTATTATGTATAAAGAAATCAACTTGTAATGTGATGGTTTATTTTGAATTGGGAAGAATTCCCATGGAATATATTCGCCTGTTTCGCATGATCAAATATTTGTTTAGATTGCTTTCGACAAAAAAAAAACAGTATTCTTAAAGAAGCACACACTGTACTATTCAACTTTCAAAAGCCAACGTTTTTAACGTTAAAGGGACACACCCTAGTTACGGCTAGTTGTTAACCATTACGGCGTTGTTTTTCGCTATTAAACCCATTTTTTTCACAAATAAAATTGCACTTTACTTACCGTTTATTATTTAGAATATACATTTCCATTCACCTGAAATGTTTTTGGTAATCCTGGTAATCCTGGTGTTTGTAATACCACAAAATGCATTTTTCGTATTTCTGAAAAAACGGACGCACGTTTGAGAAAAAACCGTTGAGCAGACAAGGTCTAATCTATTTTTAGACGGGATATTTCCATTTCAATGTCACAGACGTTGGTATACCACGTGACCGTTATCATTTTGGTTCGGTTTGTTTTCTCGTGCACGGTTCGCGCAATCAACATCCGATTTGTTGTTGTTCATTTGTGAGATTTTTCTTCACAGTTCGTAAACATTTTCAGTAACAATAAAGTTCAGACAAGTAAGTATCTCAATACAAAACGTTACAAACCCTTAAAACCAATAATTTTGCTAAGTCCTACGATATCTGGAGAGGGGATACAACCAGGACAGAACAGTTGGAACATGTCCAGGAGAGGTGAAAAGAACGCACCCCAAGTCTGTGAAATTTGTCGTGACGTAGGCATTGTTGTGCTTCGAGCGACATCTACCGGTGACATCAGAATACAAACTTTCACAATTATTTCAAGCAATTGGGACATGGGGATTCCCATGGTATTTATCGATATAAAACCTGCTTTTTCACTCCATTTGATAAAAACGTGATCTAAGTGTGTTACAGGTTTGTAGATTAACCAAATTATAATTTATTTTCGCTGGATGGAACTAGGGTGTGCGGCTTTAATTGGGTATCTTTTAAAAAAAATAAGCTTATGTTATTAGGTTTTGGTAATTTATGGGTAAGTCAACCATTTGTAAATGACAAATATATTTTACCATTAATTAAAATTCTTATTTTTGATCAGACTAAACAGCCTTTATTTAGTATGTTACATAATTCACCTAAGTGTATTTTATATAAAGATCTTGAAGATTAAGTGTGTTTACAATACTATGCAAAAATATATTCCGAAGCATAATCGCATTGTATTAACTAAGCTTAGATTGTCAGTCCATTCTTTAGCGATAGAAACCAGAAGGTATAGAAATACAGAAAGGTCAGATAGAATATGTAATTATTGTAATCTAAACAAAATTGAAGACGAATATCATATGCTACTAGAATGTCCCAAATATGACGATCTTAGAAGAAAATATATCAAATCTTTTTATTGAAAAAACCATTCAACTCATGAAGTTGTATTATTATTAAGTATTAATAATATTAAAGTTTTAAACCAGCTTGGTAAATACCTCTCTGAATGTAACAGGTTAAGAAACACCTTATGATTAATATCAAACCATTATGTATAATTGGTATTACATTATGTTTATATTATGTAATCACTGTTATATAGTTTTGGCATTTCCTGCAATATATGCAGCCATTGTCTTTATTTATATTTTTGTGTGTACACTGATGAGCTGTAAAGGTCAAAGTTAATAAAGAATTGAAGTATTCCTGCTCACAACAACATAAATTAAGCTTAACCCTCTAATACGGTCGGTCACATAACCGCGAACTGACACTATCACTGTTACGATTCCACAACGATCCAAAATGTTTGGTAATACTTCCGGTCATTATCCTCGTGTAAACAGGTCAAGATACCGATGACTAGTATCACCGTGTATCATCCATCGTACACAGGATATTGCGAGCTCCGAGGCGAGAGAAAGGCAAAATGCCAACGCATCGAGGTAAGTTATTTGCCGTTTTCTTTCATCTGGTGCTAATTTATATGGTACGGTATTATGCGATTACTTGCTAGATAATCTGCAAATACAATTATTTCGTCGGAAAGCAATATGAAATGATAAATTTTTAAATAAAACAAAATCTATCAAGTTTGCTCGTCATTTTTACAATACCTGACCAAAAATGTTCATTTACTAAATAATTATTTTGACATGAATGTCAAACACTTAAATTATATTAAATATATCGTGTACGTTGTACTATACACAATTTGTCTAAGACCCCAAACAACGGTGTACCGCATATTACAATTATATTGTCTAGTAGTGTACTGCTCATTGAAACGAGTGTGTACTGCGTCTTGCTTTTCAAAAACGTAGTAGGTTTTGCTTTTTCAATGTAAATCTCTCGAGTAACCCTTTATTTATGCATGGTGAACTGTATATTCATTTGTTATATGAACTGTAAAGGACATACACGGGACTCCGCTTAATTTAATTGTCAATCAATATGTGAAGTGTTGGCTGTACTGCACAAGCTACATGTTAAGATGCCGTTAAATGTATTTTTAAGAAAACGAAGTTACAGCATTCAGATTGTGATCAGTAAAGAAACATACAACAGGATGTGAACAAAGACGTGTATGCTGATAATAAATGATAATCACTACACAAGAAAATGCATGCTATTTCCGTGTACATTTTATGATATTCTTTTCGTTTTATAAACATTATTTGTTTCCTTTATAACACATTTATAAGAAAATGTATGATTGATAGAAAATAAGATTAGTTCTAGAAAAAACGTAATTAATTGTTTTGATTTTCAATATGAAATTAGTTCCAACTTTATTAAATAAAACATTGTTCTTTAAGTTTATCAAATTGAGTCTTTTATCTACATCTTTCAATGCAGGTCTGTTCTTCTATTTTATGTAGCAATTATTTATTTTCATCTCATTATTCATGTCGGATCGGTACCATATTCATGGTTGCACCCTCTTCCCAAACTAATTTACTTTGGCTTTCTTTTGGATCACATGTTTCCTGCAATGACACATTTATTGTTTATAAATCATAACCTAATAATTTCAGCAATTCAGTAGATATCGTGTGTGTGTGTGTGCATGTATGTGTACCTGTGAGTATGTGCGTGTGTATATGCGAAAGAGAGACATATATATATATTATATATATGAATATATATATATATATATATATATATATATATATATATATATAGAGAGAGAGAGAGAGAGAGAGAGAGAGAGAGAGAGAGAGAGAGAGAGAGAGAGAGAGAGAGAGAGAGAGAGAGAGAGAGAGAGAGAGAGAGATGGACCAATGCATTTTCCACATTATATATGATAATATTGGACATTTTAAAAACTTTTTCTTCTTCATTTTGATGCCAGGAATATTTGGAAAATATGCTAGCTATGAATGAAGATTATTTCAGGAAACGTTTAATGTGCTTCACAGTATAAGCCACCTATAAATTATTGCACCTTTCCCTACAGTCATACGTGGAATTAACATGTTTTGTAATTATTAACATACCTTTAATCTCAATTACCATTGTTTACTGTGCAGTCTTTGAATATCGATTATAGACAATATTTTCATATTTTGTTTTGATTATCAAATGAATCAATAAGCAGTACATTGAATATTTGCCAAATTGCAACATGCAGTACACTCGATCTCAATTCGCAGTAAACCGCAATTGTAGCCTTTTAACAAATACAATTAATTTCCTGTTGCACAACATACACAGTGTGTTTGATATAGTCCAAGAATCACTAATATATAACTTTTTGGATCCATGTCGCTATGATCATTTAGAAAATTTACCCTTTTGTCGGGATATTGTGAAAGCGAAGATGAGAAATCGTTGTAATTTGTGTATAACTTATGATCTATCATTTCAAATGGCCTTCTGACGAATGGATTTTATTAGCAAATTATCTAGCTAGTAATCGCATAGTATTGGTCAACATAAATCTGTACCAGATCAATGAAAACGGGAAATAACGTATTTTGGTGCGTTGGTATTTTGCCTTTCTCTCGCTTCTAAGATCGCAATATCCTGTGTATGATGATACACGGTGAATATTGGTCATGAGGGTGGGTAAATTCTCATGGGTTTTTTAATAACCCTATGTCTGTAGTTAATCCCCAAGTCACACTGTCAGATATTGAGGGCTAGCAATTACTATGTTGTTAAAACGTAGTAAAACGGTAATCTACGTAGTAAAACGGTAATCTACGTAGTAAAACGTAGTTCTGCAAAGATAAACCGGTATATCGCGATGCTTCATCAGCTCGGTACGAACCGCGGTACAATTTTGTGTATCGCGATTTTTACACGTTATTGTTTTCTTGTATTTTATTTGACAAACAAAAAAAACCCCTAACGCTTTACTAATTATACCACGCTGCGCACTCGGGACTATCGGCTGTGAATCAAAACATCGAAAGTGTGCAAATAACCATGCATATACCACTCGTCTGTTTATGCGGTAACTTTAACTTAGCGATGACACGAAATGGCAGCAGACGAGAAATCACATGCTTTTGAGCCTGGGAGGTCTTATCGAAGTCGATATAGGTGACCATCTAGTATGTGGAATGTTTGTCATTGTAATGTTGGTTTATTTTCCTTCACGACTTTTGTCTGGACAAAACGTGAGGGAAATTTACCGGTAATTAAAGGTAGGTCCTAGTAGATTACAAAAATGTTCCCTGGTGTTATCTCAAGCTGTTAAACGTCCCAATGGTGTTATCTGTTATTAATTTTCCAGACACAGTACCGGATACTCGTACATTACAATGATTACATACATATATATGATAGTTAAAATTCATACATTTTATTCCTTTCGTTTATTATTTATTTCATTACACAATTGGATTTGTTTCCCTTCTGCCTTTATTAAATTTTTTAATAAATATTAAATTTAAATAATATTAGATATATCGCAATACATACTGCAATACGGTTTGTTGTTTCGCAATATATCGCAATATGGTTTTGACCGTATCGTTGCATCCCTAGGTAAGACCCACCAAAAAGCTACACCTTAGAAAAGTCAATCATACTAATTTATTAACTACAGGCACGGGGTTATTAAAAAAACCCATGAGACTTTGCCGCCCAGCTGATACCAATTTCGGTGCTGGCCCATGTTTAAAAATAAATGTTTTTCATAATTTTTATGGAACAAACAATTGACTTATTTATTTCAGTTAATCTAAAGCCAGAAACATCTTAAAATATACCGGTAACAAGTTAAAAATCAGGTACACGTGTACCACTGGTTTGATAACAAGGTAGCACTATCTAATAACTTATAACACTTGATATTACGAACTAATATACACCACGACCTATATACAATACAAACAAATCTATGGATAATCACCACAAACAAATTACAAATAAATAAATTGCCCTGTATTTGAGTTTTGGAAAACGTATGTCAAACTATGTGTCAAAAAACTAAACCAGATACCTCTTAAGACACGTTTCTCCAGCCAACCTGCCTGCACTGGCGTACTGGCTTCCATTTTTGTAGGTGGTGGGGAAGGGGGCATGCTGGGTTTTGCCCGAATTAAACGAAAATGCCCGATCATGATAAAAACATTTATTCATATTAGCTGTTATTATCAAACAGCTATATAGCGTTGCAAACAAATCACTACGCATTTTTACATGAATCACAACTAATTTTGAGGGTAGAATAATGGAAATACATAATAAAAAGGTCTCAGGTTAAAGGGACATTCCTGAGTTTGCTGCATTGTAAGATGTTTCCGACTAATAAAATAGTTCTACGATTAAACTTACATATTAAATATATTTTCTTGTTTAGAATATCATTGTCTGTATATTCAATGCGTTTCTGGTCGTGTTAATATTTATAAGAAGCCCAAACTGGATTTTGTCTTCAAATAATTTAAAATATTTTTTAGGAAATAAAATAAAAATTAACCTAGTACAAATATTAGAACGATCAGAAACATGTTCAATATAAGGCCACTAATATTCTAAAAAAGATAATATATTTAATATGTAAGTTTAATCGTAGAAACATTGTATTAGTAGATAACATCTTTAAAATTGCAGCAAACTCAGGAATGTCCCTTTAACACATTTAAAGTTTTGCTCCAGCAGTCGGGGAGGGGGGAGGGAATTGCCCCCATACTGCCCGCCTCACCCCTTTCTCGTAGGCTTATGGTTGCCTGCTGGAAAATGCTTGCCTGCTGGAAAGCTTCTTGACAAATGTACTGATGAACAGACAGGTGACGTTTACCTTCCCAAAGCATGTATGCTTTTTTCCTACAGGTTGCCTCTCCCCATTGTACAAACTCAAAATACTGCTCTTGAAACGTTATGACATAAGGTTTTAACAATTTAACCAATATGCTCATGCTCTACCAGATATGACCAAACATTGGGGAAATTTATGGTATAAACCCCTCTAACATCATAAAATACATAAAACTATTTTTTTCGGTTACACAGACACACAAATAGATTTCTTGGTCCTGTCGCATCTTGAGTGGTGCGTGCGTGTGAGCGTGCGTGTGCATGAGTGTGTGTGTGTGTATGTATGTGCGTACCTGCGCGTGTGCGTACATGCGCGTGTGTGTGCGTGGTGTATATGGGGTGTTTAACGACACACTGATTTATTAATTATCGTTAATTTTTGTAATCCTGACATAGTCTTAGAGCTGCTACATTTTTCCATTAGTAGCAAGGGATATTTTATATGCACCATCCCACATACGGGATAGCACATACAATGGCCTTTGATATACCAGTCGTGGTGCTCTTTTTGTGTGTTTTTTGTCTGGTAAACATCTGACATGCGTGGGCTGTACCATTGCTGCTGATGCAAGGTGTGGATGAGTTCTGTGTTCTGTGCATTTCGTGGGACTATACCACAAACAGCTAGCAGTCTTGAGTAGGTTTTTTTTCCTTTATTATTTTAGTTTAGATCGACGTTTTGGAAATAACAAAAACAATATTTATTTTTTTCTGTGAATTTAAATAAAATTATTTCAAAAATTAAAAAAATAGCGAAAGAAAAATATTTTTTTTTTGACAATTTTCGATTTTTGAGCAATTTTCCACGGTCATTTTCATAACCATAGCAACCACAAACTTCAATTAAAATTACCATGTTGTAGACATATCTTACAATTTAAGGTGGTTGTGTTTTGACGATTTTGACGAAAACGCGATATTTGACATTTTGTGTGAAATTCATGAAACTCAACCCTCCTAAATTGACAAATTTTAATACGTTGTATGAATTCTTTATTTATTGCAAAGGAGTAAAGATATACTATTATACTATAAATTTCGTTAAAAACAAATCCGTTTTTTTTTTCTTCATTATTTTAGTCATATAGTCAAAAAAGGAAAAAAGTTTTGGAAATTTTAAAAAAGAACTATTGGTTCTTTTAAATTAAATTAAATTATTTCAAAAATTAAAAAAAATAGGAGCGAATTTTTTTTATTTTTAGAAGTAAAGTTATTGCTGAAAACGTAGGTGCCGATTGCCGTGACGCGAACTATAGTGAGGTGTGTGCAAGAGTCCGGTGAACTTGCATGTCAGTCTGAAAGAAAGAAACAAACTAATTGTAAACTGAAATAAACAAAATAAAACATCATGTACAGATTAAAATGTCCCTGTTACACAAACAATCAACTCCGAGTGTCACCGTGCAGCAGTATTGTCCTGTAGTGCACAGGTAAATATTGTATGATTACACCCCTTCTCTGTAATGGTCTAGTCCGGCTCGGTCACAGACAGTCAGATAACTAGTCTATATTTAGACGGATGCGCGTCATAAATGATTTTTTAATCTAAAAATAGACCGCCACGCCAGCAAACTTCTTCTAATGCAGGACAGCTCATACCACGGCCTTTGATATGGCAGTCGGGGGTGGGGGTTGAACTGATTGGGGCAAGGAAAAACGATTCGGAGCATACAACAATGCATAATTCATGTTAATTTCAACTTATTTTCGTGCTTATATCCAATTAAGGTTCAGGCACGCTGTTCTGGGAACACATCTCAGCTATCTGGGCTCTCCGTCCAGGACAGTGGGTTAGTTGTTAGTGGTTAGTTGCTAGTGAGAGAGCAGAGGGTGTAGTGGTCTTACACCTACCCACTGAGTCGTTAAAACTCGCTCTGGCTGGGAGCCGGTACCAGGCTGTGAACCCTGTACCTACCAGCTTTAGGTCCGATGGCTTAACCATGACACGACCGTGACCGGTATGCATAATTCAACATAGCGCGTTCGACCTGTTCCGTTTAAGGGCTACAACTAGGGAGGGGAATCAAATCTTAGTTTCGAATCTGTAGTCCAGAACTGAAATGGTCGCAATAGGTCGGTGTCCATTACGCTCATAACACATATTTCCATAATGAAACAACTCTCCACAACATGGGGACCCATCGGATACTGTTTGCTAGTATATTATTTTTGCTGAATAGTCATACTTGATATAATAATCATTTAAACAAAATTTCGGTTCCGTGATTCTGCCGACACGCTACCGACACGGTACAGGAAACGATAATTACTGTGAAGTCCGAAGGCTTGTGTGACGGTACATGCTCTTAATTTCTTTTCGCCTGTGGCGTTATTAATTGTTTTAGAAGACCGTGTGCAGTTCCAAATGCACTTAGCTAGGTGGGCAACTTGTTACGTAATACTTCTGCGCGATGGTCGTCTAATACACACCCAGAGCAGGTGTGGAGGCCATGTGGCCAGTAGTTACGTAATACCTCCGCGCGACCGTGGAATCTCTAGCGAACTGGCGACATTAAATCTGACGATCTGAGGAAAAAAATACCGCTTGGTCGCGGTGGAAATATCAGATGATAAGATTCGGTGCCGCGATGTACCCCTAGGCGATATTTCGATTTATAATAAATAGCTAGTGTTTTAGAGTTATGAGGAGAACGAAAAAGGACGGCTCCCAGGGAACGTAGTCCGTTGGACTTTGGTAAATATTTTATTTCTGCTCTGTTGTATAACCTTGATGTGATTGATGTGACTTTAAATATTTTAATACTGTATTATACCAATATTCTTTAGACAGTGTCTTCGGTCATCTGACGAAGTAAATCGTAGTCTTACTGGTCTATATTTATACGAGTATTTGGTAATATAAAGCTTAGCCAGTCATCCTAGAAGACCTAGGTAAACTGTAGGTTATTGTCTTTATTGTGATAGGTACCAGTATTAATTCTGTGTTACAAGGTTACTGAATGAGCAGTTAAGGGTTAATTAAAAATTAACCAGTTAGGAATAGAGTGATAATTCCTTTATTAATTAACTTCTCCTAGAAGCGTTTCTCAATTATCACACGTGTGGGTGTTGTGTCACGGTGAAGTGATTCGCATATTGTGTAACCTAGACACCTAGAGATTAACTAATTAAGTGATCAGTTCTGGGTTGTTATTATTGTTGTTATTAATTAACTACTACGGCTGTACATTTGTCAGCGTAGGTTAATACAGATTCCAAAGTGTATTGTGTTTTGTTGTGTTTTCTAGTGAACTAAACGTGCTATATTACATATACTTATATAAGATCGTATCTCTGATCATACCTAGAGACGAGCCAACGCGGGTATATACCGCCCGTTACAGAGAGATCTAATAGATATACAGTTAGGAGAGATATTTTGATAACCGTGTTTTATTCAGTTACGGGTATTATAGAATCCCCGTGACAGCCTGATTTACGTGTGTTGTGTGTTGTGTGTTGTGCGTGTCTGCGTGCGTGTGTGTTGTGTGTGCCTACGTGTGTGCTGTGCGTGTCTGTGTGTGTTGTGCGTGTCTGTGTGTGTGTTGTGCGTGTCTGTGTGTGTTGTGCGTATGCGTGTTTCGTGCGTGTGTGTTGTGTGTGTGTGTGTGTGTGTGTGTGTGTGTGCTGAATACAGGAAGTAACAGAAGTGATACTAATAGACACTGATCTATTGTGACCACTGGACTATAAAATTTAATTATGTTTCGTTAAATAAATAAATGTTTTCTTTATTGTTATAGTCCAAAAGCTAAGGGGCGGAGGGAGGGGGCTGTGTTTAACCGAAAAGGTCTGAGGGTTTTTTTAATACCCTAATATATGTAGTTTATGGAATGCGGTTTCATAGTTGCCAAACCTATTCCGATTTTAAAAACAGTTGATGTTCTAATAACAGTGTTGAAATTTGCGCCATGCAGAAATTAAGGGTAGGATAACTAAAATGTCTATAATTCAATCAATACACAGGATAGAGTAACAAATGATCCCTGATATTAATTGGGTCAGCAGAGGTAAAAACAAAACATTTAGAACAGACGCCTCAAATATGGGCCTTTTTTGGTCAAACCTCTCTCTATTATTTCTTTAAAATTTGGTTTATCAAATCTTTTAAACTATTTCTGTATACTTATGTGTACATGGAAGAAGAAAACTACAGATTTAGTTAATTGGTTCCGATTGATCAACTGACCAATGGCTATTGGATGTCAAACATTTGGTCATTTTGACACAGTCATAGAGAGGAAACCCGCTATATTTTTTCCATTAGTTCTTTTATATGCACCATCCCACAGACAGGACAGCACATACCAAGGCCTTTGATATACCAGTCGTGGTGCACTGGCTGGAACGAGAAATAGCCCATTGGGTCCACCGACGGGGATCGATCCTAGACCGACCGCGCATCAGGCGTGTGATTTACCACTGAGCTACGTTTTGCCCGCTTGGTTCCGATATAAAATATATAACTGCACGATTTTCGAGATATGACAGTTTGTCAGAATTTACAGCATTTAAGGGTAGGGGAGAATCAATCATGAAGCAAGGCACGTCAATGATTACTTACCGGCATCGGTGGTGTCGTGGTTAAGCCATCGGACATAAGGCTGGTAGGTACAGGGTTCGCAGCCCGGTGCCGGCTCCCACTCAGAGCGAAGTTTAACGACTCAATGGGTAGGTGTAAGACCACTATACCCTCTTCTCTCTCACTAACTACTAACAACATAACATGTAACTCACTGTCCTGCACAGCCAGCCCAGAGCTGAGGTGTGTGTGTGTGTGTGTGTGTGTGTGTGTGTGTGTGTGTGTGTGTGTGTGTGTGTCCAGGACAGCGTGCTTCAACCTAAATTGGATATAAGCACGAAAATAAGTTGAAATGAAAATGGAAATGATTACTTCATGCTACTATGTTCAATTTATGTAGTGATATATAATAATATAACTTTCGTAGTTATTTGGCATTATGTTTCCACTGTACCATTAAATATTGGAAATTCCGACAGACCGTCATATCACAAAATTCGTTACATTATATATTTAATGTCGAAACCAGTTAACTTAATCAGTTTGACTCAGATTTTAGGCGTCAGCAAAAACAAATAATAACCTTTTGACCTAATACACCATGTAGAAATTCACATCATTGATTACGTCATGCAACTGCCTTCATACAATTAAAACATTCAGCGTTATATGTCATTATATTTCCACTATTCTTAAATGTCGCAAATTCCTACAAACCGCAATATCACAAAAGTTGTGTCATTTGTTTTATGTGAGAACCAGTTAAGTACATCTGTTGTTTTCCCCTTGCATGTACACATAACTATACAAAAATAGTTTAAAAGATTTGATAAACAATATTTAAACCAAAACCTGGCACCCGAATTCAGGCACTGGTTCCAAATGATGACCGTTTGATCTCCGCTGACCTAATTACAAGATTTAAATTTTGCATACATTGTATGAATATATTATAGAAACCAGTAACATTAATATACTGGATCATTTGTTATTCTGTCTTGTATATTGACTCAACTACAGATATTTTTGTTATCGTGGATTTGGCAACTAAGAAAACAAATCCCATAAACCACATATATTAGGGTATTCAAAAATATCCTCAGACCTTTTTCACCTTTTTGGTTAAATATCACCACAGTTCTTGGACTATTACTAAACCACTGTATATGATGTTTTACCAATCATAACATTAATTACATCTGAAATGTGTTTTTTTTTAATGAAATAGATTTATTCAGATATTCATATAGTCGTATTTTCTAATCATTTACAAATTTGTTTGGCATTCCAAACCCAAAGATTTCATGGCCAGGATGCAGGAAATATTGGGTTTGGGGCGGGCTAAGGGGAAAATGGCACATTGACCAACTCGTGAAAAGGGTCATTCAAAGAAAATTTTAAAAACTGGTTACTGTCTCAAGATATCGGCTTTATTCTGCAAAGGTTTACAATGGCCATTCGACCTGAGCAGGATAAAGCTGATATCTGAAGACAGTAACCACCAACCAGTTATTTTAGTTATCCTGCAATCCACATAAAAAGAAAAATTAGTGAAACTAACTGTTTTAATTCACAATTTTACCGTTTTCCAGAGTAGTATGTCCATGTGTGTTGAATGTCTTGTCACCTACAATAACTATACACCAAAACAAAATAGTTCTTATATAACAACACATGTATTTTTATTGTTAAAAATAAAATTGACTTCTAAACGGATTTTAAAATGTTTCAAAATCAACTGGAACGTAAAGAATAAGTAACTTTAACGATACAATATTCCTTTGCTGATCATAACTAGTGTAAAAGCAGTTCTGAAAATATATAGAGAATACTAAACGAGTTACCATGTGATACCGTTTATATTACAACGAGTGTGTTTTCAATCGTACATCACGAGCAAAAGCGAGTGATGTAGCCTACGATTAAAAACACACACGTTGTAATATAAACGGTCTCATACGGGAACGAGTATAGTATTTTATTTATTACACCGCACATCAATGAACAAAACTCGCACAGAATGACTTTGGAAATAACTAAACAAGTCATAGAAATGCACAGATTAAAGACCGGGAAAAAGACGTCACTTCATTTAGCTATTTCTCAATGAAACTTTGAATTTCTACACCACACATCTATGAATGACGTTTACACAAACAGTATTATAAAGATATTCAGGTCTAAAAGCAATTATTAAAAAATATATATATATATGCTGCTGACATTAATTATAAGAATTGACAGCAAGTAATTTTCCGATTCAAAAATAGAAATTGAAAGAACGATGAGCAGACATTCTCCATGAGTTGTATGCGGAGTTGTACTCTGTGACACAGTCAATCACCTGGTCAGAGGTCATGACCTCTCGAAAGGCATATTCCACAATGTGATAAGACGAAAAATATCACATGGGTATCTTTTCCACCGAGGTATATGATATCTTACCGTACTTTCACTTCAAATCCATATTTCGTAACTAGTACAATTTTTTTATTTCAAGATTTTCTTTAAACGCAGTCAGGTGCCTCAGTAATTCTCAAACAAAATCTTTTTATCAGCAATTTTGTCCTTGGAATTTTCCAGTTCTGAAAACGGAAATGTCAGTTACCCAATTTATTGTTATTGTAAATTCTAATACAACTGTCCTAAGCCTTTTTCCCATTGGTTAATTTTCGTAATAAATCGGACGATAGATGTACGCTGTCATGGCCAACCAGTATTTATCACAAAATTCCGAGAACTCGTTCGATATGCTGTCACTTAGTTAGCCTCATGTGTGGTGTTTTCGTTAATATATTAATTCCGCGTCTTCCATTATATTTAAACGTCGTTATAAATAATTTTCAGAAATATTACTAACTTCAGATGAAGATGATGTTATTGTTCTTATTTCATAACTATTTCGTGCCATTGTAATGTTTAACACTTTGTTAGCAGCAATGAACACCCACCTTCCCCGAGTACGGTCCGGCGCCTGGTCGATCGCAGCAGTCAATTCGATCATGTGTCTTATTGCCTGCTATTCTAGTCTGTGTTCCCAAAATGGCACAAGCAGGTTAATCAGAAATAATTGTATCACAATCAGAAGTACTCCATTTGTGTTTAAAACATACCTTTTTGGACAATACAATTTATAAAAAAAAATCAAGATTGAAATGACTATCGGTTTTGTAAACGCACTTTTAAACAACATTAACTGTTTTAAAATATAGCAAAATTTGGAAAAACTCACGAAAATAATACTCATCATTTCGTAAATGAATATTATTTTATATATTTATATAAACAATAAGTGACAGTATGTCAGCAAAAGTTATAAACTTGTAGACCTACCCCATCAACGTGGTTCCTTTCCAAAATTAATTCATTTTGTATAGCACATGTGTGCGATCTGGACCGGAACTTTTAAATGGGGAATTCCCTTTTTAGTTTCACTGGCGTTAACGCCTTTTTCTGTCTGACGTCATATATGATTTCCAAATTACGTCACGTCGTAATTTGAAACATTGCACAAGGCTGCCGCAGAGTATGATTTTTAACGGTAAGTAAATCCATGAAAGTAGTTTTGATCATAGATTTAACAAAGTATTCTTATGACGTTGAATTAAAAAAACGTTTTTGTAAAACATAAAAGTAGGTATGTAATAAATACAGAACTTCACATACGTTGTTTTCGCTTCTTATTTATTGCATTCGTTTATTTTGCAAACGAACATACCACGAGACCGCGTAGCGGTCGAGTGGTATGTATTCTTGCGCAAAATAAACTCGTGCAATAAATAGGAAAAAAGAAAAGAAAGGAATGTTTTATTTAACGACGCACCGGCTGTCGCCACATAGGCTACTCTTTTACGACAGGCAGCAAGGGATCTTTTATTTGCGCTTCCCACAGGCAGGATAGCACAAACCATGGCCTTTGTTGAACCAGTTATGGATCACTGGTCGGTGCAAGTGGTTTACACCTACCCATTGTGCCTTGCAGAGCACTCACTCACGGTTTGGAGTAGGTATCTGGATTAAAAATGCCATGCCTCGATTGGGACCCGAACCCAGTACCTACCAGCCTGTAGACCAATGACCTGCCACGACGCCACCGAGGCCGGTAATAAATATGAAGCAAAAACAACGTATGTGAAATTCTGTATATATAGCCTATTAACAACGAAACACAGTGATATTATCCTCTAAGTGATGTAAAGTTACGTCATTGAAACATTGGCTCATTCAAATTAGAAATTAGACACGTCTTAATGCCTTCTAACCAATTTAGACGGCATTTCATTGGTTCATTCTCTCAAATAGGCGGAGAATGCAGCACTACAAATTAAGACTAAGACTGCTGTTCGGTCGTTCTTCATGATTAAGACAAACAAAATAAAAGTCTGCGATTGGCTGAAATGGGTGGACATCGTTCAGTTGCCGTCTAAATTAAAATAAAACAGGTCTACTTCCCTTGGCACCGGTCAAAATAATTCAAAGTTCTATATTAAGCAGACAACGCCGTTTACAGGTCGGTATGTTTTTATGTTTTTAGAAGACTGCTGTGCTTGTGTATATGGGTTCTGTCCACTTGTATTGGGCCGTTTAGGGTCAGTGACGTCGCAGTAGAATGGGATCTTTTAGTGCACACAATCAAAGTGCTGATTTCACGATGGTGCGTTTTGGAAATCAGTGAATAGCTGTTGATGGAGATCACAGGTATCCCCAAACAATGACATCGGATATGTTATACTTACGTTATATAATTTGTAACTATCATATTTGTACTAATAGTTTCTGTTTGGGGGTACCCGTGATGACGATGGCCACTTAAGCCTATTTGCATAATGTCGTTTGGAGGAAGATAACTGTCAGATATTTTTTTATTTAGATATTAGAATGATTTGTAAAATGACCATGCCGAAAACCAACACAACAAGCAATTCGTTTCATAATGAATAAAACTTTGTTGACACCAACTGACTGTCGTTTAAACCAGGGTTGGTTGCCGAGTGGTGTATGGCGGTGCCGGGTGGTGTCGTTGAAGATGAAACGTTGCTTGGTCGAAGCTGAGAATACAGTTTTAAAAGTTTTACGTGACGGCGTTCATTATTTGCAGCCCAAGCTTTTGGAGGTAGTAAACGGACATCCCGAGTGGTTTATGAATGAAAAAGTAGTCCCAAAGAATTAGGTTAATATGTGGACCAATCACATTATAGGACTGTCTGTGAAAACGGTTCGTGACGAACGGAAATGTTATTACACAGTAATCTCTCTCACAGGTGGGTGATAAACCAATTTATTTAGTCGTCATATCTTGACAATACATAAGTGATTATACGATAAATAGAGGATACTCCACGAGTGTCTTGTGATGTCATAATTGATCAGCACGAGTTGATACAAGTATGAAATCCGAGGCTTGCCGAGTGCTGATCAATTATGATATCACAAGACACGAGGGGGTATTCTTTTTATCATCAATTATAATTCTTTTCATCAGCAGAGCTCGACCTTAGCGATAGCCCGGGATAATTGTGGCTACCGAATTCTCACTCAGACTACCAGTTGTCTAACAAATGGAGTTAAACAATTGATATGTAATAAGACTATAGATAATAATCATAGTAATAATCTTCACAAACGGGCCATATGTCACGGCAGTCCCTTTCTTATGCAGGTTGTGATGAGATTTAGATCGCATATTTCGCGCATGCGCAGTTAAATGCACCGGTCCGTATGTCATACCACATCGGTAGTACGCCGGGATACCAAATGTTTTGACATGTCCAGTCACTCCACAACCAACAACACGTTCATTTCATCGATGTCTGAAATTCCACCTTTCATGTGCACACTCTCTGTTGTCACGAGTCGCTGTAACGGTTAATTGCTCCCCTCGTCTGACCTACAGGTGGCGGTTGCGCAATATGATTTAGTGAAATAAAGGAGTATATTTGCCAGTGGTAGGATTTGTTTTTTTTAACACAGCAGACTAATACAAATAATTTGATGTAATTTAGTGGCCAGATATACAGGGTTCGTACGGGTCATGGGTTATCTATCCGTAGTCATTTATGACAATTAACAACACGGCCCGTTGTTTTGACGCCTACTTATAACTAACGCCTTGTATGATCAAGTCTATTTGACATTCAACTTGAATGTCACATTGTCATCCATTAAAGGCTTTTGTGCAGTTTAGTGCTCATGTCAAGCTTAGAAATACTAATAAAAAAAGGTAGGTATTTGAATAACAATTGCCTGTTAATATATATTGATATACTTTAGAACCGAATGCTTATGCTCACAAAAACTGGTTTACCCATGATACCATGTATTTAGAGGACTAAACACTAAAACGCCCGAGCTGCTGACAACATCCTCAGAATTCCTAATTTCAGTTATATAAAGCTGGATTTAGGAACCTCGCAAAAGATGTTGGATTTAGCGAAAAGGAAAAACATCTACCAGCGACTGATCTGTGAATACCTGGGGGAAAACAAACTACGGACACACATTAACGACCGTAAGCGGGTTTTTTTAAAACATAAATTACGGTACTTGAACTGCGGAGGGGATTGCCACAATCTAATTAAAAGTAGCTCCACTGGCTAATTACTAATACCTGTGGATCCAACAGCAGCCCGTTGGAGCTCATGTGTAGTTGACCTTTCATTCGACCAATCAAAACCTTACTTGCAAAATCATGCCAGTGATTTGGAAAGAATTTGAAAACATTCGGGATTATGCTGAGAGTATACGAAATGATTCGTGTGAATTACGAAGTATGTCGGAAACTAATTTCAATATAAAATTTTATATAAATTTCCTTTCATGACGAAAAATAACCGTGATGGTATAGCCATAAAATCTGTTTATACTAGTTTATTACTGCACTTTTCTCCCTTTTTTTTAATGTTGAAATAGACCAACAAGTTCGCCTATTGCATAGTCTCGCCCGATATTTTTAGAATTTGTATGCTCCCGAATAACGCTATAAAATGCGAAATGTAATTGGTCGATATTTAAATTGTTATTATTGTCACCTCGACATGGGAGTCCACGCAATGCTGTTAGATCTACTAATAGACCAGTAGAGCTAATTTTAATCAAATTGGGATTGCCACTTTAAAATGTTTGAATAAATGTGCTCCGACAGTGACGGAGGAATGTACACTCACTACCGACACAGCGCGCGGTCGTTAGAGGTGCTTTTGTCGTAGAGTCGAACCTCTTCCGTGGACTCATTGGCAGAAAATAAACTACGTGCACAAATTAAGAATCGTATATTTTTACATAAATTACGGTACTTTTTTGCGAAGTAATCGGGTTGGGCATCCAGGGGCAACTCCAGGAAATATTTTGCGGGATTGATTAACGAGGAAAAGGGCATGTGACGGTACAAGCTCTTAAATTTGTTTCGCCTGTGGCGATTTTAATTGTGTTAGAGGGCCGTGTGCAGTTTCATTGCACGTAGCCCAGGTGGGCAACTTGTTACGTAATACTTCGCGCGATCGGGCATTCCAATATGCACTTAGTCCAGCTGTGGAGGCCATGTGGCGAGTAGTTACGTAATACCTCTGCGAGTGCGGTTTTTACAACCGTGATTTGGCGACGATGGCGTCAGTAAGTCTGATGATCAGAGAGAAATAATACCGCTTGGTCGCGGTGGAAATATCAGATGATAGGGGGAGGTACCATCTTGTACCCCCAGGCGAATTCTGTTTTTATAATAAATAGCTAGTTTTAGAGATATCGAGGAGAACGAACTAGGAAGGCTCCAGGGGATCACGGACGTCGTCCACTGAACGACCTATATGAGTTCAGACGGGACTTTGGTAATTATATATTTTCTGCTCTGTGTATAACCTTGATGTGATTGATGTGACTTTAAAAATTTTAATACTGTATTATACCAATATTCTTTAGACAGTGTCTTCGGTCATCTGACGAAGTAAATCGTAGACTTTTTGTTCTAACATTATATGAGTATTTGGTCATATAAAGCTTAGCCAGTCATCCTAGAGGACCTAGGTAAACTGTAGGTTATTGTCTTTATTGTGATAGGTACCAGTATTAATTCTGTGTTACACGTTACTGAACGAGTAGTAAGGGTTAATTAAAAATTAACCAGTTAGGAATAGTGTTGTAATTCCTTTATTAATTAAGTTCCCCTGGAAGCGTTTCTAAATTATCACACGTTACTGAACGAGTAGTAAGGGAAAATTAAAAATTAACCAGTTAGGAATGGTGTTGTAATTCCTTTATTAATTAACTTCTCCTGGAAGCGTTTCTCAATTATCACACATGTGGGTGTTGTGTCACGGTGAAGTGATTCGCATATTGTGTAACTAGAGATTAACTAATTAAGTGATCAGTTCTGGGTTGTTATTATTGCTGTTATTAATTAACTACTACGGCTGTACCTTTGTCAGCGTAGATTAATACAGATTCCAAAGTGTATTGTGTTTTTGTTGTGTTTCTAGAGAACTAACGTGCTATAATAATATATACTTTATATCAGATCGTATCTCTGATCATACCCTGTTACAGAGAGATCTAATAGATATACAGTTAGGAGAGATATTTTGATAATCGTGTTTTATTCAGTTACGGGAATTATAGAATCCCCGTGACAGGAGTAGAAAATTGGGGGCTCGTCCGGGATCTGAAACGGGACACGCATATTTAAAAAAAAATATTGTTTGTAAATGGAGGCTTTATAAATTAATTTTTACAAATTTACTCGGAGTAGCACGTTGTTCACTAGAAAATTAATTAATAATAAGTGCGTCATATCTAAACATGGATAAGAATTTGCTGGATAGGCCTACGCTCAGTGTAGTGGAGATTAAGCGAGCACGTAAGGCCGAGTTAGTTGAAATCGCGGGTGAGCGAGAAATTGATTTAACATCAGCTAAAACTTTAGGTGATATAAAGACAATTATTATCCAGGAAGTTTTTGGTGATAGGCCTGTTATGGAAGACAGTGAGATTGTTCCAGAGATAGAGATAAATGAGTTAAGTGTGGAACAACAATTAGCTTTTAAAAAGCTTGAGTTAGATAGAGAGAGAGAAGAGAGAGATAGAGATAGGGATAGAGAAGAGAAAGAGAGAGAAAGAGAAGAACGTGCATTAGATAGAGAGAGAGAGAGAGAAAAAGAAGATAGAGATAGAGAAGATAGAGATAGGGATAGAGAAGATAGAGAGAGGGATAGAGAGAGAGAGAGAGAAAGAGAAGAGAGGGATAGAGAAGATAGACATAGGGATAGAGAATTCCAGTTAGAAAAATTAAAAGTGGAACATGAGTTAAAGTTGAATACTGAAGAAGTCAGACGAGAAGCCAGAAATGGGTTTAACATGTCGGAGGCTTATAGATCAGTGCCGGTATTTGATGATCAGGAGGTAGACATGTTCTTTCAACTTTTTGAACGGGCCGCTAAGCAGCTAAATTGGCCGGAGTCTAAGTGGACATTGTTAGCCGTGTCTAAGTTTAAGGGGAAGGCTAGTATAGCTTATAATTCAATGAGTGATGAGCGAGCAAGTCAGTACGACTTAGTTAAGGCTGCGGTGTTGAGGGCTTATGAATTACGACCTGAGGATTATCGTTTACGGTATAGCGAGTTGAGAAAAACGCAGGGTCAGTCTTATAGTGAGTTTGTGGCTAAGAAGGCAGGGATGTTTGATAAATGGGTGATGTCTCATCAGGTAGAGTCATATACCGAGTTACGGGAGTTGTTGATCTTACAGGACATTAAAAATGGATTACCAGTTAGCTTACGTATTCACTTAGAGGATCGTGAAGTCAAAAGGATAGAGGAGGCAGGCATAGTGGCAGATGATTACGTGTTAATACACAAAGCTCAGGCAGTACAGGGTAGCGCTGTACAACAGGGTGATAAGAAGAAATTTCAGCCAGGTTTTTCCCGGGAAAGTAACTATCGGGGAGAGTCATCTAGTTGGTCAGCTAGTCAGGCAAGGAATGCACCTGGTGGGCAAAGTAAGGATAGACCTGCATTATCAGCCAATGCACGAACATTTCGTCCACATTGCAGTTACTGTAAAAAGGATAACCATCTTATCGGGGACTGTTTTAAAAGCAAACGCGATAATGCGCAAGTGGTCGGTTTAGTGAGGTCAGCTCCGTTAGCGAGAGAGTTAATGGTTAGTCCCATGGCAGAGAAAGTAAACCCGTATGTGTCCACTGGTATGGTTTGTGATGTGAAACAAGAGTTGTGTCCTAAGGCAATATCAATCTATAGAGATACCGGGTGTAGTCAGAGTCTGATAACGCAAAAGTGTTTAGCTGGTATTGAAAATTCAGATACAGGACATAGTTTGGCTTTAAGCTCGGTTACTGGAGAAAAAATGGTTGTCAGGTTACATAAGGTTTTCTTATGTTCGAAGTTTGTGACGGGACCAGTCATTATGGGTGTTGTGAAGGACTTGCCTGTTGAAAACATAGGAGTTTTGTTGGGAAATGATTTGACTAGTCAGTGTTGTCAGCCGAAATGTGACCAACTGTTAATTAAAGACAGCACGTTACCAATAGAAGAGTGTGAGGTTGATGAGATTAAATATCCTGCGTGTGTAAAGACTAGGGATATGACCAGTAGGTTAGCACAAGACGCAGAGGATATTTGTGATTTGTCTGATACGTGTGTGAGCCATGACATTGGAGTGGATGAGGTTATCAGTAAAATGGTAGATAAGTCAACTGAGGAATTAAATGTGGTGGAACCTGTTGATCTCCCGCAGAGGGGAATTGAACCAGTTGTGTTTGATAGAGGGGATTCACCTTGTAATAGAAAAGAGTTAGTTCTAGAGCAGGGGGCTGATCCAAGTTTGTTGGCAGTCCGCACTACATTGTTAACTGAGAGAGTATTGATGAATAAAAGAATTAGGGATAGGAGGTTGCCGGCGACCGAACTAGCTAGGAAGCAACTGAGCCATGCTCAGAGCAAAATAAAATCAGTGTTTGATAGGAAGGCTAGGAGTCGGGAATTTAAACCAGGGGATAAGGTGCTGCTGTACCTTCCCATTAAACGGGGTTCTGTGCAGAACAGGTATTTCGGGCCCTATGTTGTGCACAAATGGGTTAATGAGACAGGGTATGTGATAAACACTCCTGATAGGGTTAGGAAACGTAGGTATTGTCACATCAATTTGCTAAAAGGTTATTTTGACAGACTGCCGATAGTTCCAGAGAGACCGGTCCAAATTGAGAGACACTCAATTTCCTGTGATGACGTCAAGACTGCGGAGATCAAGTTGGCCAACGGCCAGATTCTAACAGACTTGAACCCCCAGCGAGCAAAGCTGACTACGTTGATACAAGACAATGTTTCCATTTGTCGGGACCTTCCAACGGTTACCAATACCTTAAGCCAAGATGTGCCCTTGGAACCCAACGCTACACCGATTCGACAGCATGCCTATCGGAGAAAACCTGGAAAACGTGCGACGCTGAAAAGGAAGGAAACGAAGTTCCATTGGTCAGGTGAATGCGAGAAGTCATTCGACCGTATCAAGGAGATGCGCTACTCGTCTCCCTTGATGGCAGCACGAGACTACCGAATGCCGTTCAAGCTAGCTGTGGGTGCCAGTGACGTGGGTGCTGGAGCTGTGCTGTTCCCAGAAGACGAAGATGGACTGGACCATCCTAATGAAAGCCTCCAACCAGAGAGTTTTGAGATGGAGTCTTCTTCTGCAAGAATACCCAATTACCATTGAACATATCAAGGGCACATCCAATGTAATCGCTGATGCCCTGTCCCGAAGTTGAACTTTATGATAATGTGTTGACATTCTTGATTTCTGTTTTGTTTATATATATTTTATTTGTATACCAGGGACTCAGAGACTCAGTGTGATTACTGGTAGTCACCTTATTATTACATGTGTTATAAATGCCCGTATGCGTCGGTTAACGCACCTTTTTGTTTTAATGTAGTATATTTCCCTATTCCTAGAGTAGAGGAAATATCCTTTTTGAGGTGGGGGTGTGTGACGGTACATGCTCTTAAATTTGTTTCGCCTGTGGCGATTTTAATTGTGTTAGAGGGCCGTGTGCAGTTTCTTTGCACGTAGCCCAGGTGGGCAACTTATTACGTAATACTTCGCGCGATCGGGCATTCCAATATGCACTTAGTCCAGCTGTGGAGGCCATGTGGCGAGTAGTTACGTAATACCTCTGCGAGTGCGGTTTTTACAACCGTGATTTGGCGACGATGGCGTCAGTAAGTCTGACGATCAGAGAGAAATAATACCGCTTGTCCGCGGTGGAAATATCAGATGATAGGGGGAGGTACCGCCTTGTACCCCCAGGCGAATTCTGATTTTATAATAAATAGCTAGTTTTAGAGATATCGAGGAGAACGAACTAGGAAGGCTCCAGGGAAGAGATATTTTGATAATCGTGTTTTATTCAGTTACGGGAATTATAGAATCCCCGTGACAGGGCACATTAACTAACTTGTCAAATGGGCATACCATTGTAGTAGAGTTGCTCAAGAGAATGATCGTGACTTGCTGGTCCAAAGCACTAAATCTGGCAAAGAACGCATTTTTTAACGGGGGTTATCAGATTTAGACAATATCCAGAAAATGTTTCAGAGAAGCACTACATGAGGCACGTCTTTTCCCTACAGATATACAAAACGTGTAAGAGGCGACTCCCCAAATTTTAACGTCGAGGTCAGGTCACAGTCAAAAGTCAAACTAAAATGGTATTCAGGAAATGTAAAAATGGCACTACAAATCCTGCCAAATCGTCACCTTTTTTTTTGCATCTTTGGAAGGTGCTAATTGAGGATGTCAAAACAGAACTGGCAATATATCAGATATTTTATCACCTAAGACAAACTGTATGACCGACATTAATTTTGAACTACTCACAACTAAACAAAACATTGCAATAGCATTTAAATCCAAGATGGCTACCACAATATGAGTTAGAACAAAGAAATATATATCCAAAATTCGCCAAGAAAATTAGCACCAAGAGAAAGAAGTGAACTTATCTCTAAATGTATTTTACTTTAAATTTTAAAATTATTTACTTTAAATACAGGATTTTATGATGCAAGAAATTACATTCTCGCATTCACTTTATAATACTGATCATGTTTGCATTGATTGAATCAAATACGGCTACTAAAATAGCTACTTTAACAAAACAATGACTAAGAAAGTAATTCATTCGAACCAACAACTTTCACCGTAACATGCAATATATTCAGAGGATACCAATAACACAAAAATAACAAAAAAGGGTACTTAATTTTGAAAATTCACCACCATATATTTGTAACATGTTGAGCCTCTTCACTTCATCCTCCTCATAGCACTGTATAAAACTGATTCTTACTGCTAAACACAGCTACAAAAATCAGTATGGTAACTGAGATGTTAACATCCACACTTTGTATTCAAAAAGGACATTTTAGTTGAATAGCCACAGTGAATTAGTTTTCAGACAACTGCAATGAAGAATGGGGCAACAGCAAAGAAAATGAAAAGAATGCATCTAATTTGCTGAATTTTGCCCTTTCAGGTTGTGATATTGCTACTATGATATTAAGGGTCGCAAAAGCAATAGTTATCAAAGTTCTTGCTAAAGAAATTAAGCTTGTTAGCTTGATGATTTAAATGCTGGTATGGATAGGTCATCAGAAAAACTACAAAATTTGTTATCGCATTTAGATGCTACAGACTAGATAGTAAGAAAATGAAGCATTTACCGTATATCACTTCCACAAATAGCTATTCCATGTGGAATGCAACTAGCACTCTCTGAAATCATGTCACCGAGTAGATTGCAATATTTAAACAAACTGCGCCGACTGGGTTTTGTGGGTGTTCAAGATGAAGTGTTTTGTATGTGTACATTGCTAGACCACCTATCATTGGTGGTGTATTTTCAAAATCTAATACCTGTTTTTGGAGCAACAACCCTTTTGTTATCATTTGTATCATATTGTTTGTAATATTAAAGGCTTAACGGGATGTCTGTACATTGTAGTAGTAACTCCAATGTTATGGTGAGCAAGGTTGATGTTGGACCAATTACGTTGTTGCTGAGACAATTTGTCATGGTGAATAAAATACACATTCATTATCATTGTATCAAGAGAAAACAACATAGGAATGATACAGACTTGATTCCACAGTCCTTAGCTAAATATCAACCATTGTCTATTTTTTTAGAGTAAGGTTGGATATTTAGACATGGTCTATGTGATGTAACATTACTTCTAGATTGATGCGCCCCATAGGATGTAGGCGGCGGCTTACGAATTATTATTTTACATGGTAATGTTTTAGATAATGTCACAAAAGATGGATTAAAACGTAGGTAATGCAACACATATAACATAGTTGTTCCTTGTTTTTATAGCCATATTGGTAGTCATCTTGTATTCAAAGAATGATAAAACTTCTGTGTACAAAGTGAATGCATTAGCTGAATTCCCTGCACCCTAAAACCCTGTATTTGAAGTAAAATATATTGTTAGGTGTAAATTAAAAAGTCGGATATGGCCATTTCGTACTCTTGGCAACCATTTTGTGTGGCTTTCTTGGATTTAATTGATTAAGCAAATATCTCAGCAGAAATTGTATTAGTGAATTCTACGACCCATAAAACTCTATCACTAATACAAACGTCTTGCTAAGTTTATGTAAATTGCAAACGATAGCAATTTCCATATAGACCAACCGCTGCTATAGTGGCGGCCATTTTAGATTTAAATTAATTTCCTAATAGCTGGGGGTAGTTCAAAATTAATTTCTTGACCCTAAAACCCCAGTTATAGGCGACAGTTTTGTTGTCATAGGTGATTTCAAGTATAGGATATATTGCCAGTTCTGTCTTTTGGCAGCCATCATGGACACCATCTTGAATATTTAAAAGTAAAGAAATGTTTTATTTAACGACGCACTCAACACATTTTATTTAATGTTATATGGCGTCAGACATATGGTTAAGGATCACACAGATATTGAGAGAGGAAACCCGCTGTTGCCACTTCATGGGCTACTCTTTTCGATTAGCAGCAAGGGATCTTTTATATGTACCATCCCATAGACATACCACAGCCTTTGTTACACCAGTTGTGGAGCACTGGCTGGAGCGAGAAATAGCCCAATTGGTCCACCGACGGGGATCGATTCTAGACCGACCGCGCATCAAGCGAACGCTTTACCACTGGGCTACGTCCCGCCCCTGAATATTTAAAAGTGCTAAAAGGTGCCAATTTTGCACTCCTCAGGTCATCAAACAACACCTTCCACCGATGTTAAAAACCCAAAGAACTGTTAGTACCAATTTGCAAGGTTTAGTGCCCTGTCGCCTGACTAACGTTTTTCTTTGGACAAGCAATTTCGTTGTCATCTTGGATTCAAATGATGGTGCTATGTCCTAGTTAAGAGGAGGTTATTATAAATTAAATGTATTACCACTAACGTCCAATCATGTTTTGCCATGAAGGTTGAAATAGCAATTTATGTGGCAGCCAATGCGATATAGTTTTAATTTAACCTTGACTTTGGAACAGCCTAGACCTTTAAAAGTGAGCAGCCCCATCTCGGATATTCTTTATGATCTTAAAGTAAAATTGTGTACAGTTTAATGCTTTAAAAGTCCTTATTTGACAGTCTAACTTTGACCTTTTACCTTGGCCTCTAAAATTGGGTAGCCCCTTCTCAAACAATTGCATGGTCTAAAAGTACAACTGTGCCAAGTTTAGTGCTTTGTGTCAACTTTTCACAATACATGTACTACCCAAATTTGGACATAAACCACAAAACTATTGAGTGGGGTAGAGCGCAATTTTTTTTATAAAGGGGTATATGGCTATATTTAGGGGGTACGGGTCTCCTGGGCTCTGAAATTCTACCAATTATGCATGCAAAGTTATAAAACAACTGTGTAAACAGAATGCATTTTAACTATACATATAAACAGGTGTGGATCTAGGCAGAGTTCGAGGGGGTCTGAACACACATCTCCCACATTCACGATTTCTTTTCTCAATCCAGTAACACAGACTAATTCAGAAATCCTTTGTAAGCAATATATCTCTCTGTGTGAAGGGGCGGGGCGTAGCCCAGTGGTATAGCGCTTACTTGATGCTCGGTCGGTTTGGGATCGATCCCCGTCGGTGGGCCCATTGGGCTATTTTTCGTTCCAGCCAGTGCACCATGACTGGTATGCCAACGGCCGTGGTATGTGCTATCCTGTCTATGGGGTGGTGCTTATAAAAGATCCCTTGCTACTAATGGAAAAATGTAGCGTGTTTTCTCTCATAGACTATTTTTGTCAAAATTACCAAATGTTTGACATCCAATAGCCGATGATTAAAAAAATCAATGTGCTCTAGTGGTGTCTTTAAACAAAACAAACTTTAACTCTCTGTGTCGCATACTTGTGTAGTTAAGCTAGCTATTAAAGATTCCCATTTTATGAGTGGTGTTGAATGTTTATATTGATGTTGATTTGAAGTTAATTTTACACCTAATAGCTGATGTATTTTTCGTGCTGGGGTGTCGTTAAACATTCATTAATTCTCTGACTCTCTGTCTGTCTGTCTGTCTCTCTCTCTCTCTCTCTCTCTCTCTCTCTCTCTCTCTCTCTCTCTCTCTCTCTCTCTCTCTCTCTCTCTCTCTCTCTCTCTCTCTCTCTCTCTCTCTCTTTATCTCAGTACCAAAATAGCCGTAGTTTCGGAAACATTTAGCTGCACAAATAACTCGTCCATTCCTTTCTTTTACAGGTATCTATGATGCAGTGACTATGTGTGGAGGAATGGGTGAAAACCATACTCCTTTTTCTGCTTTAGAAGAACTCGTCTCTGTAGTAAAACCAGGTATGTATATCATGTTTTTCGCACTTTTAATATATATGAGGTTATTGGGTGGGTTTTTTCGGTATATGCACGTTGGTTTCTAAATAGAGCCGAGTCTTCGCTTCCATGTGTCTGTTAATAACATTAATCTGTGATTTCGTTTTGTTATAATTACTCCGATTGCTTAATGGATAACTATAGTACTGTCGGAAATAGAATAAAAATGATTTTCGTCGATTATTTCTTACATATTAAACAGACAAGTAAATATTATGTAAATATCTATTTAATGATAGTCTACCTATTTTAGCATTTACTTGTTTTGGCTCTCATTGATGTACAAAGGTGGTGTTTACTCTTGAAATTAAAATAAAGATGTCAGTAAACAGGTGATTTGTGCACTTTATTGGAACAGACTGTAATAAATTTTGTGTCAATTTCATTGCTGTTACAAAATATGAAGGACTGTTTCTGATGACAGTTTAACCCTATTCCTCTCCAAAACAAAATATTTGTAGACATTTATAAGTTACTTTTGAGCAAAACTGTCAAGAACCATTTTGAGTTTGTGATCTATTATACCGGTATTAAAGGTGCTATCTCAAAGTTGCATAATGACAGCTATTGCAAATCACGTTTTTATTAAATTTTGCTTTAAAGGAAACATGACACGAGACCATATTATAGCTCATTTTAAAAGAAAAATGATATAAAAATAATATACAAATAACTTTATAACAATAAAATACGTGTAGTCAACTTAAAATGAAGAAATTACGCTAATCAGTATCAAAGTACGATTTATGCATATTTCTTCGTGAGCGTTCGGAAAAAAAGGGAAGTGACGTCAGAGCCGCTGTACTCTTCCTTTGTTGTTAACTGTTTATATATGGAGTAAGGGGCTTACGATCTTTTCAGTTCAACAGTGCCGTACTGCGCGGCCTTTGGGTGTAAAAATAAACAGTTTAAACGATCGGGATTGTCTTTTTATGGTTTTCACAAGGATGGTATCCTAAGAAAGACGCGTGTATTTTATCGCAAAAGAAAAGATTGGACACCAACACCGCATAGTACTTTGGTGGCGGCCCATTTACAGCCCGGAGCCCGAACGTTACCCGGAGACAAAAACAGTACTCGGTTGCGAATGCCGAGGTGTACATTGTACATATTTGGCACAAAGATACACCTCAGCATGATGTATTTATATATGTTAAAACAAAAATGTAGAATTTTTTATTTATTTTTTTTGAAAAAAAAGATTTTTCATGTTAGGGCTGTAGGCCTACATAACAAAATCTATATTCACCGTCCGAAGAAGGAAACGTCAACAAGTAATTAAATATGGCATATACAAACATGGGATTTGGCATGAGGATACATCTCAGTACGATGTATTTAAATATGTTTTTAAAAAACGTGTAGAAAACAATAATAATTTTAAATAATGTTTTTAATCTTCGGGCGGAATACGTCACAAAAACGTTCCTCATCGCCCGAAGCCCCAAAGCAACACGAAGTTCAATACAAAATAAACCATTACTGTCGGTGTCGAAATAACTATTATGTTTCATCCACGGGCTGACTTGAGAATCGGAGTGTTGTTTTAGTTAATTGGTCCTTTCTTTCCGTGGCCTGCACATGTGATTCCTGATTGGCAGGTGTATATTGCAGGGTTATCGACCAGGTAAGTGATTACCACGGTCTAGACATACGTACAAAATACGTGCCAGTTTTTTTAAGATCACAGGGTATTGTGGCGTAACCTGTCGCGACTATAGTACAATGTTAATGAACATTATCAGCCGCCCTGCTTCATTACTGTAAATAATGCTGTAAAACCCTTGATTAAGTAGACTTTCCCCATCTAAAATTACAAAACTGACCAATTACGTAGTACCAAAGAAAAGAAAATTATCACTTGGATATCGTGAGTGGTCGTTTTTACTCTAACGCACCCTACCAATAGGCCTAATAATATGCTACTTTTTTTATGAGAGAAAAATACTATAACCCCATTTCGTTCTATTGATGCAAATAGAAATATATTTAGTTTAAAAGTTGATTATACTCTCAAGTGATTTATGTTGTTTTACAAGCCAGGTTAATGAAAGTGAAGCGCCTTGTCGTAAATTAGAGCGTTTGTTTACACTGTGCATACAGATTTCATTATGTACAGCCCGAACATAAAAAATGCGATATTTTCAACAAAAAAAAAACCCCAAAAAATGTTTGTCCTACATTTATATTTTTTACATATTTAAATACATCATATCGAGGTGTATCTTTATGCTAAATATGAACAGTATACACCTCGGCATTAGCATCCGAGTTTTGGTTTTGTCTCCGGGTTACTTTCGGGCTTCGGGCTGTAAATTGGTCGACCGGTCTGGTCTGGCACCATCAGTTTCTCCACCCTCTGACTAGCTATCCGTTTTTTCTTCAGTATCACTGTTGTAAGTAAATGTGTGTCTTTCTTCATTTACTAACAGCTCATATTGATACGGCAAAACGTTTTGCGAACGAACACTCATTGTTTTGGTAAGCTGTGCAAGTCTTAGATTCTTTATGAGTGGTACGGACTAATGCTTTTAAGTGTAAGGCTTCAGATCAAGCGACGCGTCTCTGACCTCACGGACCTCAAACTGCCCTGCTCATTAAAGATCGGCAATTTCCGCTAAGAGCTCGTATCTGGGGTTCTTTTATGGAGATATTTTAAGTAATTAATTTTGTATAAATTTTTTTTTTAGGTGATTCAATTTATAATTAATTGTACATGGTTGGTGCCAAATATGGTTTACGTGACATGTTTCCTTTAACATTTAAAAGCTGCACCTTTAACTATATGCCTATAAATGATTATAGGAAATAATTTTATCTACTAGTAGAAAATACCTTTTTATTGTAGAATCTTTATCACAAACAGATGCTCACATATAACTATGATATAGCACCTTTAAGTTGTTGCAAGATTGTGTACATTTCTAATGTACTAATATTGAATTTATGTTCACTAAATATGCTGGTCATAATTAATAATTTATTCTGCAATTCAAAATAATCAGTTAACTTGCAGTTTTAAATTAAAAGTTTTTTCAAGTGTAAATGAAATTGACACATATCATCAAAATGTGTTATAGTCTGTTCCAATAAAGGTCACAAATCTCCTGTTTACTGACAACTTCATTTTAATTTCAAGATTAAACACCACCTTGTACATCAATGAGAGTCAAAACAAGTAAATGCTAAATTAGGTAGAGCATCTTTAAATACGTATTTACAAAATATTTAAGAAATAATTGATGAAAATCATTTTTATTCTATTTCCGACACTACTTTAGTGATGTCCACTAACAAATCAACACACAAATAACAGACAGAAAAGTTGATGTTGTTTGGATACACAAGTTAACCTGTCCGATGCATGGAATACATTTTCTACCAAGTACGATAGTATTCGAGCGAAAGATATCTCACAGAGTATATTTTTTTCTTCTGTCTGCCTCTGTCCATCTGTCTGACTATCTGTCTATCTATCTGTCTGAATATATGCCTATCTGTTTGTTTGTCTGTCTGTCTGTCTGTCTATCTGTCTCTGTTATTTGTTATTGCTAATCTGTATGAATAACTCGCTATAGTGAAAACAGATTAGTTTTTTCTCATTCGAAAGATCTGACTAGATTACGCAATGTGCTGGGGTGTTGTAAGCGAACCTTCCTTTCTTTTGTTCTCAGGTGGTCTGTTTGTTCTAGTGACACGGGATGAGCATTTTGATTGTGTGGACCAGCAGGGTAATACTGGAAGGCGCATGTTCCGAAAACTGGCTGACGAGGGGAAATGGAAACTGGAGTCAAAGAAAACTTTACCTGACTACATATATGGTGAAGAAGGAGTTATAGTAGTGTTCAGAATTCTATAAATATAAATAAATAGTTTACACGTCTTTTGTTTATATACTCAGTTTAATTAGGAAAAGTCAAGTCGAAATACTATACAGACGATTTATTGTTTCTAATGCATTATGGATTTTTAAAAATTGAAATCTGTTATTGTTGTTGTTGTGATGTAATGAGCTATATGACTATCCAGGAAGTTTAAAGTTAAAGTTTGTTTTGTTTAACTACACCACTAGCTCACATTGATCTATTAATCATTGGCTATTGAATGTCAAACATTTGGTACTTTTGACATATAGTCTAAAAAAGGAAATCTGCTACATTTGTTCCATTAGTAGCAAGGAATCTTTCATAGCACATACCACGGCCTTTGGTATACCAGTGGTGGTGTACTGGCTGGAACGAGAAATGAGGATAGGAAGGAAATGTTTCATTTAACGACGCACTCAACACATTTTATTTACGGTTATATGGCGTCGGACATCTGGTTAAGAACCACACAGATATTGAGAGAGGAAACCCTCTGTCGCCACTTCATGCGCTACTCTTTTCGATTAGTAGCAAGGGGTCTTTCATAACACGTACCAGTTGATATACCAGTTGTGGTGCACTGGTTGGAGCGAGAAATCGATCAATGGACCCACCAACGGGGATTGATCCAAAACCGACCGCGCATTGAGCTACGTCCAGCCCAGGAAATAAAGAGTAATATTAAACTATTATTGAAATTCAGTTCTGTTCCTTGTTTTTCAATCTAAATATTGTAGGGGTGGGTATTATAAGAATAGTCTAAAAACTGAAATACAAAATTGTGCACGAATTTCATCTTTTAAAAATGCAGTAACACCGGATGATTACAAAAAGCCCCTTTTCCACTGATGCGGACTTATTGTACATACTACATTAAAATAAAGAAGTTTGTTTTGTTTAACGACACAACTAGAGCACATTGAGTTATTACTCATCGGCTATTGAATGTCAAACATTTGGTATTTTGACGTAGTCTTAGATAGGAAGCTCGCTACGTTTTTCAATTAGTAGCAAGGGATTTTTTTTTATATGCACCATCCCACAGACAGGATAGCACACGACCATGACTTTTGATATACCAGTCGTGGTGCACTGGCTGGAACGAGAAATAGCCCAATGGGCCAACCGACGGGGATCGATCCCAAACCAACCGCACACCAAGCGAACGTTTTGCCACTGGGCAACGTCCAACCTCTCTACTGAATGTCAAACAATTGGTGATTTTGTCATATAATCTTAGAAAGGAAACCTGCTACATTTTTCCATTTGTAGCAAGGGATCTTTTATATGCACCATCCCACAGACAGGATAGCACATACCACGGCCTTTGAATGCAGACCTATATCGTTCTGGACTTCCCTCGTGTAATTGTGGACGTTACTTTGAAAACACTCATCAATATTTCTTTGAATATTAATTTTATCAACAGCAAGGACTCATTTTTTAACATCTCTAAATAGTTTCGAAACAATTAATCTGCATTTTGGTATTAAACGGTCGAGACATGTTAAATAACGATACCAATAAACAAATATTTGATCCTGTTCACAAATACATTAAATAAACACAACGGTTTGACTACGAAAACTGTATCTCATGGTGTGGAATAATTCATTTATTTGCCGTTTCTATTATTATTTTTGTTATTTACCAGTTGGGCTGTCTGAGAAGATAAAATATTAACAATTAATACTGTTAAACCATCTATTCTATTAATATTCCTTGTCTTTTCTTTTAGTTTATTCAATCGTTTCTCGCAAACGTTTACTTTATTTATTTATGTATTGCAGTCGCCATCATTGTACAATCTGGCGAGATGTGGCCCAGTGGCAAAGCGCTCGTTTGATGCGCGGTCGGTTTGGGATCGATCTCCTTCAGTGGGCCCTTTGGACTATTTCTCGCTTCAGCCAGTGCACCACGACTGGTACACCAAAGGCCGTGGTATGTGCTATGCTGTCTATGGGATAGTGCATATAAAACATCCCTTGCTGCTAATCGAAAAGAGTAGCCCATGAAGTAGCGAAAACGGGTTTCATCCCTCAATATCTGTGTGGTCCTTAACCATATGTCCGACGCCATATAACCGTAAATAAAAGGTGTTGAGTGCGTCGTTAAATAAACCAATTTTCCTTTCATTCATTGTACAATCTAATACTTGTAATTAGGAGAGGGGGTCTTAACTTGGATACCTTGTGCCCAAAATGTTTGCATACATACATTACATGCAATAAAAAATTTTTTTTTAATCAAATCAAAAGTTTTGTACTGTTTACTTACTTACTTACTTACTTACTTACTTACTTAATCCTCTTCGGGTGCGGTCACACACACACACAAGGCCGACACCAAAGAACGCCAATGTTGTCTGTCCATTGCCAGCTTCGTCACCTGGCCCCAAGTCTACCCGAGAGCCTTCATCTCCCGCTCCACCGATATTCTCCAGGTCTCCTTGGGTCTCCACCTCACTCTCTTGCCACCAGGGGTCCAGCGCATGGCCACTCTTGGGGTGGATATCAGTGGCATTCTGCAGACGTGTCCAATCCATTTCAATTTGCGGCGTTTAACCTCCATGCTATAAAATACTATAAAACTGTTTCCAATTGTATGGGGGTATGGCAGTCCCCCGGACATACCTAACTCACCCTACGGCCGAAACCGCCTACGCCTAAGCGTCCTACCCCTAACTTCCGGTGGTATACCCTCCCCCACCCAACACATCACCAGTCGGTCAAACCGTGTTGCCCTCCACTCAAGGTGCTACTCATGATAGAATTGAATCCCACGTAGCTGCCACTAGTAGAGTGACAGGCCACTAGGAAAGTGGCATAGTGGTATATTTTGAATAGTAAAAAGGAGGAAAGGTTCAAGAAAGTTTTGCGTCTGGCCGGCCGAAGGTGCTGAAACGTATTCTGGTTGATCACTTGAAAACGGGGAGCCTCGCTGTCGCCTGCGGGAACAATAACGTTATGTCATTCATCCGACGCTGTCACCCTTTAATTTTTAAAAACTGCAGGGAGGGCACGAGGCAAGGGAAAACTGCCAGGGCTATCCAAACGGCATGGGTGCAGCGAGAGAGACGAGAAAGAGGAAGGCACCCCCAGCTCGGCCCGAGAGCACAGTACAGGAGAAAAGTAAAGGTGAGTCCTGTAATGATAGTTTAGATGTCAAAGTTAGTTGTCCCATTCCAACCACCAACTCATTTGCGGTCCTCAGTGATCTACCTGCTTCTCCCACCCCTGCCCATATCCTCACCCGTACTAAATTGACAAAAAGAAAACCGAAACAAGAAATTCCAGAAATTCCAGGGTTGAGGAGGGTATATTTTGGAAATTTAGACCCCACCCACTATGGGCTTCAATTTCTGCAACAAACTATAAATGAATTACAGGCAGTCTGCACGTTCAGGGCTTTTAAAAACACTGTGTTCTTTTATTCCCGTTCGCCCAGCGGTCCGTCTTTCATTCGCGCACAGAGTGATACCCTTGGACCAGTAATGAAAATCAGGCCCTTCCCTGACAGCGCAGATGAGGTGGTGGTAATTTTGAAAGGGTGCCGCAAGGAGCCCATGGAGGAGGGGGGGGGGGGGGGGGGCAACCAAAATATATGTAACGACCTTACTATGGATAGTTACTGTCACGGGGATTCTATAATACCCGTAACTGAATAAAACACGATTGTCCAAATATCTCTCCTAACTGTATATCTATTAGATCTCTCTGTAACGGGCAGTTCAAAACCGCTTTGGCTCGTCTAGGTATGATCAGAGATACGATCTTATATAAAGTATATATTATATAGCACGTTTAGTTCACTAGAAAACACAACAAAAACACAATACACTTTGGAATCTGTATTAACCTACGCTGACAAATGTACAGCCGCAGTGGTTAATTAATAACAACAATAATAACAACCCAGAACTGATCACTTAATTAGTTAATCTCTAGGTGTCTAGTTTACACAATATGCTAATCACTTCACCGTGACACAACACCCACACGTGTAATAATTGAGAAACGCTTCTAGGAGAAGTTAATTAATGAAGGAATTACCACTCTATTCCTAACTGGTTAATTTTTAATTAACCCTAACTACTCGTTCAGTAACGTGTGATAATTGAGAAACGCTGCCAAGAGAACTTAATTAATAAAGGAATTACCACTCTATTCCTAACTGGTTAATTTTTAATTAACCCTTAACTACTCATTCAGTAACCTTGTAACACAGAATTAATACTGGTACCTATCACAATAAAGACAATAACCTACAGTTTACCTAGGTCTTCTAGGATGACTGGCTAAGCTTTATATTACCAAATACTCATATAATGTTAGAACAAAAAGTCTACGATTTACTTCGTCAGATGACCGAAGACACTGTCTAAAGAATATTGGTATAATACAGTATTAAAATATTTAAAGTCACATCAATCACATCAAGGTTATACAACAGAGCAGAAATAAAATATTTACCAAAGTCCAAACGGACTACGTTCCCTGGGAGCCGTCCTTTTTGCTTCTCACCGATATCTAAAAAAACTAGCTATTTATTTTAAAAATCAGAATATCGCCTGGGGGTACAAGGCGGTCCTCCCCCTATCATCTGATATTCCACCTCTCCCAGAGACGCATATTTTCTCTGATCGTCAGACTGGCTGTCGCCATTCCGCGACCAATCCCCTGGCCATAAACAGCACTACCGGAGATATTACGTAACTACTAGCCACATGGCCTCCACACCTGCTCTGGGTGTGTATTAGGCGTACAGAGATGACCGTCGCGCAAAAGTATTACGTAACAAGTTGCCCATCTGGGCTTAAGTGCAATGAAACTGCACACGGCCTTCTAAAACAATTAATATCGCCACAGGCGAAAACAAATTAAGAGCATGTACCGTCACACACCCCCACCTCAAAAAGGATATTTCCTCTACTCTAGGAATAGAGAAATATACTACATTAAAACAAAAAGTGCGTTAACCGACGCATACGGGCAGTTATAACACATGTAATAATAAGGTGACTACCAGTAATCACACTGCGTCTCTGAGTCCCTGGTATACAAATATAATATATATAAAAACAAAACAGAAATCAAGAATGTCAACACATTATCATAACGTTCAACTTCGGGACAGGACATCAGCGATTACATTGGATGTGCCCTTGATATGTTCAATGGTAATTGGGTATTCTTGCAGAAGAAGACTCCATCTCAAAACTCTCTGGTTGGAGGCTTTCATTAGGATGGTCCAGTCCGTCTTCGTCTTCTTGGAACAGCACAGCTCCAGCACCCACGTCACTGGCACCCACAGCTAGCTTGAAAAGCCTTCGGTACTCTCGTGCTGCCATCACGGGAGACGAGGAGAGCATCTGCTTGAGACGGGTGAATGACTTCTCGCATTCATCTGGCCAATGGAACTTCGTTTCCTTCTTTTTCAGCGTCGCACGTTTTCCAGGTTTTCTCCAATAGGCATGCTGTCGAATCGGTGTAGCGTTGGGTTCCAAGCGCACATCTTGGCTTAAGGTATTGGTAACCGTTGGAAGGTTCTGACAAATGGAAACATTGTCTTGTTTCAACGTAGTCAACTTTTCTCACCGGGGGCTCAAGTCTGCTAGAATGTGGCTGTTGGCCAACTTGACCTCTGCAGTCTTGACGTCATCACAGGAAATTGAGTGACTCTCAATTTGGACAGGCAACACTGGAACTATCGGCAGTCTGTCAAAATAACCTTTTAGCAAATTGATGTGACAATACCTACTTTTCCTAACCCTATCAGGAGTGTTTATCACATACCCTGTCTCATTAACCCGTTTGAGCACAACATAGGGCCCGAAATACCTGTTCTGCACACAACCCCGTTTAATGGGAAGGTACAGCAGCACCTTATCCCCTGGTTTAAATTCATGACTCCTAGCCTTCCTATCAAACACTGATTTTATTTTGCTCTGAGCATGGCTCAGTTGCTTCCTAGCTAGTTCGGTCGCCAGCAACCTCCTATCTCTAACTCTCTTATTCATTAATACTTTCTTGTCCATATCATAACCTGACATCTGATCCTCCATTTCACCCTCTGTTAACAATGTAGTGCGAGCTGCCAACAATTCTGGATCAGCCCCCTGCTCTAGAATTAACTCTTGTCTATTACAAGGTAAATCCCCTCTATCAAACACAACTGGTTCAATTCCCCTCTGCGGGAGATCAACAGGTACCACCACATTTAATTCCTCAGTTGACTTATCTACCATTTTACTGATAACCTCATCCACTCCAATTTCATGGCTCACACACGTATCAGACAAATCACAAATATCCTCTGGGTCTCGTTTTACCCTTCTGGCCATAGCTCTAGTCTTTACACACGCAGGATATTTAATCTCATCAACCTCACACTCTTCTATTCGTAAAGGGCTGTCTTTAATTAACAACTGGTCACATTTCAGCTGACAACACTGACTAGTCAAATCATTTCCCAACACAACTCCTATGTTTTCAACGGGCAAGTCCTTCAGAACACCCATAATGACTGGTCCCGTCACAAACTTCGAACACAAGAAAACCGTATGTAACCTGACAACCATATTTTCTCCAGTAACCGAGATTAAAGCCAAACTGCGTCCTGTATCTGAATTCTCAATACCAGGTAAAAACTCTTGCGTGATCAAACTCTGACTACACCCGGTATCTCTATAGATTGATATAGCCTTAGGACTCAATTCTTGTTTCACATCACAAACCATACCAATGGACACATACGGGTTTACTTTCTCTGCCATGGGACTAACCATTAACTCTCTCGCTAACGGAGCTGACCTCACTAAACCGACCACTTGCGCATTATCGCGTTTCCATTTAAAACAGTCCCCAATAAGATGGTTATCCTTTTTACAGTAACTGCAAAGTGTACGAAAAGTTCGTGCATTGGCTGATAATGCAGGTCTATCCTTACTTTGCCCACCAGGTGCATTCCTTGCCTGACTAGCTGACCAACTAGATGACTCTCCCCGATAGTTACTTTCCCGGGAAAAACCTGGCTGAAATTTCTTCTTATCACCCTGTTGTAAAGAGCTACCCTGTACTGCCTGAGCTTTGTGTATTAACACGTAATCATCTGCCACTATGCCTGCCTCCTCTATCTTTTTGACATCACGATCCTCTAAATGAATACGTAAGCTAACTGGTAATCCATTTTTAATGTCCTGTAAGATCAACAACTCCCGTAACTCGGTATATGACTCTACCTGATGAGAAATCACCCATTTATCAAACATCCCTGCCTTCTTAGCCACAAACTCACTATAAGACTGACCCTGCGTTTTTCTCAACTTGCTATACCGTAAACGATAATCCTCAGGTCGTAATTCATACGCCCTCAACACTGCCACCTTAACTAGGTCGTACTGACTTGCTCGCTCATCACTCATTGAATTATAAACTACACTAGCCTTCCCCTTAAACTTAGACACGGCTAACAATGTCCACTTAGACTGCGGCCAATTTAGCTGCTTAGCGGCCCGTTCAAAAAGTTGGAAGAACATATCTACCTCCTGGTCATCAAATACAAGCACTGATCTATAAGCCTCCGACATGTTAAAACCATTTCCTGCCTCACGTCTAACTTCTTCAGTATTCAACTTTAACTCATGTTCCACTTTTAATTTTTCTAACTGGAATTCTCTATCCCTATCTCTCTCTTCTCTACCCCTCTCTTCTCTTTCTCTCTCTCTCTATCCCTACCTTCTTTTTCTCTATCTCTATCTTCTCTTTCTCTCTCCCTCTCTCTATCCCTCTCTTCCCTTACAGTATTAAAATATTTAAAGTCACATCAATCACATCAAGGTTATACAACAGAGCAGAAATAAAATATTTACCAAAGTCCAAACGGACTACGTTCCCTGGGAGCCGTCCTTTTTGCTTCTCACCGATATCTAAAAAAACTAGCTATTTATTATAAAAATCAGAATATCGCCTTGGGGTACAAGGCGGTCCTCCCCCTATCATCTGATATTCCACCTCTCCCAGAGACGCATATTTTCTCTGATCGTCAGACTGGCTGTCGCCATTCCGCGACCAATCCCCTGGCCATAAACAGCACTACCGGAGATATTATGTAACTACTAGCCACATGGCCTCCACACCTGCTCTGGGTGTGTATTAGGCGTACAGATATGACCGTCGCGCAAAAGTATTACGTAACAAGTTGCCCATCTGGGCTTAAGTGCAATGAAACTGCACACGGCCTTCTAAAGCAATTAATATCACCACAGGCGAAAACAAATTAAGAGCATGTACCGTCACAGTGACATAGAAACTTTTGGATTCGGCCCTAGCCAGTCCTTGGCCTTGGCTGGATCAATACATACTGTATTGAATAACAACATTAGCCCCCGGCTGAAAGCCACCGTCTCAAAAGGTGTTGAGATAGGAGTCGAGTCGGGGATCGAAACGGCAAAAACAGATGTTCAAGCCGACTGGGATGTCTGCTACAACATCCGCACTTCTGATGGCACGGGCGTTTTCAATTCCTTTTGCCGTAACAGTAATTTCTAGCCAACAAAAATCAAGACCCATCCCCCGGGACAAAGAGAACTAAATCTAATAGGGGGCGAGTTATTCTACCTTCCACTAAAGTAAATACTAGTCTGTCGTCTAGACTGAACACCTCTGGTATGGAGGTGGACCAATTTCCTCCCCTAGAAGCTAGGGTTAAAAAGCCCTAGGGGCGGTCGGGGGGACAATCCCCACCCTTTTACAGACAGGTCAAACCAACTAGAGAAGAGGTGGGGGGGGGGACAGGCTCAAGTGAGACCTCCCCCGGCTTCTCAACCTAACCCAAGACCGTATACAACGGTGGCGGGGGGGGGGGTCCTCACAGAGGAGTAAGGGACCTCCCCCCTTCCTTACGAAGGGTGGTAAAAACAGATCTGAGAGGAGCAGATGGGGTAGCCCTCTTCTCCTCTATCAGAACAGACAACATGGATATTCCTATCTCCAACGTCACTGTTTGGGGTAATGGATATCTGAATGTCCTACTGACCGAACCCTCAGGGGCGGAAACCATTTGGGTGAAGGGGTGGAACACCGCCTACACCCATACCAGGCTAAACCTATCAAATGCGCTAGGTGTCAAAGGTGGGGTCACATTACTAAAAAATGTAGATCGACAAGGGAGTTCCCGGTGTGTTTCAGGTGCGGTACCGGTCACCCCAGGAGGTCCCCAGGCAGTCTATGCACGAGACCTGTCTCATGTGCGAACTGTAGGGGGGCCCATTGCACCCATGACAAGGGGTGCCCAGATTATAAGAGAGCGGTGCGCATCATGGCTGACCGGGGCCCCATGCCAGGTCGATCGCAGGGAGGTGCTGTTAACACGAACCGCCCCCCCCCCCCCCCCCCCAGCAACTAGCGCAAAACACAACTTATAAGACTGAGTCTATAACTAATAATGTAAACAGGCCCGTGTCTGGTTATACTACGTATGCCGGCGCGACCTCAGGGACCAATAAACTTAATTCTGACCACTGTATCACAGCTCTCGATTTGGTTAGGATCCTTTCAAGCATATTTTTGACTCGAGAGATCAAAAAGGTCCCGACCCCTAAATTTTTCTTAGATGACATCGTTACAGCTTCAAGGGATGCCTGTGAGGTGTTAAATCAACACTTAGCTATCAAAGTCGACCCAAATGCCATTGAGGCACGTCGTGTCTCGTGGTACAAAGCTAAGAACTTGATAGTAGTAGAGTCACGGAGCAATGATAGTGTGGACTAATCTTTGTTAGCTAAAGATAGTCCCTGGGAAACTAGAATTGTTTCGTGCCTCATCATGCAGATAGGCCCTTTAAATATTAATACTAACGGTAATAAAATTAATACTAATAAACAAAATAAATTATGTGAACTTAGCATTCTCCAGTGGAACGCCCGTGGTCTGCGCACCAATGGCCCTGGACTTAAAAAATATTTAGACGTAAATAAAGATATAGAAATTATTGCTATTCAAGAGTCCTTGATTCCTAATTTAACAATTAAAGATAAGAAAAATAAATTGTTTTGTGAATATAAAATTCCCGGTTATACTGGGCTCTTTTCTAATAATAGCAATATTTCAACGGGAGGATTAGCTACCTTTGTCAAAAATGGAATATCCCACTTTCAAATTACTGTAGTTAAAACACATCCGGGAATCGAGGTGTTGGGAGTGGCCATTCATACTAAAGCAGAGGATATAAATATTTTTAATTATTATGTTCACGCTAGCTTACCGGACAAAACACTAACTATAGATGATTTTTCGAAACCTGTTGGTAACCATGATAAACATTTAATTGTAATTGGAGATTTTAATTACAAGAATATACTTTGGGGTTCTCCGGTTACCAATTTAAAAAGGTCGTATTACTGAAAATTTTATGGACAATTTAAATATGGCTTGTCTCAACGATGGCAGCCATACTTATTTATCGGACACTCACCACACCTGGTCCTGTCGAGATGTGTCGTTTGTTTCTAACAATATGGCAGCTAGATTCGAGTGGGATGTTCTTGATGATTTGGGTAGTGATCACCTCCCTATCAAAATTACTTATAACACTTTAGAAAACTGGAATAATAATAATATAAATAAACCTAAGTGGAATATGAATAAAGCAGACTGGCCTAAGTTTAGACACATGTGTAGTCTGTTGGATCATGAGCAGATTAAGGATAAAGATATTAATAAATTTAATAATAATTTAATTAAAGCTATAATAGAAATAGCAGATAAAGTAATTCCAGTTTATAATAATAATATTAAACGCTCATCGGTTCCATGGTGTAATGATGAGCTCACTAAACTTAAAACTATTAGAAATAAATGTAGAAGAAATTTGAAAAAGAATAGGACAATAGAAAATATTCAGAAATTTAAAGACAGCAAATATAAACTTAAATTAAGTATTGTTAAAATTAGAAACGCCTCATGGCATCAGTTTTGTAGTTCGCTGAATCAAGATTCAAAGATTAGGGAAATATGGTCCAAGATTAAACGGATTCAGGGGAGACCATTCAAAAATAATAGCATTCTTAAAAATAGTAAAATATATTTAAATGATCAACAGAAGGCAAATGCCTTAGGAGCAGTTTCTAAAAAAAATTCGGCCACTACTAATTATTCCTTAAATTTTCAAACAAGAAAAATTAAAATGGAAAAAGACAGTCCGGTCCCCCGTGAAGATCATAGCCCGGATCCTGACAGACCTTATAATGCACCCTTTAAACTCCAGGAGCCGCTCGGGGCTTTTGGTAATCGTAAAAGCTCAGCTCCAGGGCCTGATAGATTTAGTTTTTTTTTTTTTTTAAATATGCCTACCAGAACCCTCGAGCTATTCCTGGAACTCTTTAATTTGGTTTGGTTAGAGGGAGTCCTCCCCTCAGATTGGAAACATGCGGAAGTCTTTGGACTTCCAAAACAAGGTAAGGATCTCCTCAACCCAACCAATTATAGACCAATATCCTTAATATCCAGCGTCTACAAGACCATGGAAGTTATGGTAAATCAACGCCGTATCCACTTCCTGGAGACCAACAGTATATTGTCGGTTTTCCAGAGTGGTTGTAGGAGACACCACTCAACCACCGACCACCTGGTTAGGCTTCAAACCGAAATTAAAGATGCTTTTCGGAATGGCCTCAAGGTGGCTGGTGTGTTCGTGGACATTGAAAAGGCTCACGACATGGTCTGGAGACGCGGGTTGTTATTCAAAGTTTATCAAATGGGGGTTAAAGGGGCAATGTTCACCTTTATTGCTCAGTTTTTAGATAATAGAATATTTGCCGTAAATGTCAATGGTTATTTTCCCCCCATTTTGAATTTGGAAAAAGGTATCCCACAAGGCTCAATGATAGCGCCAACATTGTTTGGAATTTTTATCAACGATTTAGACACAGCGCTTATCACAACAAATAAAAGTACTAAAACATCACTAAGTATTGGTTTATTTGCTGACGACACAGCATTCTGGAGAGTAGGCAAACACTTTGAAGATATCAAAACAGACCTCCAGAGTGATCTCAATAACTTACATAGATGGTCAGCAGCCTGGGGGGTTACCATTTCCAAAGCAAAAACTAATAGTATAGTTTTTCAAAAATGCAGAAATTTTAAATCAGTTTGTAATTTAGAATTAAAATTTAAAAACGTAATAATCAAGCAGGTGCAATCTGTCAGATTTCGTGGTGTAATCTTCGACCATGCCCTTAGTTTTCGCGAACACATAACTGAAGTGACCGGCAATTGTGTGTTTTATTTAAATTTATTAAGAATATTGTCTGGTACGTCATGGGGCGCCGACAGAAAAACCCTGCTCATGATCTTCGAGGCCTTCATAGTGTCTAGACTGCAATATGGTGCTTCCCCAACCCATCTTAAAAGGGCCCTCAAGATAATTATTGGGGGAGCTATCTGCACTCCATATGATAGCATAATGGTTGAACTTGGAGTATTGCCTTTAACTCTGAGGAGAATGAGACAGGGTCTTAGATATTTAACTAAAGTTCGGAACCTTGTACCTGATTCTCCAATTAACACCCCAAAGGATCAATACTGTCAGGGATACGGACACATCCATTATCTCTTACTTAAATAAATTTGCCACTGATGTGTTCGTCAGACGCTTCGCTGGTAAGTAGGCTGCTTTGGCCATATCTTTCATTATGTTATCCAGTTTGTTTTTTCTAACAGGTCCCCTTAAAAACCATTTATCTTGTATCGCGGGTTTTTTTTTATCATTTGTCACAACGGCAAAATAAAATGGGCCATCACTGTTACAATATTCGCCTGGGCGTTTTGCTTGGTAAAACATAATTAACTGTACAGTGTTTCAGGAGTAGCATACATTCTCGGGGGACAGACTCGTGGTTTTAGTGTCTTCACCGCTTCTTGTTTTTGTGGCTCGCTCATGGTACTCTAGACAATCTAGGTGTCTGTCAACATCATGCTTCAAAACGACATCCCCCCTCAACACATGGCCCTGTGTTCCATGGAACCGCCAAACATTCCGAAATGCAAAGTATTGTTATACCACAGAGTGTTTAAAACTGATTTTGGGTTATGTTTCCCAAGTTGTCTGAATTCGTACAGCTGGTTTATTTAACTATCAAGAAGGGGTTCGGCACATTTTGGTTTGGAACCTTTCCCCTGACTTGTTAAGTCCTTTTGTTTTGCTTTTAGCGCGTCTCGTGTCTTTACAAATTCGACCCCGCCCCCAATAATATTTGTGCTATAATTTCTTTTTCGCAAATGACGATCAAAAATGCTGATCATTCCTCGTAACAAACTGGGCTCATACTCTGTATTCTCCTTGGTACGAACAGAGAGAATAAATTCGGACAAATAATTGTCGAGATCTGAAGGGGGAATACAATGAATTTGCCTATTTTCCTTTTTCAATGACAAAAATTAATTAATTAATTTCAGGTGCTATACCGTCTTTTTGATAGCACTGAGTAGTTTATAGAGGCAGCGTTATTTTTGTTTGTTTACGAACAGCTGTTAGCAGACGTCTCGCGTTATAAGAGTTGGCGCCCTTTAAACAAGTCACTATGCGCACGTCAAATCTCACGAGAGACAGAAATTTCTTACATAAGTTTCTTTCGTGGGGTAGCTCTATCATACATACATACATAGGAATGAGAGAAATTTGTATCTTCACGTACTATGATAATAGATTGCATGAAGTGGGAATTGAAATAATTAGATGGAAACAGAAAACAAATGTATTCAGAACGGTTATATTTATACATTCCAATCACCTTATTTCTGAAGGAGACGACATGTCGAAAGTTGATTTATTGTCAAGTGCGGAGCACACAACCATTCATTACCAATATAGACGGCAAAATAAGAAACAACAAACGTTTTAAAGGGACATTCCTGAGTTTGCTGCAATTTTTAAGATGTTATCGACAAAAAGAGACTTTTGTCACGATTGTAATTACATATCAAATATATTTGTCTGCATACAATATTAGTGGCTATATATTAAACGTGTTTCTGATCGTTCTAATATTCGTACTAGGTTAAATTTCATGTTATTTTCTAAAAAAGATTTTTTCGTCCAGTTTGGTCTTCTTACAAATATTAAGACGACCAGAAACACATTGAATATATAGACACTGATATTCTAAATAAGAAAATATATTTAATATGTATATTTAATCGTAGAAATATTTTATTAGTCGGAAAAATCTTACAATGCTGCAAACTCGGGAATGTCCCTTTAAAGACCGTATATGTGGCAACATGTAATCAGCGGCCACCTGTCTTAAGCGGTCGCTTTTCTCTACTCCCTTGTGTGACCGCTTAAGACAGGTTTATAGACACATATATAGACACACAAACACATATACACACACAGATGTCAGACAGACAAACAGACAGAAAGAAACACACACACACACACACACACACACACACACACACACACACACATATTGAGTGATAGAGAGAGACACCCCCCCCCCCCCCCACACACACACAGGAATATGTAGAGACATGTACAGAACTCATTAAAATGTAACGCATGACAATGTTACTAGTCGAAGCAACGTGGCCTCAGATTACAGTTATCTTCCCATTTGGTTGTCCAAAATCCGGAAATTTGACCGCGCAAGTAGTCTGCTGTTTGACTGTGATTATTTCATGGCAGACAGCTATGAAGTGGCAACTGTTTGACTGAAGTGACAGGGGATAGCATGTAGTTTGTAAACATGTGTAACTTGTTGACATTGAAGACTTGTTTGTGGTAATTCCTGCCCATGCAAAAGTAGTGCTTTTTGTGTAAAATGGGTGTACTCCGGCCTGGTTTAGAGGGTGTGTCTGTTTAAACCAATATGCTGGGAGAAAGAGCTGGACAACAGGGGTTGTCCTTTTCAGGGTATGTGTCCCCCGTGCAGGCAAAGGTACATACAAAACTTCACGGCCCTGCTGATATTAATAAAAATGTTATAGCCACTAAGGCTATATAGAAACATATAGCGAAATTAATTGTGGTCTGAGGCCTGATATAGTTCACACATTACACCGGTTAAATGCTTGATTCTGATGAAAGTATTATAACCAGAGAGGTGAAATTACACAGACTGATTGTGAATAGCACAAGGAATATGAAAACTCATTTATTTATTTTCTAAATATTTTATTAAATTAAAAAATGTTTTTTTTGAATTTATTAAAAATTAAATTAATTTTTCAACTTTTAAATTTCAATATCCTCCAAAATAGCATAAAATGACCTCTGATGTTACTACATGTTGTTGCAATATTCTTTAACAGTTTTGAGCTAATAATTTGGTAAAAAAGAGCAAAAGTTGGATTTAGTTGGTCAATATTGAGATTTTTTTTTTTTTTTACATATTGAATTTTAATGAGTTTCTCAATTATTGCAATTGGACAGAAGATCTAAATATAATGAATATTTCCCTACTAAATGTAATTAAACACTTTAAATAAATAGTATACAGTTTTTAACAAGATTAAGTACTCTAATAATACATTTCACCTACATTTATGTAAATTACACACTTCAGTAATTTTTAAAAAATGGTCTTTCATCCTTAGAAAATCTAATAGGCTAATATTCTATGCTGTATTTATTGCGTTCAGTAATCAGATGCTGGTACACTTGTCAAGTTTATTGCAGAAAATCTGCCAAAACAGTTAACATTTGGCATGTAAAACATATGGCAGAATAATCCATAATGCATATTCAGTGGTCGACCGGCCTCGGTGGCGTCGTGGCAGGCCATCGGTCTACAGGCTGGTAGGTACTGGGTTCGGATCCCAGTCGAGGCATGGCATTTTTAATCCAGATATCGACTCCAAACCCTGAGTGAGTGCTCCGCAAGGCTCAATGGGTAGGTGTAAACCACTTGCACCGACCAGTGATCCATAACTGGTTCAACAAAGGCCATGGTTTGTGCTATCCTGCCTGTGGGAACCGCAAATAAAAGATCCCTTGCTGCCTGTCGTAAAAGAGTAGCCTATGTGGCGACAGCGGGTTTCCTCTAAAAAAATCTGTCTGACGCCATATAACCGTAAATAAAATGTGTTGAGTGCGTCGTTAAATAAAACACTTCTTTCTTTTTTATTCAGTGGTCATTACTACAAACATCCTTCCAATCAAGAAATACTACACTGAGGTATCCAAGACACTGGCACATGATTACACTTGTTAACAGTTATCACTGGAAACTGAAAAATATGGTGCAAGTACTTCTTGGTAGGATTTATATCAGCATTTTGTGACAAAATCTTCATTTTCAAAGTTGTCGTCAACAAAAAACATATTATGGTGTATACCTAAGTAACATCTGTAGGGCATATTCATATTAATATGCATTTATATGGACTGTTTTGCCTTTTACAAAGTGGCTACATGTCTAATGCAGTAAATGAAGTAGATTAAGTAAATACAGCAGGTCAAAATTGAATCTGAGGCCTATCATGTCTAATTTTCCCTGAAATTAGTGTGTAAAAATTTGTTGCAAATGGTCCCAATTTTGTGACTTTCACCATCCCTCTGACACATTTCTAATAATGTACCATGAATTCAGTCACCATATCTTTAATAAGCCTCCATTTATCATATCTAAAATGCAAAATTTTACAGTTTTAGATTTTAATTTTTTTCAAAAATTTAAATTTAAGTTTAATATTTAATTAAAAATGAAGTAAAATCTAATGATTGATTTTTTTTCCTTTAAATATTTCAAAATCTTTCCAAGACAACAGTGTGCAGATAGAACATATGTAGAAGAAAAAATAGCTGCTCAATGTATGAAGAAATTCCAAAATTTGATAAAGTTATTACATTTTAAAGTTGGTGTCTCTCAAGTTTCCATTGCTCAAATTGGCCATGGCAAGGCACTATGGTAGGTCTTTTAACACAGCCTCTATATACTCTCAGTTTAAAGGTGACATCCCGATATTTACTGAGCATTGCTGTAATATGTATATCATTGGAATGCATTAGTGTGGGCCAGTTTTTAGGGGGGAAAATGGACTGATAGGCCTCAGATTACAGTTATCTTTCCATTTGGTTGTCCAAAACCGGAAATTTGACCGCGCAAGTAGTCTGCTGTTTGACTGTGATTATTTTATGGCAAACAGCTATGAAGTGGCAACTGTTTGACTGAAGTGACAGGGGATAGCATGTAGTTTGTAAACATGTGTAACTTGTTGAGATTGAAGACTTGTTTGTGGTAATTCCGGCCCATGCAAACGTAGTGCATTTTGTGTAAAATGGGTGTACTCCGGCCTGGTTTAGAGGGTGTGTCTGTTTAAACCAATATGCTAGGAGAAAGAGCTGGACAACAGGGGTTGTCCTTTTCAGGGTATGTGTCCCCCGTGCAGGCAAGGTACATACAAAACATCACGGGCCTGCTGATATTAATAAAAATGTTATAGCCACTAAGGCTATATAGAAACATATAGCGAAATTAATTGTGGTCTGAGGCCACGTGACTGCACAAGCGACGCGAGTCCTGTCGGAAAAATATTTCACTTCATTACGTATTCGATGTTCTCGCTGGATCACCCACCCTGTGTGCTCTGTGCTATTGGTTCTAAAATATATAAATACATTTAAACAAATCGTCTATAATAAATATACTGTGTGATTTGCCATTTATCATTGTACCACTGTGTAAAATTTCATATCTGTATACTAAGCAGTAACGGCAATAATGTCGTTCAAAAGGGGCCACCCGTTCTCAGTCGGCGGACGCTTGGAAGACTATCAAATGTATATCGGTGTACGCTTTTCATCAATGTTGGTGTACGCCTGTCACATGCACTGATCTCGTATGTATATGCTGTTTACGTATGTATTAATTGTGATTATCTGTATTCACTTCGCAGAGAACTGCAACAGAATGAAGCCATATGCCTGTTGTCACTGTATGGACAAGTTCAGCAATTTTAATGAAGTTATTTTGCATTATACCCTGTGTGCATTCTTCTCAGAAACGTGTCATTAAGAAACTGATATTAAATTCAAGTACTGGTAATTTTAAATATGTGTTAAAAGACTATAAATACATCCCTGGGAATTAAAGGTTGATGGTAAATAAATTATAGTGTGTAAAAATTATGAAGAGAAAATACGTATGATATGATACATCTGCTATAGGTACATCAGTCACCAAGAAACCAGGCATTTAGCAGAAGTGTGAAACATATGATACTTATAGTGTATCTGATAGTAATTCTGTTACAATGAAGGGCTTCTTCAGAAAATGACTCGCTTATTGTCATCTGTGTTGATGAATTACAGAAAGAGGGAGTTTCGGAAATATAGGTAAAATTCGTCCAATTGATGAGAGAAAACAAATTTCCGTTAAATAATATTGCGTTTCGTTTGTTTCTCGATGTAGTAAAATTCTACAACTGTGAATACACAACTCAAATGTGATATGATAACCATACAGGCTACACACTGTTTCACGGACAATTTGTGAGATTGATGGGTGGGTCGAAATATATAAGTGTTTGCTTTCTGAAAATAATGAACCGGGAGTTTTGACAGATGCTCTGAATATTATTGAAAGAAACTACGGAGGTGATCATCAAACATCAATGAAGATTATTTTTCATGGCAAAACAAATAAATAGTTCTTTAACCAAGGATCAAGGTGATGTTAATCTGTCTGGTTGTAAGCAATCTTCAACGCTACAGGAAATGAGAGAACGGACAAGACTAGATATTGAAATGGCGGGTAATTTGATTGAGAAAGCCCTACAAATACATGAAACTGAACTAAGACATCATTACTATATTCCTCTTTTGTTAATGGTATTCAAACATTAATTTATGTGACTAGCCAAAGATTAAACGATTTGAGAGAAACTGTTATCACCAAAACTGGGGCTTACCAAGTTCAAAGCACTTGGTCAACCCGAGTGGTAAAAGTCTAAATATCTGTTTGTGATCAGCAGTATACAAATGTCTCTTTATCAAGTGAATGAATCTTGTAGTGGCAGGCAAATTAATTACATATTTAGACGCACGTGAAACACCGACAATAAATACAGAAATAGGGAGGTAACTGTCAGATATCACCAAAATATAATAACAAAAAATACATATACTAGTAACCGCAAGCGGTAATGACGGATTCCCAAGCTATAATAGCTGTACATTACTCAGACATATTTATGTTATTTAATTACAGCAATAATTACACAACCCCTACCCCCCACAAATAAACCCATAGACACGCACATACTGTCACCTATCAAACTTCCAAATTTCGGCCAAATCGGCCCAGAACGTAATTTACAAACAATAAAAACAAAAATAACCCCAGAAAATCCCATAAAAGCTGATACGGCTAGCTGTCGATGTCTGACCCCTTACACACATAATTGTGTATTGTCAGATGACTGAAGTAGCCACGCGTGCAGAATGTATTTTGGTTAGGCTGTTTCATTAAAGGAAAGAAGGAAATGTTTTATTTAATGACGCACTCAACACATTTTATTTACGGATATATGGCGTAAACATATGATTAAAGACCACACAGATATTGAGAGAGGAACCCGCTGTCGCCACTTCATGGGCTACTCTTTTCGATTTGTAGCAAGGGATGTTTTATATGCATCATCCCACAGACAGGATAGCACACACCACAGCCTTTAATATACCAGTCGTGGTGCCCTGGCTGAAACGAGAAAGCCCAATGGGATCGATCCCAGACCGACCGCACATCAAGCGAGCGCTTTACCACTGGGCTATGTCCCGCCAGTTGCATTAAATGTCTTGTCATATAACATTGCACTTGTTTCATATTGTTTCACGTTAATAAAGCCGTAAATGATTAATCCTAACATATACATTTTATTTCTGTCACCTTCATATATTTAAAGATACAAACTGAGCAAATATGTGCAATTTTCATTTGCAAAATCCATCTGAAACATTTCAAAAAATAAAAAATGTAAATTTTAAATGCATTTCTTTATATAAGGGGTGAGGCGTAGCTCAGTGGTAAACCGCTCACTTGATGCGCGGTTGGTTTGGGATCGACCCCCTTGCTGCTAATGAAAAAATGTAGCGGGTTTCCTCTGATGACCAAGTGTTAGAATTACCAAAAATTAATGTTTGACATCTAATAGCCGATGATTCAATGTGCTCTTTAGGATCGATCCCCGCCCGTGGGCCCATTTGGGCTATTTATCGTTACAGCCAGTGCACCACGACTGCTATATCAAAGGCTGTGGTGTGTGTTATATTATCTATGAAATGGTGCATATAAAATATCCCTTGCTACTAATGAAACAATGTAGCAGGATTCCTTTAAAATTATATGTCAAAATTACTAAATGTTTGGCATGAAATAGCCAATGAAGCTTCCCACAACGTGTGTATGGAATTGGTCAAAGTTTTAGGCATACACACACACACAGAGAGAGAGAGAGAGAGAGAGAGAGAGAGAGAGAGAGAGAGAGAGAGAGAGAGAGAGAGAGAGAGAGAGAGAGAGAGAGAGAGAGAGAGAGAAAGAGAGAGAGAGCAGGATCATGTGCAGAGAATAGGGTTGGAGTTCGAAACTGCTCGAAGTGAATTTTCTACTTTAATATATATTCCGACGGAGCATGACCCGACTATCCTAAGAAACTTTGTTAGCTACAATCTAAATCTCCACCCTGAACATTAATGTAAACGCGCCTAAACACAAACACGCACACACACACACACACACACATACACACACACAGAGAGAGAGAGAGAGAGAGAGAGAGAGAGAGAGAGAGAGAGAGAGAGAGAGAGAGAGAGAGAGACACACACACACACACAGAGGTGGAAGAGATACCGATGTGATATGTATCGTCTTGAGAGGTCATGATAATCGACTGTCATACAGTACAACTCCGCATAGATCATCATGCAAAAGGTGTCCCCACCGTTCTTTCGATTGATATTTTTATATAGGAAAAATACATGCTATCACATGTCATAATTAATGTTAGCAGCATAATTTAACAAAATACATACTTTAATAATTTGTTTAGACTTCAATATGTTTATAATATTGTTTGTGTAAACTTCATTGATATATGTGTGGCGTAGGAATACGAAGTGACCACAGTTATGACGGTGTAATAAACAAAATATTATACTCGTACCCGTGTGAGACCGTTTATATTACAAATCGTGTGCTCTTGATGTATGATTGAAAACACACTTGTAATATAAACGGTCTCACACGGGAACTCGTTTAGTATTCTCTGTATATTTTACGGGGAAGGATGACCCGAACCCCTATACGTTTCTAAACCGCCCACCCCCCATCTGCACGGTCCTGTATATGAGACTGAACAAACACAAACAAATGCACACACAATAGGCGCGTGTGGAGGGGTGAGGTCGAAGATCCCCGCTCCAAGTGAATTTTCTGGGGAAGCATGATCGGAACCCCCTAAAAAGGGGCAGTATCTAGCGCATTCAGGATAGTGCATGGGTGGGGTGTCTTTGGTAGCAGGATTGAACCTCCTCGGTGGACCCATTCTCTGATTGTGTTTTCCCCGTTCCAACCAGTGCCCATCACTGGTATTGACATATCAAAGGCTGTGGTATGGCAGGTGCGCGTGCGTATGCACGTACGCACGCATACGCATACACGCAGTAAGCGTATGTGTCGTGTCGTGTCAAGAGAGAGGTGTTGGGGTTCGAACTCCCCTGTTCTAAACGAAAAAAGATTTCTAATATATTTTTCAGGGGGAGCATGATCCAACACCTACTAGAAACTTTGTTTGCCAACATCTAGACCCCCGCACATTCCAGTACACGCGAGCGCGCGCACACACACACACACACACACACACACACACACACACACACAAACTGAGGCGCATAACCTGGCAGTTTCAGCCAAATTGGCCCAGAACTCTCCTAATAAAGAATCATAATATTTGTTTCAAACCCACACGCTTCTTTAACAGTGCACAAACGTGTTCCAAGACCCCACACTGCTAACAATACACACATTCACTGACAGCTGACTAACAAGGTCAACATTTATTCATTGTACACTAACTAAACCTAAATGTCGTTTTATTAAATGTTTAACATATGTAATAAAGATGTATTAAATGTTGAAAAGAGTTATTATATATATATATATATATATATATATATATATTATGTTCACACAGGTATTTCTCAAGCAATATATCATCAGGCAGCTAGAGAAAGCCTGAATACAAACTGGACGTGCGAGCGACACCTGCAGCTTTGACCATTCAGCAGATGCAGATGCCAACCAGTCTTCAGGACCCGAGCAGGTCGAGTTCTTGGATCATTCGTCAGGACAAGAGTCGGGCGTGGTGGATGACCGTTCAGCAGATGCAGATTCTTCAAGACCCGAGCTGGATGGGATTTTTTTTTTACCATTCAGCTGTAGATGGCATTAATTATTCAGCATCCGAGCCGGACGAGATGGATGACCAACATATCAGCGTTTATGGTAGATACTGATATTGATGATAATTCTACTTTGGTAAGTATAACAACTGAGTTTATTACACATTATTACATGAATGCACAAACACTGACGATGACGATCAACGACAGCGACAACAGGATGTGTCGTTAAACATAACAAGGCGATTGTTTACAATACCAGACAACATAGCTGAAAGGTTTGGCGCTTGTATTAAATTGTAAAAGTAAATTATATACAACTTATGAAATATATTAATTAAGTGCATATTTTTTATTGATCAACCTTCGAACAAACACAATAATCACATAATTATTTTTTACAGATCACTGGCAGAAAGGGACTTGCCAAACAATATTGACGTGGATCTCGATGAAGAAGTGACACACACTAGGACTGAAGGTGCATCAACACTCCTATAACTTTCTGGACAAGCAGCGTCAGAAAAACCCTTCAAGTGTACAGCTAGTGTGAACGAGTGCCGGGGGTTACGCAGTAGAGGTCAGATTGAGACGAATGACCTAATATACTCCTCACGATATTTGTATTTGGTTTTTGGTTTAGCAAGCCCAAAGAGCAGACCAGATACCAGATTATTATTGACTTTATTTTCTGCTTTTGACTATGTGTGCTTGTTTAAATGAACTGTTTTATATAACTGTTTTATATGTTCATTCATTACATTTGCTTCTAAATGCATTAAAGTTTACATATGATTTGTGATGTGAAATTAGTTTACATACTTGTTAATTTAGTTCATAATATAACAGTATTAGTGATATAATTTTAGATTAATGTTAATATATAACTTAAAGACTGTATAATAAATCCACTTTTATTTACTTTTAAATATGATCCTTTTGATATGATTGTATCTATTCATATTTTCTTTATGGTTATATTTTATGTATTTGACATTTAAAAACAAATTACTTATAAATACAATAGATGAACATTGCGCTTATATTTATATTTTATTTTATTTACTTGTTTTTGTTTTTATCTATATGAAAAGGAAAATTAAATAAATGAAATATAATCAACAAAATGTGTAGAGTCAATTTATTTTTTAAATATGTCTTTGAATTATGTTTATTGAAATAAAATTGTTTTATACCCATCAACTTGTCCATTACGTGTGTATAAAGACATATATGCATTGCAGAAATGAATTCCCATAGTCTCCAGTAAGTAGTGTTTCCCTCAGAATTTGAGTTCGCAAAATGGTTGGATGTGAACCAAGGTCCCAAATGTGATGAGTAAGCTAGGAGCTCAGAAATTAATTTCCTTTTTGGTGTATTCTTAAGTACATATGGGTGTCACGTATACATTTTAATAATGATGTTTATTATTATTATTATCAACTTTGCATTGTGTCAAAACGTGGGTAAAATTCAATGTTGGTAAAAAAAATTAACAAGATTTGCCCAGGATCCCTTTAGGGTCTGGGAAAAACACTGAATAAGAAAGTCTGCACGTAAAATGTAAGCATTCGACGAAATGGTCAATATGATCACAGCCTGTCTGGTATACGCCTACTATAGTATGTTTAAAGCATACTGTCACAGAGCAATGACGTGATTAATATCGAAGTTTGTTATCTTAAATTATTGTAATTTAGCGTCGGATGCTCCAAAGTCTTTTCATCACCCATGATTGTTTTTGTTTTGGGCAGTCATCGGTATTCAGTATAAGTGTTCGTACTTTTCCGAGTTCCTACGTTTAACCGTACTTTATGTATCTATATAACTAAATGTCTAGTTCACAAAAAAAAATCTTTTTAGAAACCCTCCCCCCCCCAAAAAAAAAAAAAGTGGACGAAATGACCAATGGATGAAAAAAACAAACATGGACGATATTACCTATAACCAATAACATACAGGTTGCATAGTACCAAAGAAGAGAGTACCGTGTCAAGGTTCGACGTGCACCGTCAAATATTTACGGAGTAAAAGCAGCTGTGGGTGTGATTGGTAGTAATATGTGACATTGATTATTTGTGCAAATACTATTATCCATTGAGAATAAATAAATACACTTTTATTTGTTATACAGTTGTTATGCAGTATATACCAGAGGTTGAAACTAATGCGGGGTACCCCCAAAAATGGAACTGCAATTTTCAGCAAAAATGACGGTTGCTATTAAAAACATAAATTAAATCTCTTAAATGATACGTGACCCCCCATTTTCTTGCAGCTAGATTAGATGTGAGGTGCCACACTTTCTATTGCTGTACTTCCTGGGTGTGTTGAAACGCTGCTTATATCAGTTTTATTAGTAAACGTTAACATTATCGGCAATAGGAATTGATTTGGTCTAATGGAACCTACAGGGCTGTCCTGTCCATGATAGGCAGGGGAATCAATTGTCTTTTGCTGGAGTTTTTTTTTTATCTTATCATACTAAGAAAAAATATATACTTAAGATGTTCCATATTTAACACGATAATAAGCAATGAACTATTAATCCTAACATATAAATTTTATTTCCGTCACCTTTAAAGATTTAAGGATATAAACAGTGCAAACATGTGTCTTTTTCATTTGCAAAATGTATGTGAATATTCACACAAAATAAAAAAATGTAAATCAACAGTTTATTATGCTCTAAAGCGTAGATTACAACAGTAAATACAGTATTTTTGTAACTTGAACACTTCTCGACTTATACAGATTTTCGGGTTTTAAAAATGAAAAAAAAAAAAAAAAAAAATGCCTGAAAGGGGCGTGACTTAATATTAGAAACTCCTATTCTTTCAGAAGCAAATACCAGATTAATTCAATATTTTGACACTTTTATGTAGATAGGCAGTAAGAATTAAATCTAGAATTTCAAGTGTTTCAGTTGTAAATTGCATAGAAACTAACATACAATACGAAATTCGCGATAAAAGTCAATACACATAACCTATAAATATATTTTCGAAAAATACAACCAATCCCACTGGTGGGCCTAACCATCTATCTTTTTTCAGCTATATGAACCTATAACGTTTCTTACAAAATAACAAAACAGACGGCTGAATTTTTTTTAGATGAACAATTTCACATAATTCGCGTATATCAAGGCCAACAAACATAACCTATACACACAATTTTGTTTAAAATTCATTCCCCACGAAGGACCTAATTACCTGTATAATTTCCACAAGATCGGTCCATAATCTGTCTCAAAAACTTACAAAATAGGCAGCTTCAAAATAATAATCCCAGCAAAAACAACAGGTTCCCAGCCGAAAAGGCTTCGGGAACCTAAATATAACCACACGCGGTAATGACGGATTCACAAGCTATAATAACTGTATATTTACTCAGAAACACTTTTACGTTATTCAATACTGCAATACCCCTACCCCCAACTCACACACTGTCTCCTAACCAACCACCAAATTTAAACGAAATCGGCCCATAACATTTTTTTAGAAACAGCCATAATACGTTTTAAAACCACACATAAAAAACGTGATATAGTTTTAAGAAAAAAACCGTTTATTTTGTTTAACGACACCACTATAGCACAATGATTTATTAATCATCGGCTATTGGATGTCTGACATATGGTTATTTTGACACAGTCATAGAGAGAAAACTCGCTACATTGTTTCATTAGTAGCAAGGGATCTTTTATATGCACCATCCCACAAACAGGATAGCACATACCACGGCCTTTGATATACCAGCCGTGGTGCACTGGCCTTAACGATAAATAGCTTAATGGTTCCACCGACGGGGATCGATCCTAGACCGACCGCGTATCAGGTGTGCGCTTTACCAATGGGATACATCCTGCCCTCTGCTTTAAGATTACAAAATATTTGGACAACAAGGCCA